>NC_092858.1:83542158-83560846 GCF_032062135.1 Pyxicephalus adspersus | reverse complement strand
TAATGATCAACTTGCCAGGCCTGTCCCCTCTGCTGCTTACTTTGTGGGTTTAATGGCACCCAGCATCCTTCTGATTCCTATGAGCCCAGTCTGTCATGGATTCTACCCTGGTGCTGCTCTGGAATTGGTTTCACCTTGAAGACCCATTCACAATATTTGTAAAGTAAATGAGACAAATGTTGATATTTGTTGGGTAGACATCAGTTAGGGTTGGCTGTACAGACATTGTTTGTGGTGTTCCTGTTTCAGGCCCAGACAGACAATATATGGGTGCAGTGTGAGGGCCATGCCCAATATGATATATCAGGGTACATATAGGAATGTGACAGTTTAGCAGTTGGGCCCCCCAGGGCCATTTCCCAGAGCCTCTCCCCATGGCACCCAGGTGGCACTCCCTCACACCCGGTCTCCTCCCCTTCTCTCCCTGTGCCCATGTGCAGCCGGCTCTCCCGGCCGCAGCCAATCGGCTGAGTGCAGCCCGGACTCCGGCGCAGCTCGTGTGGCGCACGCGGCTCATCCCCTCCCGGCCGCCGGGGAGCGCGTCTGTAAAGCCGGAGCACAGGAGCCATAGCGGGGAGGGCCGAGCAGCATGTCGGGACCGCAAGGGGAGAAGCGGGGCGGTGGCGGCGGCGAGTCCGGGCTGCTGCTGGAATTGTTGGGGGAGAAGCTGGTGACGGCGGAACGGGAGGAGGTGGACGTGCAGTCCCTGGGCTCCCGGGTCACCCTCGTCGGGCTGCTATTCGGCTGTGGGATGAGCGCTCCGTGTCAGCAGCTGCTGCCCGGCCTGACTGACTTCTACAGCAAGACCCGAGACCGCCTGGAGATCGTCTTCATCTCCTCCGACCCTGACCAGAAGAAATGGCAGCTCTTCCTCAAGGACATGCCCTGGTTGGCACTGCCTTACCAGGAGAAGCACAAGAAGGTGAGGGGCTCAGCCGGGGGGTGCCTGCCAGGGCTCATGGGTATTGTTACCTGGCTGCACGGCCATGGCAAGCTGCATGCCTTGTGTGTCTAGGGCAGACACCTCTGGGGGAGGATGGCTCTGCCAGGACATGGAGGACCCAGTTTGAGGACTGCACAATAATGCCCACCCTTGTACCGGACATGGTGCCCATGTAGTATTTGGGGACTGCAGATTGTCCCCCTACCCCTGCACCAGACTGCCACTGATACCCCACTGACAGATCCTCTGGGTACAGGGTAATGGCTGTGCCATGACATAGTGCCCCCCTACCCTTGTACCAGACTGCCACTGATACCCTACTGACAGATGCACTGGGTACCATATATTGATTGTACCAGGACATGGTGCCCCATGTAGTGACCAAGGACTGCACATTAATGCCTACCCCTGTACCAGACTGCCACTGATTTCCTACTAACAGATCCACTGGGTACTGGGTAGTCACTGTGCCATGACATAGTGCCCATGTAGTATTTGGGGACTGCAGATTGCCCCCCTACCTTTGTACCACACTGCCGCTGATACCCTACTAAGAGATTCTCTGGGTACAGGGTAGTGACTGTGACAGGACATAGTGCCCCCCTACCCCTGTACCAGACTGCCACTGATACCCTACTGACAGATGCTCTGGGTACCATATATTGATTGTACCAGGACATGGTGCCCCATGTAGTGACCGAGGACTGCACATTAATGCCTACCACTGTACCAGACTGCCACTGATACCCTACTAACAGATTCACTGGGTAAAGGGTAGTCAGTGTGCCAGTGTCCCATGTAGTTTCTGGGGACTGCAGATTGCCCCCCTACCTCTGTACCAGACTGCCACTAATACTCTACTGGCTGGGTACCAAATAGTGATTGTACCAGGACATAGTGCCCTATGTAGTGACTTATGACTGCATATTGCCCTTATCCCTGTACCCCACTTCCACTGATGCCCTATTGCACTGACAGATGCAAAATAAATTCTCTCTTGCTGAACCAGCTACAAGTGGCAGCCTTGTCTGACTGACCCCGTGCATTTTATACAAAACTCAATGGAGATCGTTTATTCTATGGGATCTATGAACAATATATTCTTGCTGTAAGTACAGTATTGCAATGTGGGGTTTGTGTGCTGTTCTTTGTGAACCCTTATTGTGAACGACAATTATCTAGCATGTGTACAAAGCTTAGGATGGAAGTTACATATATATGAACTGATAAAGGTAAACATATTACTAGGCATACACAGACATAACCTATACAGGATTTACTGCCATGTGTTAAAAGGGCGTATTGTTTATTAATGGAAATACTGTACTGGAATTATGACAGAATTGCAGTTTGATATTGCAAAGCTGATATTCCCTTTTCTGTTGCTTTATTATTCTGTAGATAATGCAATGTATTCTGGTGGCTCCATCTTTGTTAGCTAGATGTTTGAGAACTTGATCTTTGCCTTTACTGTGGAATCTAATGAGGTTTTAACTCGATTGTGGGCTTGCCATGTAGTCAGCAAGGAGCCCTTGTATGAGAGCTGTTTATTCTCCTTTAATTGAAATGTCCAATTAGATACATTTATTGTGTATGGATACATTCAGTTGAAGAGTAGCCATATTATAGTGGATATTCTAGGAATATCATAATATAGGAACTCAGTCATACAGAGAAGAGACCTTTTTAGTTTTAAATGCCTCAAAATAAAATGTGAAATCATTTCTGGATATCTCGTAGGGAGGTTCTTTTTTCTAGCAACACTTTTGTGCACTTTGCATACACTAAAAATAACACCCATAATCCCAGGCAATACAAGCTGAGCACACTTTGATATAATATACACTTTTCAAAAAAAAAGTAAACCCCAGGCATCAGAAGTTCTATACAAAGGTTTGGTCTTGTCTTGTTCCCACATCTCTGTATTGGTCTGGAACGCCACTTACCATGCCAAGAGACAAGGGAGGAGGATGAAAGGGATGTGACAAGTCTAGATCTTACAGTTGCGATTTCCATGTAACCATGGCCGTCTATAACATCACATCTGCTGATCATTCTGACAGGTAACATTCTTATAAATGTTTTCATAATGTGCTCAGCTCCAGTTGCCTGTGTTGTGACAAGTTAACTTTAAGTCCTGTTTGATTTTCTTATATCAACCAAATTCTTCCTTCTAAGAGGGGGGGGACAATATATGTATGAATAGATCTGTGTTGGGTTAGTGTGGGAATACAGGCAGTAGCAGTTCATACAAGAAAAACTTTAGTATTTTTTTGTGTCTGCAGGTTATATAGCTCTGACATATTATGTAGTATTGTACAGATAGACAACAATGGTATTAGACACAGCACCATACACATACAATCAATCAGATTTTAGGTGACAGAGGTCACATCTGTAAAAGGTATGTTCGTGTTGGTTGCCCTGGGTTAGTGAACCCTGTCTGAAAAAAATACGCCTGGTGCTCCGTCATTTCCATGTGCTACCATTTCTGTGTATGAGATCATTTCAGATTGCTGTATGTAGTTGGAAAATGGAAATTTTAGGGATGTTAACCTTGGGTCACATTGTGCTGAAAAATGGAAATTGTGCTAACTGGGTGTTCGTATTTATAATTAAGCTTGAATGCTTGTCCATGAAGTTTTGATTTTCACTTCCTTCTAAACAAGAAACATTCAATTTTCTGGTTTGTGTTGTTTCTGGAGGTCACAGTTGTACACATAGTTGGATTTGTGGAGCACCATTAGGGGAAGTTTTGGTCTTAAGATTCCTTAAAGTGGACCTTCCACTAAAATAGAACATTCACCACTCGATGTCCCCTCTCCTTTTCCAAATCCCCTTTTTTAGTAGGTGAAAATGTATCTGAAAAATGAAAGTTTGAACTTACCTAGACTGCCTTCTGCATTGCTGGGTGTGATATCACTATCCTCCTGGGAAGGGTGAGATGAAGAAAACACTCCAGTCCATTGCAAGAGTCATTTGCAAAGATCCATTTTTTCAGCATTCCATCCAGAGTCCTCTGGAATGGATGGTGAGAGTATCTTCGTCTAGGTGCCACCAGCAGAAGACAAGAGTAATGTTTTCTATTTAGATTTTTTTTTTTATTTAGATTTAGATATTTAGATTTACCTACAAAGGAAGTTGAAGGTGATTTGAGTACAGGAACTAAAGAAGATAAGCACACCTTTTTTTTCCTGAATGGTCTGGTTAAAGCTATGCAATATCTTTGGGTGAGCAAAAGCATGTTAGCATTTTATGCCATTAGGGAATAGCACAGATGTAAAAGTGTGGCATTGTTATCCTGCCAATTTTCTAACAGCTTAAAAATTGCAATTTACATTGTTTAATCCAGTGAAAGAGGCCATAAAACATCTCTGGAAGTATTTAGCTGCAAATTTTTGTCGAGAAGTGTAACATATCAATTGAAGAACAGCTAGGGGCACGTTCACTGGCATTTATCCTTAAACCTCTGAGGGCCAGTGAAACGGAGGAAAATGGTTCTATAAACCACCTATAAAACACTACTTTGATATGCTTACTGTAAAATGTACCTACCAGGATAGGTGCTGATCTGTTAAGTTGATTTACACACCATTTATTTAAAGTGGATACTTTATTAAATGTTGTGGTTATGGATTAGCTACTGGATCATTTCCATCAGACCGCATGCAATTTATTCCATCCTTATAAGTTTCTTCTAGGAAGCTTTTAGATGGCACTAAGAAAATAGGGGCATTCATTTGATGCAAAGCTTTAGTGGTTGTGTGGTGTTGTTTTTGGCCACTATTATACATGTTGACACCATTTTTTATACCGCTGAGCAATATTTACACAGCTTTTGATAGTGGGGTTGCTGTTACTATTTGTATTTCTGTTTATCTTTGGTGTTTGGTTTGCTTATAAACACAACAGTCTTGGTGGATTTTTCTATATTTGTGCTGGTTCCAATGTTTGTCTGAAATAAAAAAAAAACATTTCTGCAGTTTTTGCTGCCTGCATGATTTTTAATAATGGCTTATATTTTGATAGGTCCTATTTAATGTACAGCGCTGTGTAATATGTTGGCGATATATAAGTTCTGTTTAATGATAATATTAATAACAATAGGTCTGCTCTTTTGTCACTCTTAAAAAAGTGCTTGGAACCCATTTGGGAATCTGTAAAACTGTACATTGAACAGGTGTTCATATGGCACACTTGTGCTTTGAAAGAAGGTTTGCTTCGTGTTGTGTAATGGCCAACATATTTTGACATCAGCAGGTGTCTGCTGGAATGCCACCACTCTGTAAATATCAGTTAGTATCCTCAAGTGTACAGCAATTATTCAGTGTCAGTGACAAAACGGGACTTAGACATCAGGTGTTTGTTTGAAAAGAAAAACAGAACATGGAAATCACTCTGCACCTTATAATGTATATTCTGCTGTAGTTGTGTAAAATGTATATGTTTGCCTTTTGAAAGTCCGCATTTGTTGCCAGATCAGGTAGTTTATTTGTTGGCTTGGATTTTACGTCTGTAAAGGTTGGATTGCTATGCAGATGTGTTGCCAGGTATGCTCATTTTAAGGAGCAAGTCCAGGCAGCAAATGAAATCATTAACAAACTGCCTTGCATTGCAGAAAAACTTCACTTTTTTTGTTTAAGACACATAGTGCTTAGTTTATCTTAATGCCAGTTTGTTTTAATTTTCCCATCGCCACGGAGAGGAAAGTGTTTGGAAGAACTTTGATTATAAATATTTATGGTGATTTTGTTCAGGCACCCTTCCTTGTACTTGTATCTTGTTCAGATCATTTTACTGTATCACCATATGGATGTTGTTCTAACTTATCCAGTGGTATTCGTAATACATTGTAGATACGTATAGACTGCAGAAAGATTTGACATAAGTTTAGGATCTAATATGCAGAATTACTGGCTATATACTGAATATCTATCTAAATGTGTCCATAATGCCCATGTGTATGATCCCTTAACAGTGTTCTCCCAAGCCCATTTTAGCTGGGTGCACCACCAGGCACTTTTCAGCAACCACCTGGCTGTTTTTGGGTGGTTACTGAGGAGTTGGATCACAATTCATGGCCTTCCACCGGCCTACAATTTCTTCCCATCCGGCTTAAAAAAAAATTCTGGGTTAAGCACTGCTTAAGCATATGAGTCTAATTCACTGATCATTTGACTGCTTTGGTTGGCCAGTTGAAATCAGAAAGTAAAGCTAAAGAGTTAATGAATGGTTGCATCCGGAAGTCATTTAAAGTGGAACTCCAGCCTTCACTTCAGTCTTGCACAGATTTAGAAGCTCATCTTCTGTACTGAACATGCTTTTTTTTTATTTTACTGCGCACAGTCACCTTCTCAAAGTGTGCATTAGACGCTTAAAGCAGAACTTAACCCCACTATACTATCTTGTCCCCATTCTTCTCCCATTTTTCTTCCCAAGTGCCATCTTGACAGTTTCACAGAATGATCAGGCTTATTGCAAAGGGGATATCCCAGTTGTTGCAATAAAGCCCTGCCGGATAGCACATTTTTAAATTGAAACTTCAGTCCTGCTTTAGGAAAAAATCTCATAGTGTATGCCGAGCATTCAGAAAAGTAAGAAAACAAAAAGAGAACAAATTCAAATTCTGCTGCTAAAAATGAAATAATCATAGTCCTTGGGGTGAGCTTTTAAATATTATATTAACATATATATTTGTTGGAATTGATGAGTTTTATATAATAAGACATATTTAATGTAACTTAAATATACCCATTCTTTGCACATAGAATATTCACATAAAATAGTCTTTGGTTTAGAAAGTGTGTGCCTGGTGAAATGGATAACAATACACTGCAGTCCCAAGAAATGGGGCTGCAGTGTATGCCTCACAATGGCTACTGTAAGTTGCCATTGTTTACTTTGGAGAGGCCAGCTATGCATGGAAGAAATTCCAAATATGTGACAGAAGATTTGAACACAGATTTTTAAAGCATAAACGTTAATCCTAGAGCATGGTTTATTTTTGTAAAGTGGTAAGACACTTAGAGATTTTGTCTTAACACAGACCCAGGTGCAAATATAACAACCCAGGCCACCCATTCTGCAGTTCTCTAGTTTAATGCCTCAGATCCTTAAATATAAATGATTGTCCGAAAAAGAAAATGATGCAGTAACCCATTAAAATTACATTTGATGTGTTGCACATTGGAAAAGAAAAGGAATCATCTTGTTTTCATAGATCAAAAGAACACTTTTATATTTGTGATACTGCTATTACCCTTCTTTTGCAAATCATTTAATCATGTCATGAGTTTATTTATTGAATCAGAATTGTACAGTACTGTAATGGACATTATATATGCATATAAATACAATATATATATATATATATGTGTGTGTGTGTGTTTATATATGTTGTGTATGTATATTTATTGTTGTAATCATTTTATGATAAACTTTTCCATTAATAATATCCCATGGATCTCTATGCTGGATAATGTGCCAGTTGGGCAGATTGTAGACTCTTTTCTGTACAGGGTGGCACATAGCCAGCAAGCAGGGATTTCTCCAAATAGGTACAATTAAACACAGGGCAGTTTTACACATAGACACAATGGAAACTAGATTGAGTAATTTATTTCATGTTCTTTTACATTGCCTCATTTCAATTCCTTATAATTACTATCATATCAAATTTATTTTATTGAAAATATAATGCAACTAGGTGATAACATTTTATAACCAGAAGCTTTAAACAGCAGAATTGTAGACTTGTATTTCAGCTCTTTTTTCACTTCAGGGTTCTGGAATTTCACACTTGATGACAGAACCCAGCACTGACCGCCTACAGTTTACGCTCTTGTTTTGCCCTGTGCCACAAAGCAATTGCTTTGTTCCTAGTGTTTCAGCTTCTGTGGTCTCTTTGTCACTTTGTAACAGGATTTTATGGTTGCCTGACAGCAACAGGTATATTACAAGCAAGTCTGGTTATTTCAGCATGACCAATGCACATTTGCCTAGGTGTAAGCCTACTAGAAAAGAATTTGTTGATTTGTTACCAAAAAAAAAGATGTTGGTTAGAAAGGCAAAACAAATATCATGTATATAAATGCAAAATATAAAAAAAATATGGATAATAAAATAATTTTATGATGTCTGTTTGGAGAGTTTCTTGGCATTTCAATTGCTAGGTGTTCTTTCATTGTTTGATAAAAACGTTTTACAACTCCAGGACTTAAAAAAAAAACTCTCTTTGCAGTGGGGTTACCTCTTCACTGCATGGTTTAAATGCCTGTTAATGTTTGGTGGGGAGATGTTAAAAATTAATTTACATACCCAATTCCTGGTGTCATGGTATTAGGACCCACTAGGGATATTTACAGCAGCATCTGTATGTCTTCACCATGTGTGACTTTATTCTGGGTATGCCAGGTTTTATTACACAGTTAAAAAAACAAACACACACACACTGTAGGCATATGGTAATTGATAATCACTCTTGCCCTGGAGTTCTGGGTCCTGAACTTCAGTCACACAAGGGACACATTCTGCAAAGTTTTTAGTTAATTGAAACTTTTGTGGTCCACACAGCAAGTCCTTGGTGGCCACATCTTTCTGACTAAAGTTTTTGTTACAGAGCACACATATTTAAGCTAACAGTACTAGTATGATTATACCTATACTTGTTAAAAGGCATGCTGCCTGACATCTGACTTACAGTTAGGTCCATAAATATTTGGACTGAGACTACTTTTTTCTAATTTTGGTTCTGTACAATACCACAATTAATTTTAAATGAAACAGCTCAGATGCAGTTGAACTGCAGACTTTTAGCTTTAATTCAGTGGGTTGAACAAAAAGATTGCATAAAAATGTGAGGAACTAAAACCTTTTTTTACACAGTCACTTCATTTCAGGGGGTCAAATGTAATTGGACAATTGACTCAAAGGATATTTCATGGGCTGGTGTGGGCAATTCCTTCGTTATGTCATTATCAATTAAGAAGATAAAAGGCCTGGAGTTGATTTGAGGGGCCAGGGTGCTTGTATGTGGAAGATTTTGCTGTGAACAGACAACATGCGGTCAAAGGACATCTCCATGCAGGTGAAACAAGCCGTCCTTAAGCTGCAAAATTGGAAAAAAAACCATCCGAGAAATTGCTACAATATTAGGAGTGGAAAAATCTACAGTTTGGTACATCATGAGAAAGAAACAAAGCACTGGTGAACTCAGCAACGCCAAAAGACCTGGAGTTTGCAAAACATAAATGTAGCTGATATGAGAAGGTAAGATTTCTGCTGACGCCAATAGATGCTTTGTAGAGCATGAACTGTTCATACGGCTCTGGGTCTGAACAGTAGAAAGTAGAAATGTTCACACTGAATGGACTGAGTTGAGATGGATTTGTGAACAATTGATAAGACTTTAGAGACTTCTGACACTGTATTAGAAGCTATGTTAGGTCTGAAAAACCCCAAAGAGTATGGGGTCCCTTCCTGACACGGGAATAGAATCTATAAGTGGGATTTGTCCATATTACATGTTATCTGAAGAGTAGAAAATACCAACGTTCACACTGAATAGACCATAACATTTTGAAATATGTCAGAAATATGCCAGCAGGTGGTTTATTTTACCCAGTTAGCAAATGTTGACTTGATCATGTTAACCTTTGAAGTGGTCAGATGTTTTGAAATACTAGAGAGAGTAGTAGCAACCTTTTTTGGGGGGATGGCACGTTTTGGTTGTTGGGTAGTTGTCCAAAACTAATATGAAGAGAATTTTCACCATTTAACGCTTGATAGGACAGAGCAATTCAACCTTAATTTCTGCATATCATGTGTCTTTTACTTCAGTTCCTCTATTTAAAAGACAAATATTGCTACTTTAAATAATGACATGTTATGTAACACCACAAGTGGTTTGTATGTTCTTTCTCATGTAAGATGAAGAATAAATGGTTGCAATTTGTACTTGTGGTTGAAAATTGCACATAAATGTGTTTTCATTACAGATTCTTGGGAATCCAAGATAGGGCCCACGTCTCGTTTCATTTCATGCAGGATAAACCCCTTGATATCTGGGATAGATGACTGCATAGCACAGAGCAGAAGTGTTTTACAAACAAAAACAAAACAAAAAAAGCTCTAGATAACAACAAATGTGTGTTTTGTGTTCTTCCAATCTTCTATAAATGTCTCTATAGAAGATACAGTACCTAATAAGTATTGTTACTCTTTCATGAAAAATTCTAAATCAAATGGAGATTTGTTAATATTGAAGGAATATGTGATTTATGGTCTCTCTGCAGAGGTCCAGCATACCTGTCAACCTATAACTTTAAAAGGGGCACTATGTGCAGAGTGCTGGCTTTTCTTCTCTGGCTGTGGCTGTTTTATATCCATCCTGTTCATATTTTGTTCAGCATTGCCAAGTTCTGATGAAGAGGGGCCTTTTGAACTCCTGAAACACATTTGCCTTCTGTGACATAAGGCTTCTGCATTTGGTGCTTTTGTTTTGCACATTAACAATCCTATTTCTGTCTGTGACCCTTATGGGTAGGTTTTACCTCAATTTTTGTCCTGATGCCTATACACAAAATGAAAGGGCATCATTGGCACTGGGAAACACTGGCGGCAATATAAATAAGTGAAAAGTATTACCTGTAATATTTTTGCCTGTGATTTTTCTATCATTTCATGTTCTGACAGGAAAATATTTATTAACATAGATGAAGTTGCATTTACCTTCATGCTAAATAAATAAAATGAAAATTATATATGGGTTTGTTCAGACATAGGACTATTTACATGTCTTTGTATATAATTAAATGAGAACTCCCATTTAGTGCTAGTGGATTTTGTGCTTCACCCAGTTGTTCTATTAGGTACTTTTAGAGGGTTGTTGCTTTGTTGTATCCACAATTATGTCATGAAAATAGCCATTACTACCTAACAAAAGATGTCATTATTGTTAAAAGCTTGACTTTATGAAGAAAATAAGACTACGTATAGTCATTCAGATTGCAGAACACCCTATGGTTCTTTTCATTATATCTGCGGTCAGCAGTGAACAAAAGCATGTTGCCTTTGTTATTCCATGCACATGTTGCTGCTCTGTAATATGTATTCATATTTAATGATCAGGACAGGATTTTATTTATTACCATGTTGGGACGTTCCATTAACTTTGTGTGACTCGGGTTAATGCTGTTGACTTGAAATTGACCTGTTCTGTTACACTCATTCTGTGTCTGTCTGGAGGCAGCTGCCTGGCTTGTGTCTTTTGGCTCAGCCATTTGACTTTTTTTCTATTCACAGAGAGCCAACAGATGGCTCGGTTGCAATTACCTAGCACTGGCACAAAACGAAAGTTCTGGTGACCCCAAAAGTAGATATTTTTATACTTTGAAAAACATGGAGTACTTAATGATATATAAAAATAGAGCTGGACCAAGTTCACATGGTGATAATGATCTGCTTGTGGATTTGTGCTCCATTCATTTTTATGTTGCATAAATTATGGACTTTTTAGTGGTTTGTTTCTCTCTTTCATGAAGACAGCAAGCAGATGCTATCTTTAAAAGAACTGATCAACTGGCATACAGTCCTGTGAAAAAAGCTTGGAATGTATTCAGATTAAATGGAAACTGCAGCTGAGCTTTTAAAGTGGGATGATATATATATATATATATATATATATATATATATATATATATATATATATAGTACATCTGTGGGCCCTTTCATACTTTTGAAGTTTGCCACACACATATGATTGTAGAATCTGCCAACAATTGTGTAAATAACCTTATTACCTACACCAGGGGTCGGCAAACTCCGGCCTTTAGGCCAGATATGGCCTAGCTGGTAGTTGGTTCAAGCCCTACGCCCCTTGGCCAATCCGGTCTACTGCTGGCCTCCTTGCTGTTGCTCCCCTATTTACTGCGGCTAGTGTAAATATTCTGCCGGCGTGGTAAATAGGGAAAGCTCCCTGAGGGAAATCCCTCTCCTCAGCAATGCATACGGAGGAGAGGGATTTCACTTCAGGGGGCATTCCCTGGTGGTGGGTGAAGCCATTAGGGTGGGACTTAGAGTCCGGCTTAATGTACTCCCGCCCCTCCCTGAAATGGCTCCGGTAGTTCCTAACCCCCCCTTGCAGATCCGGCCAGGGGGCGTTAGGCCGGAACCAACTACTGGTTAGGCCGTATCTGGCCTAAAGGCCGGAGTTTGCCGACCCCTGTTGTACAGAATGCTTGTTAATAGTAGCAAACACAGGCATCTTTACATTTTTAACTATAGCTTATTTGTAACCATTTGTTGTAACCATATCATGATTCTCCAAAACACAATGGGTCCATTCTCACCATTGCTAATGCAGGAAGCCCATTGAGTTGCATAGCAATGCATCTCCTTTTGGTCACACAGGTGGTACGCAGCTGACCATCACTATATTACTATATTAATGTGCTTATCCACCTTTATGGCTACCGCTCACCAATTTATTCGACGCAAAGAATTAGAGATGCCATGAAAAATATACTTTTGTATCTTTGCCACCTTTATTATGCTCCACATAAAATATAATTGTTATCCATGAGGTGGAAATGTAGCAATTAAACTAATAGGACAGCTATTACAAATGTTTAACTATCATGCAATATGAAGGAAGGACTGAGACTTTGAATGCATTGCAAGCTTTAATTAAAAAAAAAACTATTCTGTTGTTTTGCCTCTTTCCTGAAGCTTCTTCACAACATCATAGAGTGATGTAACCTAGAAAAGTGCCAATTACATGCAGTTTTATTTAGGGCTTAGTGGCTGCTAAACACATAATCTGTTTAAAAACTAAGTGTTTATTTTTATTCCCAATACACAAACCAAAAATTCAAAGTGATGATCAGGAAAAAATGTTAAAAAGGATAAGAAATGACCTCACTGCTATAGAGTAGGAGTGGTACAATACGTGAAGTCTGTGCCAGTAGTTGTGTTGTATGCTCTGGAAAAATGTCAGAAACTAACTTCAAAGTTGGATTATTCAGAGCAAAACACCAACTGAGTCATAGATAGATGTTATCTCTGCATATAATAATTCTTACCACAGAACTGTGCAAACTTCACAAATGGATTACTTGGCCTTAAATCCTTATAAAAGATGAACATCTTGGTATGAAAACAATGCATTTTTTTTACTTAACAGAATGCATTTCCAATGTGCTCAGAGATTATACACCACCATCATGAATTTAAGAGATTTTTTACTGCAGAAATAAAAGACAAGTCAAGCTGGTGCTGAGCTTTACATTGCAAAATAAAACTGTATTGTTGGAATAGGAGACTACCTAGCAAGTCATCTGCTTTTTGAAAAGTGTCGCTGTTCCCATGCCTTTCACCATGTCTTGCTAATTGCCTGCACAGTTTGTGTAATGCAGGAACAGCCAGTGGCTCCTGTTGAGTTAACATAAAAAATAACCTGTAATGTTACTTTCATATCAGTGTGTCTATACTGGAGAACATGGCATGCTATGGCTCATATAGTCAAGCAGTTGCACAAATGCCTAGTGATGTGATACAGTCTGACTCCTGTATAGGCTTTAAATACCTTTGTAAGGGAATCGGGCTGCATGCAAGACAGTTCATTGCTTTGAACAAAAAGAATGATTCTCTGTGCAGTCTTTATTGGGTAAAATACACAGTCAGTCACAGGTGAATGAGACTACCGTAGGTAATTGTTTATTGTATGCAATTACCATTTGTTGTGATGAAACAAGGACTTTTGTGTACTGTAACATATTTAGGACGAGCAAGTAACATATTTAGTACAAACAGATAGAATTAGTTTATCCTATAGGAGGCTTTTTATTTTTTTTCTCACACACTTTAAAGGAATGATGGATTTTTATTATATTCTGTTAATAGCCATTGATATTGCCATTGACCTAGTTGTTTTGCACTGCTACTATTTCTGTGAATTGCACCAGTAGTATCTTTAATACTGCAGTATGAAAAAAAGATTTTGAAGGTGGAAAACATTACAAAGAAGCTATAGCTTCTTTATAGCTTTCTTGAAGCTACACTGTTTACTCATTTACTGTTAGAAGTTATTGAACAGCTCAGCATAGGCTTTCTATTTCCTTCTTTAGTAGGAATTTGGTATTTGGGACACAAGGAAACCACATACGGTAAATCCACACCTTTAGCATCAGAGGGAATTGACAGCAAACTTGAAATGAGATCTGCAGCAATTTTCTGTTCACATTGATTGAAGGTTTTCATTTTCATTCTTTCATTCTTAAGAAATTTTCAGAGGTTTGACATTTCCTTAAACGTTGCCCCTGGATAAATGTTAAAGTATTGGAATCTAGAGTAGCATTCTCGAAGCGCACAAGCTGTAACACTGTAAACTGTAGAGAGCAGACATTTTCTCCTAGCTAACAGGTGATGATTTACTTTTATTCCTCAAGACATTGATTAAATTGCAGTATGGAATGCAACAATGATAGGCAGTTTAAAATAAAGTGTCTAACTTTAAAGCAGACACGTGAAACCTAAAGCCCAGTGACAGAATAATGTTGATAAATGACTGCAATATGTTCCTCAAAAACAATAATGCATAATGTGCTTTAGTCTAGTTTTTTTTGTTTTTGCTATCTGTACATGTTTTTACTAGCAATAATATATAGTTGCATGTTGCTTATGATTGTGTATTGTATAATAAGGCTTGACAAAAACTTATAGAAATGTATTCACTTGGTTTGATTTGCTTTAAGAAAAAAAAGTTGCTCACTTATGAAAGTGTGTTATCATAAAGGAATTTTTACTTAGTTCGTTACTTCAGCTACATAATCAAGTGCAAGCGTCACATGTTTTTATGCATGTGATTGGATATTCTCTGCATAGTAATTGTTCACCACATTCACCAAGCTAAGTGAAAATCCCCCTTGCAAGGTGCACAACCTAAACTCCTTTAGAAAATTTTTTATTTATTATTTCTTCTGCAGTAAAATCACTGTAGGTACATAACTTTTGTTGTCTATGTTCTATTGCTCTTTTATGTGTCCTTCTGGATCAGTGTTTCTCAACCAGGGCTCCTCCAGAGTTTGCCAGGCGATCCTTGAGCAATGAGCAGTTTGTGATTCTCAGGTTAGTTAAAGTGACATCAATAATCTTTTTGGTTATCTGTAAGGGTTTCTTCCCACTAACCAGCAATGTAGGAGGTATTCTTCCTACTGACCACCACACTAATGTACTGTGAGCTGTGGGTATAATAATTATAGCAGGGGTTCCCTGCAAACCTGAAAGTTATTTAAATGGTTCCCATGCTACAGAGGTCGAGAAAGGCTGTTCTAGATAGTGAATGGAAATAAAGTTATTTCTGAATTGTCTAGCCTTGTCTGCACTATTGTTCAACTGTTGCCAAAATACTAGTATAAATTTAATGTGAATATTTTTATGTTCATTGTGCATCAGACATGCAAGAGCAAGATAGTACAAATGCTCTGCCTTAAGGCAGGAATTCTGATTTACTTAAAGGAACCAAAATCCTGAGTTGTGTTTTTATGCAGTATGTTTTGTATTGATGTTCTGCTGCAGTTAGGTTATAGGGAGAACTTAAACATTACAATGTAATTACTTTGTGATCAGAATGGGTCTATGTTCTGTGTTGGCCATTCAGTAGCAGCATCATACTGGGTGCCCTACATTGTGCAACTAACATTTTTTTCCCCCACACTTAAATTTTTTATTTTCCAGGTAAAGAATTACAGTACAAAAAAAGGGGTTTACATTACACAAACATAACAGCAGTTCAAAAAATAAACCATGTTATGAAAAGAAAAAAAATGGGTTTGCTAAATAGAATTACAAACAATACCAACAAATAAACAAAACTTGTTGTACCTAAGATGTCCCTAAGAGGTAGTTAGAGGGGAGCAAAATGCTTCCTTTAAACCTCTTGGTTAGTAGGCCTGAACTTATAAAAATTACCCATAATGCCCATTTTTGATGAAACATATCTATGGAATCAGCAGCTTTTTTTTATGCCAATAACAATTTATCATTCTTGTTATATACTGTTGCAAGTACTGTAGAATTGTTACTATGACTACAGGTGAAGAGCGTAACTATGACTACAGCATGTTGCCCCGTTTTAGTTTTGATGCATGTCTGCATGTAATAAATGGTAATGGTCCAGGAAAAAAGATACAAGCAAATAGTAATATGTAAATAACATTTTTACCTGCCAAAGGGTTCATTCTTTCAGCCTGGCTTATAACCTGGGCAATATAGCATGTCTCTCTGACTAGCTGTGCAGGGGATACCAGAAGCCAGCCGGTCCCATCAGGCCAGTTACAAATATTTATGATTGAATAAATACTAGATTGTAAGCTCTCTGGGGCAGGGTCCTCTCCTCCTGTATCACTGTCTGTATTAGTCGGTCATTTGCAACCCCTATTTAATGTACAGTGCTGCGTAATATGTTGGCGCTATATAAATCCTGCTTAATATTATTATTAATAATCAAAAAAGAATGAATATTCATTTTTAAAAAATATTTACACTGACCGTTCTGTAAAATTCAATGGTGACCCAATCTATTCTTAGACATTTTTTGGTAGGTATTTTGTTTTCCTCTGTCGTGTTTCACTGAACCTAAGCAGTTATAACGCTACACATTTCAGGGAGTGTGTGTCCTCACACATTGTAAGATTTCACTGTTTACTGTCTGATAGATGTTTCTGTAACCTGACATCCATTGCTGTGCTCCGTGCACATTGGATGAGAGCTACCTTGGCAGAACAGGGCTGCCTTCTCTTTGCTGAGTCAGCAGAGGTCAGAGGAGATTAAATAACATATTACACCCTCAAGGATTTCCTTTGATGCTGTTCTCTGGATTGTCTCTTTTCTGATTATGAGGTCTCATATCAGGCCATACTTATAAAATATCTGATGAAAGAAGTTTCTTAGTGTGTGCCAGGTATTTTACCAAAAAATAACATATTGCATTGTGCATTGTTAACTAAAAATATATAGACACATGAAGCATTCAGAAATGCCCACAGTGATGGCATCTTCTAATATTTAACACATGGTTACATGGCTTATCATTATACATTTTAGCTATTGGGTTATATGTTAGGAAACAAGCCCTGTAAAAAATTTTTTAAAGGAGGTCCATATATTCAGATTTAGCAGTAAGGTTGCAGTGGTGTTACTGCTTCCCAATGCTAATGAATCGCTGCCTCGAGCTACGTTGTGTTTAGCCTCTGCACCCCAATAGAAAATAAATGTTGTAGCGCGAGTGGCCAGGAGAACCATGCAGAATCGCTTGATGCCACTATAGATGTGAACCTGCCCATACAGACTTATTTGCAGTATAATGTATCGCATAAGAATATGACATGGGAGACACAAAGTTAAAAAAGAGAACCATAGACTGGCTGTGCAGTGAGGCAGGATGGCGTGAAAAAAAAATTACAAATACTTTGCAGTGTGTATAAGGAGTGTACATATTTTAAACCATTTTAATTGTCTAGAGTTCTACTTTTAGTATTTACAATACCAGGAATTCTGCTTGTCATTGTAGTGCTACAAGAAAAAGCACAGAATAGGTTATGCAAATAAGAGAAGTATTTAGAGCAATATTTACTTAAATTCTTGATAGACTGTGCCCACTAGAGACTTTGTCTGACCGCAGTTTCCCTATGGAGAGCAAATGACAAATGGCTCTTCTGGCTTATCCTCTGGCAAATAGTTTCTTGTGGAACAAATTCAAATTTCCTTGAAGAATGTACAGCCAGCCATTTATTTTCCACTGCAAAAAAACATGAATAAAATGTCTTTTTTGTAGGAAATATGCGGCTGCAGTCATATCAGCGGAAACGTCTTCTGTTGGCTTTTGGTAGGCTTAAAATAGGTTGTTGACTTGCCTCCGGCAGCAAAAGAGTTAAGCTTCCGGAAATCTTTCCTCTTCTATATTTTATTTTCTTAAATAAAAATATCTTGTTCTGACATGTAAAGCAACAAGATGGTTTTAATTAGTGTGCTGCAGCTGTTTGCCTTTAGCCTTCTCAAAGGCAAACTGAAGGGCTGACATTCTCTGTTTTTAAACATATTCTGCATAAAAACAGCTTTATAATGAAGGGAGATTTGGGCTGAGTTAGAGTGGCAGAAAACAAAGCTAAAACCCCCGGGCTTATGGTACAGACATCTCCAGTAAATGGAATGGCTTTTTGAATTACATGTTTCCTGGCATTTCAATAAAAATAGTGATGGCTCACGTTTAGTGACTAACAAGAAAGGGAGCTTAAAATATTTATTCCCCATTAGAGCTGACATTTGGAGCCCCCCCCCCAAACCAGAATCTAAAATAAAAAAAAAAAGTCCTAGGTCCTCCTAACGTGGTAAAGCAAGGACATTTACATTGGATGGAATGATGGAATTAATTAATATACATAGTATGCATATTATACTTTTCACTTGTTTACTGATATTCCAGGCAAGATTTTCATCAAAATAAATGTTTGCCTAAGATAGAATGTTCAATTAACTTGTCACTAGTTTTGCAAATAGTGCATCAGAGACCCAAGGCATTATAGGCTAACATTTTTATTTTTGTCTTGTAATGGTGTGCTTGGAATTTCCAAACTAAAGAAGGGTTATGGCAAGAACCAATGCAGTATAATGTCTGTGTATTTAGTAAAAATGTAAGTGTAATGGAAATTTAAACTTGCCCCTTTGTTGCAAGGACAGATTTTAATAAAA
>NC_092858.1:83456551-83541762 GCF_032062135.1 Pyxicephalus adspersus | reverse complement strand
AATCCCACACAGCATCAGGGTTATTATGCATGCAGTGAATCCCTACACAGCTACATGGATGTTATGCATGCAGTGAATCCCACACAGCATCAGGGATATTATGCATGCAGTGAATCCCTACACAGCTACATGGATATTATGCATGCAGTGAATCCCTACACAGCTACATGGATGTTATGCATGCAGTGAATCCCTACACACTGATGCATCACAGGCAGGAATGTGACAAACATTTCAGGAAGTGTTGGATCCATGGCAATGTTGCTGTAGCATAGAAGCGAAAAAATGTTTTAAAATGATTGGAGAAATTTTGTAAGTAGGTATTCTATACTGTAGTAGTTTCTTATTAAAATTGGAGGTCCAATGACAGGGTATCCTAAGACCAGATAATCTTAGCCTGGTTCAGTCATTGCAGAATATAGAAGTATTGTCAACACCTTGAGACTCCTGACAAGGTTGGTCTTGGCACTGGGAGGATAGGTAGTGAAAGCTTAATCCAAGCTTGTTGTCTGGGTGGCTTTTTTAAGCCCTCTTAATAATTCAAGAGAGAGGAGGAAAAGGGGAGACACCCCTAGGTTGGGATCTTGCCACACCTCACTCACTTAGAAAAGTGAGTTAAACTATAGAAACAAAAATAAACGTGGATTAAAGAAGGCCCAAGGAGGTGTGGCAATAATTTTGTGTATTAAAAACCTACAAAATACAGTTGTACTTCAACTATTATCATAATCGTAAATTAAATACAATAAAAAATGAAATACAGTTGTACTTCAACTATTATCATAAATGAAATACAGTCAAAAAGGCATTTAAAGGTGCTGTCATAGTTTACAAACTGTAAGGCTTTCCCTGATTACTTCATCAGGATATTCTTGGTCATCAGATACTAGACAGAGTACGCTAAAACTAAAGGTGATCCAGTCCTAATGACATTAATCTAGTCATTAAGTCTGGATCACCTTTAGTTTTAGCGTACTCTGTCTAGTATCTGATGACCAAGAATATCCTGATGAAGTAATCAGGGAAAGCCTTACAGTTTGTATACTATTACAGCACTTAAAAAAGCCTTCTTGATTTTATTTAATTTATGATTATGCTAATAGTTGAAGTACAACTGTATCTTGTATGTTATCAATACACAATAATGTTGCCAAACCAAACACCTCCTTTGTGGCTTCTTTAAGCCACATTTTTTGTTGTTTCTCTTAATAATTCATGTAACACACAAATGCCAAGCACTAAAAATTTTAAACCATCTCATGATGATTTTCAGCTGTTTTTCATTTATATTGTGTGAGCCATCTTCCAGTAAAAAAATAGAGCTACTAGTTTAGAATATGCCATTTGTTTTTACTTCTATAGATGTCACAATTAAGCATTCTCTAGACCTCAGTGAATTAAGGTCACTGAACTCGTGGTTTGCAAAGAAGCATAATCTTGTGAAACAAGAATACGATTGTTGATCACACATGTTTTAAACTTAATTTTTACTAAACCTGTACACATTTCAAGTTCCTGTTATCTAAAGCCCCCATAATAAAATCTAAACACATGGGAGAAAATATTTGCAATATTAGTTATAAAGAAATATTTATGCACTAAAAAGGTTCAAAATGAAGATTAACATGTTTTTGTCTAGTTGTCTGCAATTAATATAAGCAATTAATTAAGGCAGTATACCAAACAAAATAGTCATAAATAAAGCAACACAAAGAAACAAAGTTAATTTGTTGCATACGTTCTGTAACCAGTAGCATGTAATTAAACACATAGTGACACGACTATCGACTTTGTACAGCGCTGCGTAATATGATGGCGCTATGTAAATACTATTTAATAATAATTTTGAATTTTACAGACATATATATAGGATCTGTGACTTTTGGAAGCCACAGGAAGTAGTTTTCTGTAAAAAAAAAAAAATACTCAGCATTAACTGCTAACAGCAGGTCTATAAACCATGTGATGAGCTTTGTTTGGAGGAGAGAATGATCTGCCTTGACAAATCATTAGTTTCTAATTAAAGCCAAATTAGATTTCAGAAAAAAACTGGCCTTAATTGCAGTTTTCTTGTTGTTTGTAAATGATCATTTTTCTCCTTTAAGTGAATTTGTCATTTAGGAAATATGGGGGCTGCCATTGAAGTCTACTTTTGTTAGATACTTGGCAATGTATAACTACAATGTTTTTTTAGTCACAGTTCTAGAACAAGCATGCTCTCAGTTAGTGTCAGAAGTACTTTTATCTATACAATGCTGTGTGGTACAGTGACTCAGACATCATTGAAGTAAAAGTAAGAGTGACAGCCAGGGTACTAGCATTTTCAAAGGAGCTTTCAGCAATGCCTCCATTATTTCTCATACATATCCTCTATATATAAATAATTATTATTATTAAAAAACAGGATTTTTTTAGCACCAACATATTACGCAGCACTGTACATTAAATAGAGGTTGCAAATGACAGACAAATACAGACAGTGATACAGGAGGAGAGGACCCTGTCCCGAAGAGCTTACAATCTAGTAGGTGGGGGAATTTACACACAATAGGAGGGGGATGTGTAGTGGCAGGAAGTAGTGATGGTTTTAAAAGACAGAAGAAGATGGGTAGGCAAGTTTGAAAAAAATGGGTTTTGAGTGCTCTTTTAAATGAGCAGAAAGTACGAGCAAGCGGAATAGGATGAGTAAGACCATTCCAGAGTATTGGGGCAGCTCTAGAGAAGTCTTGGAGCCATGCATGTGATGAGGTTATGAAGTGAGGAAGTCATTGGAGAAGCAGAAAGTGGCTAGAGGAGTATTTTTTTTACCAGGTCGGGGGGGGGGGGGGTGATGATGATGAGTTCTGTTTTATCCAGGTTAAGCTTCAAAAATCGGTCAGACATCCATGTTCAGATGGCTGACAGGCAGCATGAGACCTTATCCAGGACTGAGGGACACAGGTCAGGGGTGGACAGATAGATTTCAGTGTCATCAGCACACAGATGGTACTGTAAGCCAAAGGAGGACATAAGACTACCGAAAGAGGAGGTGTACAGAGAAAAGAGAACTGGTCCAAGGACTGACCCTTCGGGAACACCAACAGGGAGGAGAGTAGGCGAGGAGGAATTACAATTGAAAGAAACTTGAATCCAGTAATCAATGAGCAGCACTCATGGAAGACAATAGTCGGCAGAGCAAAATGAAACTGGCTGCAACAAATACTTTTGCTGTCTTTGGTTATCAAAAATCATGAACTGGGATTGTTCAATGAACTGGTAAAGAGCTTAGAATTTTGTATATCCTACAAGGACTGCAAAAACAAAACATTTTAAACTTCAGTGTTGTCCAGTTATATTTGCTTGTACATTGTTTAATTGAAGCTCAGAAAATGAGAGCAGCCCTTTCTTATTCATTGCTGTAAAATGCACTTTTGGCCCTTTAGGCATTTCAGAAGTTAAAACAGCATTCTTTTGTTTCTTCTGGACACTGCTGGTCTGACCACTCAATGTGAAAACACTTAAATGCACGTTGAAGTAAGAAGGAATTCCCAAAGGAAAATAAATGGTGAAGGGGGGTTTATTCTAGGTGAAGAATAGGAGACATCACACCTCCTGTCTTGACTTTTTTTTAATATGTATTCATTATTTTCTTCATGGTTTTATTGTAGCAGACCAGCTGGTTGTGATGTTTTATGAAATCATGTTTTTGTATATAACCTTCCATTGCTTACATTTATACTCCAGGGTTATTCAGTTTGATAAAGTAATTATCATGCTTAAATCATATGTAAGGACTTACAGATGTTGCCCTACTTTATGTGGAATTTCTTTTCATAGTTCATGGGAATGGGACCAACATAATTGTCAGCTCTTTTTAGTTCACAGAGGGTTGGTATTATGAAAGTGCTTTGTTGTTTTTCATTTTTTGTTCACTGTAATACATTTCATTGAGTGTCTACAGCAAGGAAATGGCTGGTTGTAAAAAATGAAGCACTTATTTTCTGTGGGGTTGTACTGGAGAGCCTGGCTGGGTGATAATACAACAAGGTAACACTATCTGAGGAGTGATAAAATGCTGACATCCTCCACTCTCCCTGGAGATAAATTTTATTGTCAGTGAAATAGGTTGACATTTGCTTCCTGTTTTAGCAGTCATTTCTTTGCCTCCAGACACTAATAAATAACCCATTCCTTTAAAGGCATTCATTTGATGACTTACCATTAGTACCTAGAGAAGGATTCCTTGGATGCCGCCCTTTTTATTTAATTTAGGTGGTAATCTTCACATTTTTATGAGCCAAACTTGATTATCCAACTCTTCTGTACAAATAGGATATCTCATTTATATATTACAGTAAATGACAGAGATGTTGGGCCCTAGTTTTTTACAGTGTATTGCGTACGAATTGCAATTGCGTCCGTCATTTATATAGCCCACTGTAATAAGTAAAAAGCTCTTTAGGGCAAAACGTTCTAATGAAAAGAGAAGACAAATCATGACCAAACAATAGGACTATTATGGGTCGTCCATTGTTATTGTAGTCACTTCCATCTGGGAGTGCTGCATGTAAACTAATTGCAGGTTGCTTGTTCATCACTGTGGACAAATCTGACAAGAAAACATTGCAGCTTCTGGCACACACCGTCACCATTAAATCTGCTAAACAAGCTGACATCTGCAGACCATGTATTATTCAGGATTTTACTTAGTTAATATATAAAAAGCCTATTTTACCCAGGGTTTAGCTTGTGAATGCTAGTCTGGAAAAGCACGATTTACAGAATTTATGAAATATTTGACTTTGATCATGTGGTTTTGCGCTTCAGATTAGTTTTGTGCCAAAAAGCTGAAATGGGGTGTGTGACAAGTCAAAAGCTTTTTTTCTATTTTCACTGAAGACTTGCTCAAAGCTACAGCCAGCATTCCCACTAGAATCTGCAGCCAGAATGCAGATGAAACGTATTTAACAGTTTCAAGAAACTTCCTCAAACTTAGATGCAGGAAGGAGAGCTCTGCATTCTCACACAAGGTCAGTGGAGTGAACTACATTTGGCACCTTCTGCTGGATTTCTCATTCCTCATTAAGAAGTCCAGGTCTCAAACCCATATCTCTAATTATATCAAATAAAGGATTGTGAATTTTACTGTTAATACCGGTATCCCATTTACCACCATTTTTTTCTGCACATGTGTAAAATAAGAACATTGTTTTAAAACCCATTTTTCCTCTGCTTCACACTATAATTGACATGCAATTCTGGTAGAAAATGCTGTTGAATTGATAATAAGTGTGGTGCTGTTGATCTACTTTTTATAAACATGCCCTATGAAGTAGAGAGTGATCCACCTTCCTGAAATTCTAACCAGCATTGGTGAATGTGCAGGACATTAGTATAGGTTCTCATAGTGACAAAGTGCCTGGTGACCAGCAGATCAAAACAAACACTGTCTAAATGCAACCATATCATTTTTTTGTAATCGTGCTAAGCGGGTTTATGGGACATCCTGTGCCAAGTTTCTTTTAAGCCTATAGCAGGTTGCAGTCTCATGATTCAGAATTGGAATGAAAGGTGACATGCACTTTCAAGACTGCCAAAGGCTTAGGTCATATTCTAATAAATACCGTGTACACATTTACCACAGGCCAGCTCTACCCAAATCTGATATTTTGTTTTTATGTGTGTAGTGGTAGCTATATACAATACAATATTGAGATTTCCTTGCAGTAGATAGTATTTCTTTCCCTTCCACGAGTTGTAATTGAGGTGTTGTTCCCCCATTATGTATTTGTTCTCGGTAGTGGATTGATAACCTCAGTTGCATTTACTTGCTGTCGCAGCTGGGTAGATCTGCCAATTCTGATTAGAATATCTCATGGAGTATTGAGAGATAGAAGACTTTAACTCTTGTTTGCCAGAAGCCTCATGGAGCTGCAGTAACCTTTTAGGTACAACTATGGTCTTGGTGTCTAAATATTAGGTCTAGTATGCAACAGCTCAGAGATTTTATAGCAATTCCATAAGAAACCAAATCATACTTTAGTTGATCCTTTTTATTAAAAGTTACTTTATGCTCTTCTTTTTTCTAAAGGCTAAAGTTTGTGGTCAGCAGGGTTGTCTCCTGCTAATCTAGATGCCCTGCGAGTAACCTAACTTATTTTTGTATAGGATACAACAGAGGGTTTTTTTTTAGGCTATATATATTCAGTGTGCTTTAAAATATAGAATACAGTGTAACAGTTTAAAATTATACAGTCTTACATTAACAAACTTGTTGAACCCTTCCTTAATCTGCATTAGAGTCATGCAGCAAGGAGGGGTCTTTATTCTTGAAATCTAGACAAATATTCCTATTTCTAGTGCTGCTAGTAACTTTACAGACTACATATTTCAACACTCCATTTACAACTCTACCAATCGTGGTGGTGGTGTAAATCATTTCTTTATACATGTTGGCACCTGTCTGTTATAATAGTGTCAAGTGACTGCATTACACCGGTATAGCACGCTGTTGTCACAACAGATGCAAACGTCACAGATGCAAACTATGACGTTGGCCTATTCAGGGAGAATGATAAAGCGTTGTCACCTAAGAACCAGATTTGAGGAAATCAGAATTTGGAAGTATGTATGTATTACCTTTAAAAAGGAAACCGTAGTGTAAATGATTGGTGCTTCATTTTTTCCTGTTAACCTATGGATGAGCTTTAGGCAGCATACATTTTTTGCCCTTGTTTGTTCTTCAAAGGTCTTTTTCCAGACTTAGGGCCTGATTTAATAAAGTTCTCCAATGTTGGAGAAGATAGTCTATCTTGGAAGAAGCTGAATGATCCAGCAAACCTGGAATAGATTTCCTAAAAACCATTTGCTATCAGTTTCCATTCCGAGTTTGCTGAATTACCTAGATTCTCCTAAAATAGACTATATTCTCCAGTCTTGGGGAACTTTAAATCTGGGCCCCTAATGTTTATTCTTGGTGTCTTCTTGCTTGAGATGTTTATATATAAATAATTATCTGGTAATTATACATTTTATGGTTTTAGTGTAAGTTCAAAAATGTTCTCTTAACTTGATTTTTTAATAATAATAAGCATTGTGTGGAGCTTTTGTTTACATAAGTGTTTCATGTCTGATTCCAGAGATGCCTTACCTATTTTTTTTTTTTTTTCCTCAGAATAGCCATCTCTGTTTATTCTTTTTTTTTTTTTTGTGTCAGTGTTTGGTAATTCAGTCTCGGTTATTCAGAGACTCAGAGAAGTTGTCTTTTTACACCTTTAGTGATGCTTTTTTTTTACTTAGTGGCTAAAAAAAGGCTATACTGCTGTAAAGTGTTTTATTTGAACTGTCCTTAATGGGCATGGATAGGAATTCTTCATATTTACCTTTAGGTAAATTTAACACAAAGCTTGTCCATTCATTAAAAAAACGTAACAGTAGGAAGGAACAGTAGGTGGGCTTGGGATGAGAATAAACTCTGCTGCCTGTATTTCCAAAGCTACGTACACACGTCCAATGTTCCTCGCCTGATAATGGGCTCAGAGCCGATATCGGGAGAGTATCTGGCGTGTGTACAGTGCCTGTCGTTCATCGTCCAAATGACCATCCTGGCGGATCCATGGACGATGGACGACGAACGATTGTAATGCAGTGGAAGTGGGAGAGCTCCCGGCAGGGTGCCGCTCCGTCGTTCTTCCTCTCCCGTCTCCATAGAGCAGAGCGGTGCTGTATGTACAGCACTCGTTCATGCATCGTGCAGTCTTTTGTCGTTGGAAAGGATCATGAAAGTTTCCAACAACAATAATTGCAGGTGTGTATGAGACTTTAGGCTACGTACACAAGTGCAATAATTATCGTTGGAATTGAACGACTAATGACTGATTGTCCGATAATTGTTACCAAAAAAAGTGCACTGATACTACTAAACTACTGGCCAAATACACTGAATAATGACGAATGTCACTGGAAACGAACGACTGTCCCAGCGGATTGGATTGGG
Organism: Pyxicephalus adspersus; assembly: GCF_032062135.1. Classification (NCBI taxonomy): domain Eukaryota; kingdom Metazoa; phylum Chordata; class Amphibia; order Anura; family Pyxicephalidae; genus Pyxicephalus; species Pyxicephalus adspersus. Next base: position 83,533,787 of record NC_092858.1, on the reverse strand, counting down.
CGACGATGGTTCGCTATCTATTGTGTGTACAGTCGTTCAGTGATCGTGGATTGTTCTGTGATATACTTTCTCCTGTACATGTCATTTCCTGCATCATTCAAACAATTGTATCTAGTGTGTGTACATTATTGGTGGATTATATTTGAACGATCGTATCATTTCAGCATGTAGAGAACTGTGCACTTTATGATCGTTCCAAATAATCGCGAATAATCGTTGTTCAGTCATTAATCGTTCGTTTTCTAACAACAATTATTGCACGTTTGTACCTAGCCTAAATCTACTAAGGTTTTTCTTTAAGGTAATCTTTTGTGTTCTTTTTACTTTTTTTAATAACTTATATATAAAAATATCTCTTGGATTTTTCACCCCCAAAGTGATAAAAGCTTTGAATGTCTTTTACCTCAACTTGTAACAGTTTGCCTAAGCACACTCTGATCAAATGAATTTGTTAAACATGTGTTTTGGCATGAATTCTATATTTTAACTAGAGCTTGGAGAGCTATTTTAAATAGTTATTTGACCAAGTCATACAAGAAAAAAAGTATGTTTTGCTGAATGGTTTGTGTTAAGACCATTTTTGGATTTTTGGTCTCACATGTATTTATGGGCTGCTTTGGTTATATGTTAATGGGATAGGGTTTGCATGAGATTTTCCTTTTCAAACTTGAGCATGCTTTGTTTTATTGTCATTTTAGTACTTCAATTTGTTCTTGCCATGGTTGCCCTATTCTAAACTATAGTTCAATAATGGTCTATAAATGTATTGCTTGGCTAACTGGTAAATGAAGATCTGTCAAATATATTTTCTTTAATATAGAAACAAACATCGGGGCATGTTTTTTAAATTATTGAATGTGGCAATCGCCAAACACTCATTAGTGTCACGTTACACACTGTATATTAAACACATTGTTCAAGAAGCCTAACTTACAAAGAATAATGTTAATAAACATTTATATAGCACCATTATTATAATATTTAATTATTATATATTATGCAGTGCTGTACAATAAATAGGGGTTGCAAATGACAGACAGATACAGGCAGTGACAGTGTCACACAAAAGGAGAGGGGATATGGAATGGTGGGTAAGTAGTGAGGTTTTTAATATACAGTAGAAGACAGGTAGGCGAGTTTGAAAAGATGGGTTTTAAGGGCTTTTTTACATCTGTGGAAAGTAGGAGCAAGCCAAGTAGGATGAGGAAAACCATTCTACAGAGTTGAAGCAGCCCTAGAAAAGTCTTGGAGCCGTGCCTGTGATGAGGTTATGAGTAAGTAGTCCGTAGTGGGTCATTGGAAGTGTGAAGAGAGTGGTCAGGGGAGTATTTTTCTATCAGATCAGGAAGGTAAGTGGGACGAGAACTGTGGAGGGATTTAAGGACAAAGCACAGGAGTTAGATTTTAATTCTAAGGTGAAAAAGAAGCCAATGAAAAGAACTACAAATATATTTGCAAATTATAAAAATGCCCATAATGTTTGTAAGGCTTGTATGCTGTCAGTTGTCCAAAATTGCACATGTAGAGTTATGTATATGCCTATTTAGTAAACCCACCTAATTGCTTGTTATTCTGTTGTAATAAAGATGTGTTGTTTTTATAAATATATTGTAATTTCTTTATTAAAATAATTTTGGCCAAAACACAAGAATTACTAATGAATCGAAACAGATGTTTGTCCTGTCTTTGCTTTTGGATTCACTATTTTGCTTCTATTTTTATTTTGTTGTTGGTGGGTAACAGGAAGCAGAGTTTCTGCTAGTTCTAGTATTTCCCTGCAGCAATTACTGCTCTAATTTCCCACATATTTTATTATAATGCATTTTTCTGGGTTTGTGAGAACTTTGAGGACTGGCATGATGGAAGAAAGAGAATGTACCAACCTTATCATAAAATCAGAGCTCCCAACTTATTGCATTCAAATTGATTGCATTATTTACAGTTAGCTACTACATGAAAATGATGCTGATTACTGCATATTGAGGTACCACGTCATAAAAAAAGCATTATTGAAAATGTTTTCACTGAAAATGTGGGTGGCTGAAGCTCGAGTCAGCTTCCTGAGCAGAACAGTATTGACTGAGGCAAGTTTTCCGACCTGCCTAATGCACTGTTTCCTTTAACTGTTGTCACATGAGTCAGTCATAGCCAATTTATTATCTGATTCAGCTAAAAAAGCATTCAGTCTCGTTATGGATATTCCTAAGATTTGACAGATTCCAGGGAACAGGTGTTTACTGGGCTAAAGAATTGAAGATGTTGCAGATAACCAGTTCATGTTCCTGTGTTAAAATACCCACTGAATAGTTGGATGAACTGACTTGTGAATATTGTGTTAGTTATCCAGCCCACTGTTTAGTTGTACGCCTGTAATAAATTTTTAAAACATATTTAAGACTGGGTTATATTGAGCGTCCTAACACAATAAGTCATTCTTTTAGTGCTAAGTATTTGAGAGTTAGATGAAGCTATGAAGTAAAATATGTAGACCAGATTTTGGACAGACAAGCCCAGACCTCAAAGCAAAGGAATTAGTGCCTGAGGAGGGGAATTACATGTAACTGGTCATGTGTAAAGGCTTTTCTATTTTAATTGGATATTTTACAAATTATTAACATCTTTTCACAAGGGTTGTGAAGGTAATGCAGAAATGTTTTTTTCCACATTTTTGTCTTAATATCTCCAGATTTTTAAGCTGTGAAAAACGTATAATAATTAAAAAGTATATGTTCAGAGTTACTTTATTTTATATTGGAGGTGGACTGCTGATATTTGGATTAGCTGATCTTTTATATTGGAAAAAAATATGAAAAAGACAGCAGGGGGGTTTATTTTGGCAAACATTATTTAGAAACTTATATAACACAGTACAATAATGATCACAAGGATCGCTTATGTTAGTGGTCCTTCTTTCCATTCTGTTTGTACTATACAAAACAATTCCTTGCTGAATAAGATACCTAGAAGTCCAACCTTCATATGAAGGTTATCAATAAAGCACCTGTACACTAGATACAGTAGAAATTTGGCTACAAAAGATGTGTAATTTCCCTTGCAGCAAGGAGAGTTAAATTAAGGAAAAACACAGAAATGTTGTCCCATATACCAACGTGTTTCACCAAATAGGCTTCCTCAGGGGAGGGTGAGTCCAATAATTACAAATTAGTTGGCATCATCAGTAAAACTTATAACCATAACAATAAAAGATAAAGGATATAGAGACATGAAGGTCACTTTTATAACATATGCCTGGTAAAAGGCTTCATATTATGAAAACAGTAGATATTCTTTTTGTAGAAGCAACAGAGAGGAGCATGACAGCTGACTATCAGGTAATAGAAAGAAACACATGTGTATAGTACAGAGGCTGTCCAAAATCTGGTGCTGCTCACAGTCCTGCATTCAGGGGGCAACCTTATGGGATCCATCAATTTGATGGAAATCTTTGCCTTTTAGAGAATCAACTGTATTCAGATTTTGGGCTGTTTAACACTAGCCGTTGTGTGTAAAACATATAAGATTCCTTTGCAGAAATCAAGGTTGATATTTGTAGAAGGGAAAAGGGGATAATGAGAGTTTGAAAAGTGTAAATAGGAATGCTGTGAAAATGTGTAATTTTGATACCTTTTTCTGTGTCCGTTTATGGCAACTTGTAAACACAGGCTTTAGTTCTACAATGTAAGGCTAAGTCTGAGACCTCTCTTTTGGCTGAATGCCTCAGTTTAATAGAGTGTAACGTTCTCTCTTCATCTGTAATTTAATAGACCACATCCTGGGTGGTGGTGGCATGTTTCAAAAATCGGATTTGGGATTTAATGAGATAGACTAAAGAGTAGCATGCTAAAATCAGCGTGTTCATTGTAACTGTGTGGTTCAGCCTTCTTTTATATTGAACATATGAATACTGGAGGAAGAAGTCAGGTAATATAGACTGCACATCATGTTATGTTTCATATTCTGAACATAGGGCTGAGTGAAAAATGATGTACAGTACAGAGACTTGCATTCACTGCAATAATTATTGTACACACTTCTTTTTAGAACTTGGAAACTGTATTTGTTTCTTACCAGCACTTTCCATAGACTGCTACACACGTATTATTATTTATTTTCCTGCGTCTGGAAGTAACAGTAAACTGGTAGCACTTTTCCAGATGTTATTTACCAAAAAAGATGGAAGTCTTTAAATGTATTTAGGGGAAATAAAGTGGAAAAATCAGCCATATGGCAGCATTACAGGTTTCTGTACAATTGCAGTTTCACTAAAGTTATTATTTATAAATCTCCTGTGCACAGGCTGTATAAGAGTGTCTCTTTTTTTTTTTTTTTTGCTCTGTCCTTCCATTGTAGAAGAATCCGGGAAGCCTTCCTGTTTTAACAGACATGTAATAATTTATCTAATAAGGTTCCTGCTTCTTCAAGGTAAATACATTGTTAGGTCAGTAAAATACTACACTGAGCAGCTAAAATAGTAATAATTGTTAAACTATAAAAGTTTTGGCACTGACAAGCCTTATATAGTGTAAGGGGAGTGTTTTTTTTTGTTTGTTTCAATAGTTTTTACTTTTTTTAATTTTTTAAAACAAATTTTACATAACAAAAATATAGATACAGTACAGAGTGCATATTAAAAGTCATGGCACAATACAAAACGTACAAAAGTAAAATTCCCAGTGCAACTTCAAACAAAAAAAGGAAACAATACAAATAAAAGTAAAAGAGGACAGGAGGGGGGAAAAGTCTAGGAAGACATCGTATAAAACACCAGTTAAGATATAGTCCATACCTAGAGGGTTGTCACATTAACTGTAGATTTGGTAGAGAATACTGCTGCCAGGGTTCCCAAATAGCAGAAAATGTTTCCTGTGAGTCATTCAGGACACTGGAGAGTTTTTCTTTAAGAAATGTGTCGTCTACATGTTTTAAAATTTCACATCATTTTTTAAAACTACACATAATTGGAATTGGACATTGGAAAGGTTAGAAGGTTTAAATTGCAGGGGGGCTACCCAGGGGTCTCTACGCACCTGTTTTGAGAAAACAGTACTCAGCAAGCGAAACACTCTACTCCAGAATCTAATAACAGAAGGACAGGACCACCAAATATGGGAGTCCGTACCTCGCTTCTGACAGCCTCGGAAACATAATTGAGATATCGTGGGGGAAATATGCTTCATTTTGGATGGTACCATGTACCACTGCATCATAACTTTGAAGGCAGATTCCAGAGTTAGTACATTTGTCAAGCATTTAACAATTTTCGCCCAAGTATTGAACCATTCTTCATCGGCTCTAATCACACCTAAATCTCTTTCCCATTGTAACTTGTAAGAATGCATCGATGCCCGGGTGACTTCCGATAGTTTAGCATACAATACAGATATCAGTTGCGGGCATAGAAGCATTCTTTAACATATATGTTCAAAACTAGTCAATTTGACTGGTAAGTCTGTCCCTCTAGATAGAGAATCAAGCCACTGTTTCAATTGCAGATAGCGAAAATTCTCAGTACTCGGGGCTTGATGTGGCGCACAAATCTCCTCCCAGCTGAAAATAGAACGCCTCCTTAGGAGAGGGAAAACTGTTGCATAATTGTGTGCTATCCACCAATTAAAGGCTTCAGGGGATTCCAGACCAGGCTGAAAGAGAGGTTTTTTTGGATTGGGAGGAGTGAGAGATGTGGAGACATAAAACCTGCCGAATACCTGATATCATCCCATACTTTGAGAATTTGTCTTAAATGAACACTTATAGAGTTAGGTCGTTGCACGTGGGGAAGCCAAGGTAAAGAACATATATCTAACAGGAGAGTTAAAAGCTTTTCCAATTGAATCTAAGATGGGGCTTTAGGGCCAGCAAATAGGGAGGTCAGCGGAGCTATTTGAGCCACCTGATAATATTTTAGGACATTGGAAACCCCCAACCCGCCATGGCGCTTATGGGCATACATAGTGGTCCTGGCAATGTGTAACTTTTTGTTCTTCCAGATAAAGGAAAAAATCGCCTTCTGAAACGCTTTTAGCATGTGCGTAGGAACCTGAACTGGGAGTCTCCTAAAATAGTATAGCAGTTTTGGGAGAGTCATTTTTACAGAATTAATCCTACCCACCCAAGAAATAGGAAGAGATTCCCATTTGTTCATCAACTGCTTTAAATGGAGAAATAAAGTTGGGTAATTAGTGGATAATAATGTTGTTGTATTTGTTGGTCAAATTAATACCTAGGTATTCTAGTTGGGATGGAGCCCCCTTAAACTAAAAGGGACAAAACCTACTTGATCTTTATGGAACAAGATATCTAAAAATTTGTTGAGTCTATTCGCCGGTATTTTCATCAATATTTTTATATCAATATTTAGCAGGGAGATCAGCCTATAGTTATTTTGGTCCAAAGAGTCTTTACCAGGTTTTGGGATCATGACAGTGTGGGCTAAAAGGGAAGACATAGGGTGGTCTGAATAAGACCTCAAATAATTAAACATATGGGCTAATTTGGGGGCCAGAATTTCAGAAATTTTTTTGTAGTATAACGCTGAAAACCCATCAGGCCCAGTTGCTTTAGAGGATGTCAAGGTTTTAATCGCCAATAAAACTTCTTCAAGTTTATTCTCAGCTTCCATTGATTCCGCTATAGATTCAGTTAAAGCTGGCAAGGTAAGGCCAGAAAAAAGTTGGTCATCTCTCTCAGCATTAAAAGAACCTCTGGAACCATGCATTTTAGAAAGTACCCCCGTAAACAAAGAACAAACATGTTTGGGGTTAGCTGTGAACCAGCCATTAGGCTTATGGGGTCCGGGAGCCCTAGCTTAGGGGACAGCACCTTTGCCAACATAGGGCCAGGTTCATTTGCTCTTGCATAAAAATTCCGTTTAGACCAGCGAATTCGCTTTTCCGCTTGGAAATCTAGTACCCTGTTTAATTTCACTCTAACTTGTTGGGCTTCTTTGCGTAACTGGCTCAATGGATTCTGGCAAATGTTTTTTAAAGCTTTTATTTTATTTATTATCCAGGATAGTAAACTGACGAAACTACCAGACATGTGCTAGATTAAAAGCAAATAGTTTAGATTTAGTTTCAAAGTCAGCTTCTTGTCATGATGGATGGTCAGTTAGCCCATGAGGATCTTTAATGCTACTCCAAGTAAGAAAAATTTGTCCTTATAGGCCATATCTAAAAAGGACCATCAGATAATAAGAAGTCCAAAAATGATTGGTCTGTATATTTTAGTTTCTGAGACACGAACCCAGGTGCCAAAGAAAGTCTGGGGTGGCTAATATAAATTTCATCACTCATACGTAGATGAAGTCTAAATGAGCCCTTCATTTTCTTATACTATATTATAGGGGAATGTGGAAAATTGCTTTATAAATTCCATATAGCTTAAAGTAACTAAATAGTTTAACCAGTGGATGGAAGACTCTAATTGTTTTTTATTATCATGCTGACATAATAGGCAGTGCTTTCTATGATCACACCACTAAGGCTAAGTACACACATGCAATAATTGTCTTTGGAAAGGATCTTTTACGATCCTTTCCAATGACAAATGACTGCACGATGCATGAACGAGCGCTGTACATACAGCACCTTTCTGCTCTATGGAGAGGGGAGAGGAAGAACGATGGAGCGGCACCCTGCTGGGAGCTCTCCCACTTCCGCTGCATTACAATCGTTCGTCGTCCATCGTCTGTGGATCCGCCAGGATGGTCATTTGGACGATGAACGACAGGCACTGTACACACGCCAGATACTCTCCCGATATGATCAATCATCTGTACACACGCACGACTCTCGTCTGATATTAGCCCTGAGCCGATTATCGGACAAGAACCATTGCACGTGTGTACATAGCCTTACTGTTTCTCAGATGGGCTCACATTGTAATGACCCTTTTATGTGCTAAGGACAGGGTCAGAGGAAGACAATACCTACCAATATGTTTTGGGCTGTGGAAGTAAAATAGAGTGCCCGGAAGAAATCCTCACAAACGTAGGAAGAACATGCAAACTTCATGAAGATATTGTCCTGGCAAGATTTGATTTTTGGGACTCTGATTGTTGCGGCTAGATTTGAGGATTTTTTCCTTAAAATTGTTTGCCATATGAAAACCTAAAGTGTTTCATGGACACAATGGCATGGTTGACCTTTTTTTACAGCTTTTTTTTTAACCTTACACAATTGTGAAAAAAATACATTATTGATTATTCCTATCCTGTATCTACAGCCATTTTTTAGGTGTAGGTAAAGACAGGAATGATTAAAACTCCTGTCAGGTTTTTTTATTTTTATCTGTTGGGGAGATTTAATATTTGTGACTTAAATGGGTGGCTAGTGCATTATTTCCATCTATTTTTCTTTTGGGGACAACTAAAATGTTGTTTTTGCAATCATATTCTGTCCTAGTCATGCATTTAAGAATAAGTATGTCAGAAATGTAAAAAAAAGGTACACTAGGCCAAATCCAGGTGCCTATTTCTCCTCTGTCAGACAGTTTTTTAAAACTAAAACATTTTTTACTTGCTTGCTTTTACTTTTACTTGCTTACTTGCTTTACTTACATACTTGCTTTTTTTTTTTTTTTAAATGTCTCCACTACGGTAAGTGGTGGTCATAATGTTACCTTTACATACAGCTAAAGATGTCATTGGTGTCAAGCTGGTAGTTCTCCCAAGTGACATTGGTCTCTGAACTTTTCAGGCACCATCAGATAGGATGGTAAATATAAAGAAATCCTTGGCAACCTCCAAAAGAACCCTAGGCATCAGCCTTAGTTGCCAGAGAATCCTAGCATTCCCAGATTCCGCGTATGCCAGGATGATGTATGGATATGTCATCCTGACACAGCCAATCAAGATGGCTGAAGATCGCCCAAAAGAGGAAGAATAGTAGGAAGACAACGCCCAGCGCTGGAGCACAGATAGGTAAGTTGGCCGACTTAATATGTTAATGTTGGCTTTATGTTTATGTAATAGCCCTCAATCACTTTTGTGATGCCGTGGATTTTTAGTAAAGTCAAGCCTGTAGATACAATCTATACAGAGAAGTATTCACATTTCTACAGATTAATGCTTTCATACCTTTTAAAAATATGATGTACGAATGGCATTACTGCTGTATTGTAAATGTTAAGCTACGTGATTTAAGTGTACTCAATTTAAAGTCGAAACTGTTTTTTTTAGACATATTTGTATAATGTATGCTTTTTTTAAGTGCAAATATACCCTGAAGGTTTGCTGTGGAGAGAACTTGATCTCTCATATCTGATTGGCTTAAATGTGCAAGGAGCAGAGCACTGAATACATAAATTATTCAACCCAGAGCCAAGTAAAGAAACTGACAGGAACATATCCTAAAAAGTCTGAATCATTTTACATTAATCACAATAGTGTTTGTGCTAGCTAGTTAATCTACAACAGCAGTGGAATGTATTTGTTAAAAGAAAAAACATAAAGGATATTGGCTTTGGTAATTCTTTTCTAGGCCTTGTGGAAGAGGAACTGGCCACACACATTACAATCTGAATATATGTTCTCATTTAGGTGTATTTACAACTATGTACGGGCTGTCTGATTTGATACAATTTGCATGGCTTGTATAGGCAGACCTTTGCACTACATTGATGTTGGCAAGTATAGAGGAGATTATTTGAATATTTCCACAATCTTATTGCAGAATGTGTGTGCCTAGCTTTACAATGCTGTGTTCAAACCATGTCAATAAAACAGATGTATTTATGATGCAGGCTGACATTTTTTTAATTGCTTGAACATGTTTTCCAAGGATAAGAGAAAAAATGTTGACTGGCAAAATGCATGTAATGTTACACATACCTTTATTTAACAAGATCAATAATATATGATAAAAGGAACATTCCATGCCACCTCTTTTTATCAACTATTCAGATCAGGGTGATCTGGTTGAATATTGATGATTCTTGTCTTTAATGTCTTTGGGTGGGGAATTGGTAACTTTTCAAATAGTCTAGTCCAGACTTGCTCTCCCAACACAACTCAACCATTCATTTCTTTTATATTAATTTTTGTGGTTGTAATATGTCAAGCATTTAACATTAAAGCAACTCCAGAGATTTATATTTGGTATTTATCAGTGCAGCTTTGAATTTTTTGGCTTTACATGCGCTCTAATGAATACGGGTCAATATTTCCACAGTAATTATTGAGGTTTTGACTGTCCTTTTCCTATGTAGATAAGGAAATCAGACAGAAGCAAATAACCACCTGCTTCATTTCCCCAGGTTTTTATTGATACTGCATTATTAAATAGGACCTTGCAGTAAAGCTTTGCTTATATTGCTCCTCACACATCACACAATCACTGTCCTTTCAGTAGGACTCCTGGGGTATGCAGATCTGGCAACATCTTGCAGTAAAGATTTTCATCAATCCACTCCTATAGTGTCTTCCCCAGCTCTGTTGTACTGTGAAATTTTTTTTATTTTTTTTTTTTATACATATGACATTATTTCGGGAAAAGGGGGCATGTAGAATAACTGCCGTATTTTTCGGACCATAAGACGCACCCAGAAGTGGGGGGAAAAAGTCCCTGCGTCTTATGGTCCAAATGTAGCCTCTGTGCCCGGGCCGTCTCTCCGGTATCCTCCCCAGCCGCTGTCCCGTCCCCCCTGTGTAGCCCCCCCTCTGGCTTTTCTCCTGTCCAGTTTATGACTGTGCTGTTGGTTTTTAATGCACATAAAATATTTTAGGACACTATTTGTTTCAGAATATTTTTTTCTTCATTTCCCTTCTCTAAAAACTGGTGCGTCTTATGGTCCAGTGCGTCTTATGGTCCGAAAAATACGGTATATGGCCAATACAGAGTCAGATTGTTATTGTATGTTATGCCAGACTGTACCTTTAAACACATTCTATTAAATATTTTAGCCGGTTTGTTAAGACATTAATAAATACCTTGCACCAGTAGTAGAATAATGAATGTATATTAAGAATTAAGAAATATTTAAAAGATTCCGACAAATGCAATGTTAGCGCAAAAAAGACTAAAAGTCTATTATTTTATATTGTGGGCTTTAATTGCAGCTTTTACATAAACCACATTGATGTCAAAGTTAGTGACTAAGTGAAGCTTTCTATGCTGAGAACAATGTGTGTTTTTCCCTTCAGAGCATCCATACATTCTCCAGGCCTGAAATATGCCAGGCCTTCGTTTTCTGGCGTCATTCTTGCTGCAGCATTTCCATTTGCTGACACACACTGGTTTGGATGACTATCACTGTTGCAGTGATTTGGAAATTATCTGTTAATCAAATTTTAATATACATTTTACTTACTTTTATTTGTAAATATCTGAAAATAAATTATTTAAACACAGAATGTGCACCCAATGTATTGGCCTCTCTTCATTTTGGATTTTATTCTCCTTTTTTTAATGCTAAATATATTCATGCTGCAAATCCACCTACCAGAGCTGGTTAGGATCTATGCATGTGAAGTAAAATCTTAGAAGGGTTTCCTGAAGCAGATAGGAATGAAAAGTTGGCAGATGTCCAAGGTTTGGCTTTTTAACTTGTTAGTTTTTGAAATGAAAGCAACTAGGCTTTTAAGTATTTTGTTACTGATAGCCATTGTAACAAATCTGTGATTGTAGTAAGCATTCAGTAAAATGTGTCACTTTGTAAATGAATTCTGCACTGTATCATTCCTGCTAATATAGCTCTGTGTGCATTTTATATTGTAGAATGTATAGTGAGAACAATTGTGCTTCCAGAGGAAATGTTGCTTAGTGAAACGTAAAAGAAATGCAGAATGTACCAATTAAAATATACATGGACCAGGGAAAGCTAGGGACAGAGTTGTACTAGGTAATCAGAAGGAAATATATTAAAAAATGATATACAAGCATGTAAAAAGCAAAGGCTGCAAGGCCAGCTCCAAGCAGTTTAATATTGAATCAGAATGGGTAGAAGAATAGTGAGAATTGTAGCCAAAAAGCCAAGGAAAACTCCTAATGAAGAACAAGGTGAGCTCTAAGGTAAAGGGCCATCAGTGTCTGATAACACTGTCCATCACTCTTCAGTGAATGTGGGCTCAAGGAAAGACACAGATTGCTTTAATGGACCATGGTACGTATGCACGTTGTATGTGTATTGGAGGGAACGGAGTGGCAGAAAGGCAAGTTCACCAGTCTTTTTCGCCTTTCACATCAAGTTACAGGCTTGGGAGAAGTTAGACTTGTGTGTTTTCTCAACTTGTGGTCAAATGCTCTGCTAGACTGGTGGCTTTTTTTTTCTTATACTGTATGACCCACTAATAGAAACACAGAAAGTTTCTTGAAATGTATACAGGTCTCATATATGTATTTTACCTGTCTGTTTAGCTATTTTCTTGGAGGTAAGCTTTAGATGACCCAACTTCATAAAATTTATGGACCTATTTCTAATACATTTGGCGAATAAATTAAAAAATGTATTCGCCAATTAAATTAAACAATTAAAAATTGTTAAAAGAATTTTTGGATTGTTCAGTTGGTTGTCCTAATATTATGTGTATATGCTAATAATGTACAGGGCCACAAAACACCTAGTTGCTGTGTCTCCTGCTTTTTCAGGTAGATATAAAAAATAAGATCACCAAAGTAACGTAATTGGTAAAGTTCAGTCTTTTTCTGGCACGTGAAGAACTTTGAAGGTTAATCTGCCTGGCAAATTGGACTTTTCTTGTCTCTGAATGCAGCGAAAGCCCAGCTTGAGAATTGTCTAATGGATTCTACATCTGCGTTAGCTTTGGCTGATGAAACAGATTTGAAACAGCTGCTGAGTAGCAGTTTATTTCAGCGTATGACACACTAGTCTGTGGAGGCTGGCTATCATATGCATTCTTCCAGGCTGAAAGAAGAAGCCCTGTGCAGGAAAGTAATGTGATTTTTCTGAAATTCAGGACATTTCCTTATTACTCTGCAAGGAGCTGAACATTCTTTGATTTCTCTGCCCATATTTTATACAGAGCGTCTGTTTATTAGCATATTTAAACAATTATCTAGAGCCTTTTGTATGAAACTCAGACACAGGCCTAGGAATCCTATTTGCAGTTCATACAGTTACATCAAGAAGAAAAGCCATCTTGTTGTAATTTGGTAATGGTTTAAGACTGAGTAATGTCATAGTTTAAAATCAATGGAATTCCAGGTTTTGTGTTTTTGATAGTGTAGGAATAAGTGTACCCCTGTACCATTTGATTTGCTGTCCTTGTCTCTGTTCACAAGATTTTACGATGCTTCTTATCCCCATGACAGCTGAATCTCAACATTCAACTATTTGTTTCTGGGACAGAAAATGATGGGAAGTAAAAAAAAAAATTCAGAGTTCTGAATAAATCCTTCTGTAGAGATGCCGTTTTGATAACTAAAAGCGAAATCCTTTTTCCTTCATACAGTTCTCCTAAGATCCATTTAAAAGATTTCTTATTCTTGTCCCTGCAAAAAGTAAGCTATCGGGTTTTTCCTGGACCCACTCAATCGAAAATTTCAAAAAATATGCTGAAAAATACAAAGAGTATGAGGTGGAAGAGGGCAAGGACAAGCTTGGATTTAGAAAAATGTAGAATCTTATGTAAGCCTAAACTAGTTGTGTCTTGTAATGGTTTTATATAATGTTTTCACCAAAGTTAACATCATATACTGAGTTTAAATGACACAGGTTTGTTAAATATTTATTGAATTCAGTGTTTTTGTTGTATAAAGTGTGAAAATAAACTTTACACTGCTGTCGAATGTCTTGGGATACTCTGAAGCTTTGTTTCTTCTGTGAAAGAAACTAGAGGGTGTGGAAATCTTAAACTCAATCAATAATGGTACTATCTGATCACTCTCTTAAGGCCAATATAAAATTATTACTTGTGAAGTCACTTTGTGCGAACTGTACTGACTTTGTCACTGTACCACTGTTCCAGAGAAAAGTGCAGATAATTAAACATTGGTGGAAAAAGTTTTTATACTAAAGTCTTATTAGGTGACGCACCATAAGTCTTGGCCAATACCTGGAGGAGGTATACTAGTTGATGAATAGAAGGTTTAGGACTTGCAGTTTTTGATAACAAACTTATGAATTTTATACAGTTCATTGGGCGTTTTGTATTTTCAAAATGTACACAGAAAAGTAAAAAAAAAACCTTTAAAATAAATGACAAGCCAGTTAAATTGTGGCAAGTTCTATAGTGTTTGCAATACATGTTATGAGTTCTAGCCTTCCTACAATGGTTTTTATTCAAATATCTCAGGCATTGTGTACAGACACAGTGGCTCACACAAAGACTTTATCACTGAGAATCCCTAATTTCCCTTTTATAACAAAGGGATGTGTTTTGGACATGTCTGGAAAAAATGTTTGATATTTTAGTATTTAGGGAACCACTGAGACTGTTTTTATTATGGCTTGTATTTTTTTTTTGTTGCACAGTTAATATGTGTTGCTGACAAAATATAGAAATTCAGTCTTGAGCATTGTTACTGTGAAGTCCAATATTTTGGCCAGGCGATGATTGTGACTGAGAATGACATACAATACATTTTCATTTAATGTAGGAGGTATACAAAAAAAATATATTCAGTAATCCTAAAGTTGATACTTGGTATTATATTGCATACATACCCTTACTGACGTGATGAAAATGATATTTGCATACATATTTATCATATATATCAATTCCGTCAGCCTATTTTAATGTTAGCTCCACTTTTGCTGAAAACAATATTCCAGAACTTTACTACCAGCTATTTCCATTTCAGTCTGCAGCCAATTAGAGTTTTCAAAACTTTAAATGGTTCCTTGCAATATGTTAACATAGAGGCTTTACTGTGTCAATATACAGAGCACCTCCAGAAATCCTTTTGCTTGTGAAAATGGCTCTGCATTTTCCAAAACTGCTCAGAGCCCAAAAACAATTTACAGGATTACAGGCATCCCACAAACGATAGAAATGTAATGTTTTTTAAATACTTGGAGACTTTTGCATACCTGAACATATTCAGATGCTTCTCTATTTTATATTGCATGACTGCTAGTGGCAGACTGTATTAGCAGTGGAGGGCAATAGTAAGGTTTAATCATTCCATCTTTATTCTGTACAAAGAAGGATATGGATCTGCTAAAGGGCCTAGCATTTCACTTTGAAATTAAATTAATTTTTGAAAACTGTCAATGTGGCTTCTTATCTGTTTTGATGAGATTTTCTCTCTAGAGTCTGGTTCTGGGAACGGAACCTCTACATTGACATTATGGTGACAGACTTGGAAATCAAGGTGTGGAAAATCTGAAATCTGAGATACCAGAATCTATTGCACCGTTTACCTTGTCGTTTTTACCCGAAACTGAAAAATCAGTCTGTTACTTTGACAAGTAACAGCTGTCCTGACAGGTTCCCCTTAAGTGTATTGGGCGTGGATTCTTATCTGTGGATTGAACAGAGATTTTAGCTATTCTTTTTCCAACTCGTCCAATTTCCATATTATTGTCAGTTTAGGTCCAGGCAGACTAGAAACAGCAGCTTAGGTAATGTGTATAGTAATTTCTCTGAATAGTTTGTACTTGTAGAAACAGGACTTGTGCGTTTGCAACTGTAATCATTTTATTTCCCTAGATTTCTGCTAAAAATGCAACAACCTTTTGTGAACTTTGGTTTAATGGGCATGCCAAATAGTAATCAACACTTTGCAGAGGTAACCCCTGGCTAGCCAGCAGCTGCTTCCTCGCCACCGGGGATATACTTAGCTCATTACCTTTGGCACTGGTTTATATGACAATAACATCTGCACTGGAAGAAATGTGGATATCCATGTTTCTATTTAAAATTATCCAGATCTGCATAAAGATAACATATATTTTTTTTAGGTTTTAGTTTATCATTTAGTGGGTGTGTGCACCTTACCATATATGTGTTACAAACCTGATCATTTCAAACTGAGCCTTTGATAAACGATATGACACCTAAAAAAAAGGGTAGCATACCTGATTCGTATTTCTTTACAATTCAGGTAAATGTTGAGCTGGTCTTCTCACTTTTCAGCCTCCTACTGCCTATTCCATTATAGTATAATTAAAGTGGCTCTGAAGAGGAATAGTTCATGCCCAAATAATTTGATGTTGATGTTGCTGCTTTTGTTAATAGTAGCATGACCACAGGTTGAAATTAATTCCCCAGTCTATGCCCTTTTGTTGAATCATTTTGTTAAATTCATATATCTATTTATTAGTGCTAGATAGCATTTTAGCACTCTTTTATACATGATCTTACGAGTCCTAAAAAAAGAAATAGATTTGCAATGTTGCACAATATCTCCACTTATAAAAGGTAATAAATGGGACATTTTAAAAAGTTTTTGTAACAAGTTTTTGTTACAAGAAAGAATGTTTGAAATGTTTGAAAGAACTTATCACTTTGTAGTTACCCCAATATACCTTGGGCTCGGAACGAGGCCTGCAGGTGTCACAAGTAAACCATAAATCAGTCCACATTACTTTCACATATCTGATTCGGATGTCAGGATGCGTGTCTACTTCAACATGGAACTAACCTGTTTTTCTTTCTCTTTAATTACTTATGGTAAATCTATGTGTTAAGGAAATAGATACATTGTAAATACAATCAGATGTGTCTATACTTGCAAGCTGTTCTCTGTTTTATGTTCCCCTCACCTCAATATATTCAGTTATTTTTATTGATGCAGATTAGTTATATATCTAGTGAAAATCTTGAGTAATATATTTAAAATTTGAACCGATGTTTATAGAAATTTAGTTGGATGCTGATTATCTAAGTGCAAAATTTTACATTTTTATTTCTTTGTAACTAAAATATCTATTTATTACTTTTACCTTTTCCTTTTTCAGTTGAAACTGTGGAACAAGTTCAGAATTTCCAACATTCCCTCACTGATCTTTATTGAAGCGTCCACAGGGAAGATTGTATGCAGGAATGGCCTCTTGTTAATAAGAGATGACCCAGAAGGTCAGTAAACACATTCATTGACCCATAATAACTGCTCTGCTTACTTGGAAGTTATTAAATGCCAGAAGTGTTCTCTTTGATATTTGTGACATTAACTTTAAATAATTTTCACAGTAATGAATTATAATTCTCTAAATATATACATCTCCTAAGGAGCAACAGAAGCTTATATTGGCCCAGGGAAAGCAATTTGGTTTCTTTTTTTTTTTTTAAAGGGAACAAACAATGTTTTTTTTTTTTTATAGCATTCTATTTATTTTGTTTACTAAAGTTTTTTTTTTGTCTTTTAAATATTAATATATTACTATTGTATTTTAATTTTTTATATTTACCCTCCAGTGTCAGCCTGGTACTATAGGATTTGTGACTACATACCTGAATAGCAGCATCTCAAGTTATTCATACACAAATCTAAATTATGGATGGACATAATCTCCCCCTACTTTTCAGTGGATTTGTGCAGCGTCTTTTTTAATATAAACGTGT
This sequence comes from Pyxicephalus adspersus, assembly GCF_032062135.1. NCBI lineage: Eukaryota > Metazoa > Chordata > Amphibia > Anura > Pyxicephalidae > Pyxicephalus > Pyxicephalus adspersus. The sequence continues at coordinate 83,516,323 of NC_092858.1, read as the reverse complement.
ACTTTGACACGAAGTGTTGCAAAATTTGCCTAGTGATGGCATTTTGGGATTCTATTCTCATCCAATGGTCATCTTTTGAGTTCATTTTCTTAAGTTGGCCAATTCTGAACAGTTCAGTGTTTTTTTTTTAATCGTTGCCATTTATAGATTTTCCTTACATTGTAATGATTGATTTAAAATAATTCAATCTCTCAGAACCGCTAGACTGATGGCTATTCACAACTATCTGAGAGCTTGGTCTTGATATGATTACACCACACATGACTGTAGGAAACAGAACACCAGACTCCTGATAAGTTTCAATAAAACTGGTTCCAACTGCATACTACCAATGTTAGACCAGATTTTCTTGGTCTTTTTACCAGTAAATTTCAGGTCTTCAGAGAACCCATGCAATGAATGCTGTAACTGCACCTGTACATTAGCATTGTGGTCAGTGGGAAGAATGTCACCCTTACAAGTAGCCAAAACAAATTACAGTTAGGTCCATAAATATTTGGACAGAAACAACTTTTTTTCTAATTTTGATTCGGTACATTACCATCATTATTTTAAATGAAACAACTCCAGTGCAGTTGAACTGCAGACTTTCAGCTTTATTTCAGTGGGTTGAACAAAAACATTGCATAAAATGTGAGGAACTAAAACCTTTTCTTTACACAATCACTTCATTTCAGGGGCTCAGAATTAATTGGAAAGCTGAAAATAAAATGTTCATTTCTAATATTTGGTTGAAAACCCTTTGCTGGCAATGACAGCCTGTAGTCTGGAACTCATGGACATCACCAGATGCTGGGTTTCCTCCTTTTTTAATGCTCTGCCAGGCTTTTACTGCAGCGGCTTTCAGTTGCTGTTTGTTTGTGGGCCTTTCTGTCCGAAGTTTAGTCTTCAACAAGTGAAATGCATGCTCAATTGGGTTCATATCAGGTGACTGACTTGGCCATTCAAGATTATTCCACTTTGCTTTAATAAACTCCTGGGTTGCTTTTGGCTCTATGTTTGGGTCATTGTCCATCTGTAATATGAAACGCCTCCCAATCAATGTGACTGCATTTAGCTGGATTTGAGCAGACAGTATGTCTCTGAACACCTCAGAATTTATTCGGCTGCTTCTGTCCTGTGTCACATCATGGATAAACACTAGTGTCCCAGTGCCACTGGCAGCCATGCACGCCGAAGCCATCACACTGCCTCCGCCATGTTTTACAGATGATGTGCTATGCTTTGGATCATGAGCTGTTCCACGCCTTCCCCATACTTTTTTCTTGCCATCATTCTGGTAAAGGTTGATCTCGGTTTCATCTGTCCAAAGAATGTGTTCCCAGAACTGTGCTGGCTTTTTTAGATGTCTCAAATTAACTCCAGGCCTTTTATCTGTTTAATTGATAATGACATAACGAAGGAATTGCCCACACCAGCCCATGAAATGGTCTTTGTGTCAATTGTCCAATTACTTTTGAGCCTCTGAAATGAAGTGATTGTGTAAAAAAGGTTTAGTTACTCACATTTTTATGCAATTTTTTTGTTCAATCCACTGAATTAAAGCTGAAAGTCTGCAGTTCAACTACATCTGAGTTGTTTCATTTAAAATTAATTGTAATGTACAGAACCAAAATTAGAAAAAAAATTGTCTCTGTCCAAATATTTATGGACCCAACTGTATTTTATGTCAAGTAAAATGACCTGAAATGCACAAATTGCTTTGTTTAGGGAACCCCCAGCAACCTTTGGCATGTTTGTTTAGGGAACCCTATGCTTTTGAGTTTGTGCATAATATCTGTAGGCAACATGTCAGTCACCAGTTCAGGATCTCTTTTTATTTGATCTTCAAACTTGTAGGGTATACTGATAAGGAAGTATAGATATTTTAAAATTTATTTCTGATCATGAATCTTCCCAGGTCTGGAATTCCCTTGGGGGCCAAAACCTTTCAGTGAAGTTATTGCTGGACCTTTGCTCAGGAACAGTGGCCAGACCCAGGACAGCAGTACATTGGAAGGGTCGTATGTTGGTGTTTATTTCTCTGCACATTGGGTGAGTGTCGGTGAAAAATATATATAAAGAAGGATTGGCGTATTGTCCTCTGGTATATGGTTCAGACGTTTTAATCCAAACTAAGTGCACATTATTGGATGATTCATTGTATATATGTTTTTATTTTATAGAAAACGGCAGTCTTGCAAATAAACCGCTCTTTAAAATCTTGGTTACTGACATCGTCTACTACTTTGTACTTAACATTTACAAGTGACACAATACCCACTATTGACATATATATGAAAAGATATGCACTGAAAGAGAATTTATCTTAAGTTGGGTATGCAGAGGATTTTTTTGTGTGTCCAACAGTTTTTGAGCTTGTACCAGTAGAATCATTTACCCTGGATCACACACTGGTTTGGTATCCATTTGTCCAATGTAATATCCTACTTCCCACTGAATAGGTTTTCAGTGTCAATTCTTGAAAAATTGAGAAAAGGTTTTTAGTTGCTTTAAGAGGTACACATTCATTTGTTGATGTGTAATTTGTATACATAATACATTAATTATTTAAAACATTAATTATTACAAATCCGCTTTTCTGGCTGGTTTGTATAATGTAGCTGACACAGAGGGTCTGATTTATGACAGTTCTCCAAGGCTGGAGAGAATACACTTTAGGAAGTGAAACTGGGTGATCCAGAAAACATGGAATGGTTTTTTAAAAATCATTTGGTATTTGCTAGCAAACATTTTGAATCCTGGACCTAATCCATTCCAGGTTTGCTGGATCACCCAGCTTCACTGATGAAAGTGTATTCTTTCCAGCCTTGGATAGCTTTCATAAATCAGGGCCAGAAAATGGGGCAGTTTTGGGTCGGTTAGATATTGCAATATATAGAGCTAAAATTTGGCACTGATCAGAATCCAAACAAAATGGTAAGCTGCTTATATTCCCTTCATTTAAAATTTGAGATCCAATTGTTTGATGATTCAAAAGAAAGAAAATCTGTCCCTGTGTTCTAGGCCTAATATTTCATTTGTGACCAACTGGCAACAAAAGGCCTATTATCCTAAGTGACCTGTGTGTTTAAGTGTTTAGTAAATGTTAGGCTTCTCCCACTGCTTCTTAAGTCTTGGATGTGAAAATAGGAATTGTTTTGAATATATTTAGTTTGTATCATGTACTTACTGTAATTTTATTATTAAATATGAAACCTTTCTAAATTATAGTGTCCTCCTTGTCGAAGTTTAACAAGAGTATTAGTGGAATCTTATCGAAAAATCAAAGAGTTGGGTCAAAAGTTTGAAATAGTCCTCGTTAGTGCTGACAGGTAAGTGTGGCTCCTTAAAGTTTAAGAACTCCACTTTATTTACATATTAACAATTTATACTGTGGGGTCTGATACGTTTCATAAGCAAGCGTTGCATTAAGGCAAGCCGTTCATTAATATGAGCTGAAAAATTCTACAGACCACACAGCAAATTGAACAATTTTTTGTAGAGCAGTGCACCAGGGAGGGCTCTGTTCATTTTGACAAAAGTACACATCACTGTCAACCTAATACAAGGGTCACTACACAGGTTGCAATATTCCTGCAGCTAGACGATGATGTGCTGCAAATATTGTAAAGTGCTAAAGTGATGCCGTTTTATGTATCTAGTGTATGTATGTATCAAGTGTTAAACAGAAAAAAATCGAACCATATGTGTAGTGAAGAGCATTACTCATGTGGCTCTTGTGATATTTCACTTGAACAATGTTTTATTCTATGCTTGAACATTAATAAAAAATCCCCAGGGAGATGTGTTTCACAATGAAGCCTCCCTTGTTTGGCAGTGCAAAACTGTAAGGATGACATCATGAGTCTTGTATGTTGTTTGCATGAGTCTGGCTGTTGGATAGTAGGATTGTGTTAATACTTTACTGATTGCATTTTAACGTGAAGGTTTAATGGTGCACTTTGGTGTAGTATTTATTTTATGGGAGTGCAATTTATTTTTATCTATATCCATGATGCTTACTGACCATATATCAACAGCTGCTTTTTCAAATGAGCCACTAATAATTTTGTGAAAGTTATCAACCTAATCAGTGTGGAAAACTGTAAGGGTTGCAGGCGGACCTCCAGGTCCCATTTACTTGTGTTGGCCAGCCTACTTCCCTCACTATTCTTCAATTGCATGATATATATATCCTGTATCACTGTCTGTATTAGTCTGTCATTTGCAATCCCTATTTAATGTACAGCACTGCGTAATATGTTGGCGCTATATAAATCCTGTTTAAAAATAATAATAATATATGGGTATATTTGTTGACTAAAGTAAACATTTTGGGAATTTAAAAATGACGTATCCATTTTGGTGGACTTATGAACAGAATATTGAAATATATAAAGAAAATATACAAATAGTCTTTGTGTCAGCAAGTATAACTGAAAATTATGTGCTCAATAAACCAGCAAGATACACAGAGGAACACTGAACACCTGCCAATTTATTTCTTATATCTGGGGACAGTAAACCTAATCTTGGTGAGATGATATTAGCTGGCAACAGCTGAATAGCGCTGGAATGAAAAAAAACACTGGGCGACTGAAACTTTTCCAAGAAACTTTGTTTTTGGGATATAGCTAAATGCATTACAGTAAAAGGTTTTATGATTCTCAGCATCTGAAATAAACAAACTTTTTGTAAAAATATCTATAATTTGGATTAAAGACCATTTTACCAAAAAGTGCAGTTCTGCAAGACACATTTTTGTTCAATTCAATAGTCTGAATGCACATTGATGGCTCAGACAGCATGGATGAGATCTCATGTTCAGATTAGTTGGCAATGTATTGTAAAAAAAATTGTTCATGAATTCAATTAAGTAAGTTTGTTTTATTGAATGTTCATCTAAATGTAGGTCGGATTAAATTCTGTTTTTAAGGATTTTGGAAAGTGTAGCTTGAAGAGCTTTGCACATACTGATGATCCTTTCTTTTTGCATAATTTTCAACTGTTTGTTGCAAAGCACTGTCAAAGTGGGCCACAAGACAACTAAGACAACTAAGGGTGAAAATGCATCATCGTTTGGGGATTACTTTATTCTGGAAATCTCTGCACCTTTGCTCTTAAATTCAAAGCAACTGTTTTAAAATATTAAAAGTAAGATCTTGTCTCAGTGAGCATGGCAATGTGTCAAAGTGGGCCACAAGACAACTAAGACAACTAAGGGTGAAAATGCATCATCGTTTGGGGATTACTTTATTCTGGAAATCTCTGCACCTTTGCTCTTAAATTCAAAGCAACTGTTTTAAAATATTAAAAGTAAGATCTTGTCTCAGTGAGCATGGCAATGTGTCTGTTAAATCTTTATTTGCTCCTTGGTTTCACATTGTTAGCAATGCTTTGACCTCCTTCCTACTTTTGGCTGAAGACCTGTGCAGTTAAATCCTTATGTCCAGTTAAAGCATGCATATCATGGACTGAAGACAGCAAGGCAGATGGAGTTGAACAGCAAAGGCCAAAGCTTTGACCAAGCAGTATCTACTGTAAAATAAACCTGTTCCTTGATTACTAAAAAAAAAAAAAAAAAAAACCTTTTAAACATATTTATACCTGTCCATTCTGGCGCACTGCATTAATACAAGCCATTTCAAAGCAGCCCGTTCATTTGATTGTACAACCAATGCACCAGAACAGGGGAAAAAACATACCTGCACCTTTTGTTCCTTACCTTCCATATTTCACATAGCAACATAGTAGTACACACAATAGAGTGGTTGCATATATGTGCGTTGGGCTGTGTGCTGAGTGCTGACATGTGGTAAGATAATCCATTCAAAGTGCGCTGTGGTTGCAACTAAAAAGGGAGGGATTGTTTTTAAACTCTTTTACTGGTTTTACGAATATGTAACTAACATGCCTATTGTTTGGGCACAGTTGCACATTAAAACCAATACTGATAAAAACTAGATGTTTTTTCTTTGCTCATCATTATGAGCCATAATGCCAAATCAGCTGGCCCCTTTCTGGAGCCAGAAAAGCATTTGTTTGCTTTGCAAAGCCACATTGAATATTTAGGTTTATACTGTTCCTAAAAATGTTATCACATCCTGTATTAATACTGTCCTTTTTAGTTTTTGTTTTTTTAAATGTTAATTTTTTTTTAAAGTTAAGTAAAGTTTCCTTTTAGAACAAACCACTGAGTCAAGAATTCCTGATTACATTTGACTTATTATCTCTGTGTATTATAGTTGTTGAAAAAATACCATGAACTATATTGCTTTTCTTGTTCTTTATCATTTAGGTCAGAAGAATCTTTTAAGCAGTATTTCAGTGAGATGCCTTGGTTGGCAGTTCCGTACAGTGATGAAGCACGACGGTCACGGTTAAACCGACTATATGGAATACAAGGTGAGCTATACCATTGTTTTCATTATAATTACTCTGGGAAAACCAAATACTTCACATGTAGTCATACATATATAATGAAATGAAAATTTGATTGTCCACATGACTAGTAAAATCTTAAATCCATCCACAAAGAATGACTAGTAACCTGGATGGTTAGGTTGCATTATTAATTGGGCTTATGTATTACTGACTGCTTATGGAAGAGTTGATTTTTTAAATGTTGGTTTAGAAATGTAAGTGTTCGCTGTTAGCTTTTCTATTTTTTGTTGACCTGTGAATGTTTTTTTTTTATTGATAATATATTACTAGTTATATTGTGGATGGAATTTTAGGTTACTTCTGATGTAGTAAACACTACAATTTTCTGGACATTTCTTTTAATGGCAATAACAACACACTGAACGTTCCATTCACATCATTCCCTTTTCCCACCACACTCATACTCGTAACACAATTTTTTCTGGAACTCATACACTATTTTTACAGATGCTGAAGTTGCTGCTCTTGTATGTTTATTCAACAGTGTGTGTACTTTACACTACTAATGTCATATTCTGATTTAAAGCATCTGTGGTGTGAATTTGTATCGGGGTCTAACAATGGCTTTATAGTTTATTTACATACTGATACAAGTAACCCCCAACATATACTGTACAGTGCCTTATAAGGGGCATTGAAACAATAACATATGTGCCTTCTTTGAAGGGAATTACAATCTACCAGTATGTTTTTAGATTTGGGGTGAAAGCCTATGTGAGAACAATTCCCACAGTCAGAACATTTTCTTCTGTAAATGAACCCAAGGCTGAAATACCCTGAAGATAATAGTGTGCTGCTCAAACTTGTTTTCTCTTAAAACTCTAAACAGACTGCTTTAGGTCTTTATAACTGTTGTATTTTTTTTCAGGATAGAAGAGGGGGAGGAGGGTTTTTATAATGTCATTCCATATATCTTGTGCCTCTGCTTTTTTCCAAGTCCATAGCAAATGCCAGAGTAGGTCAGCTTCCTTGACAGATACTGCTTACATTTTACCACCTGTCAGGGAGACATAAGGTTAGATCTGAGCTGTTGAACATACGGTCCGCAGGTCAGAATCCAGCCTGCCAAACCATATTTCTCATATATTTTTTTTTTTTATTTATACTGCGTAATATGTTGGCACTTTATAATAAAAAAATAATATTAATAACAAACAAATCCAGCATAGGAAGTTTCTTATTAAACTCTTTCTCTTCTGGGCTTTGATGTAGATTGTCATCTGCTGAGGAATGGAGTAATGAGTCTTTCTGAATTCATTTTGTTTCAAAATTTTTAGCAACAGGTTTGTGTACCAGTTTGTATGCAGGTGTGGTTTAAAATGTTTATACGGGTTGCAGAATTGTTTATGTTGGAGGGAAGAGTGTCCACTAACTGACAAATGTACCTTAGACAGTGAGGGAAAGAAGTTTTTGATCCCCTGCTGATTTTGTACGTTTGCCCTTTGACAAAGAAATGACCAGTCTATAATTGTAATGGTAGGTTATTTGTAGCTGTGAGAGACAGAATAACAACAGAACCCTCAAAAACCCAGTGCTTGTAATGAGTGAAATAAGTATTTGATCCCTTCGCAAAGATGACTTATGAGTACTTGATGGCAAACGCCTTGGTGGCAATCACAGAGGTCAGACGTTTCTTGTAGTTGGCCATCAGGTTTGCACACATCTCAGGAGGGATTTTGTCCCACTCCTCTTTGCAGATCCTCTCCAAATCAGTAAGGTTTTGAGGCTGATGTTTGGCAACTCGAACCTTCAGCTCCCTCCACAGATTTTCTATAGGATTAAGGTCTGGAGACTGGCTAGGCCACTCTAGGACCTTCATGTGCTTCTTCTTGAGCCACTCCTTTGTTGCCTTGGCCATGTGTTTTTTGGTAAATGCCCTGGCTGAAGGAAGGAAGTGCTTACCCAAGAATTGACAGTACATGGCCCCGTCCATTGTCCCTTTGATGCAGTGAAGGTGTCCTGCCCCCTTAGCAGAAAAACACCCCCAAAGCATAATGTGTCCACCTCCATGTTTGAAGGTGGGGATGGTGTTCTTGGGGTCATAGGCAGCATTCCTCCTCCTCCAAACACAGCGAGTTGAGTTGATACCAAAGAGCCCAATTTTGGTCTCATCTGACCACAACACTTTCACCCAGTTCCCCTCTGGATCATTCAGATGTTCATTGGCAAACTGCAGACGTGACTGTGCATATGCTATCTTGAGCAGGGGGACATTGCGGGCTCTGCAAGATTTCAGGCCTTCATGGCCAATTGTTTTCTTGGTCCCAGCTGCCCTGAGATCATTGACAAGTTCCCCCTGTGTAGTTCTGTGTAGCTTCGTCACCATTCTCATGATCATTTCAACTTCATGAGGGGAGATTTTGCATGGAGCCCCAGACTGAGGGAGATTGACAGTTATTTTGTGTTTTTTTTCTTGTGTAGGTCTACAATCTTGTCGCTGACATCCTTAGACAGCTCTTTGGTCTTAGTCATGGTGGCTAGTTTGGAATCTGATTGATTGTTGGATTCTGTGGACAGGTGTCTTATACAGGTACTGTAACAGGCTTGGATAAGGAGCACTCCCTTACAGAGGGTGCTCCTAATCTCAGCTCGTTACCTGCATACAGACAGGAAGACACCAGGGAGCCTAAAATCTTGCTGGTTGATAGGGGATCAAATACTTATTTCACTCATTACAATGCACATCAAGCTCTGACTTTTGAGCACTGGATTTTTGAAGGTTCTTTGAAGGTTTTATTCTTTTTTTCTGTCTCTCACACCTACAATAAACCTACCATTACAATTATAGACTGGTCATTTCCTTGTCAGAGGGCAAACGTACAAAATCAGCAGGAGATCAAATACTCCCCCCCCCCACTGTATACTACTTCTGACTTTTGCATAATGTACTTTGCATACTACTGACCTCTACACATTGTGTATATCTTTTTTTACTCCTGACCCCTATACTCTGCATGTTAACTATATACACATATACAGAGTGCTGAAGCACATTGTTTAATGTTACAGTGCATCAGAATACAATAAATGAAAATATTACATTACTAGGATTACTAGGTGTATTCTGAAAAATTAGGACATCGGGGAAGTTGCCTTTGTCTCGTGTTGGGGCTGCCTTGAGCAAAGCTTTTTTTGTGGGGACAATCCTAAATTGTAAAAGACCCCTTGTGGATCCAGATGATGGATGCAATTGTGATAGCAGCTAATAGGCTGTTCACATGTCACTAACAAGGCGCAAGGCAATACAAGACATTATCTTCTACACTGCACAGCAGGAGTTAGTTTATTGAGTCTTTATTTGAGTTTTTAAATTAAAAAATGGAAGTAAGGAGTAAGAGGGGAAATTAGTTTTAAAAAAATGTTCTTGCCTAAAGCTTTGACTGTTACCAGTGCTCTGTCCCTTCCTGATCATTATTTTAAATGATCGTATTGTGCACAATTCTGTACATGCTATAACAAAACGATCATTCAATTATAATCCACCAATAATGTACACACACTAGATACGATCGTTTGAACGATGCAGGAAGTGACGTGTATCACAGAACAATCCATGATCACTGAATGACCATACACACAATAGATGGCAAACAATTGTCGCCCAATCCGATCACAGTCATCAGAAACAAACATCGAAATAGGAGCTGTAGGTCAGATAGCTGAAAACAGTTGAACCTAATTGGATAATCCGTATAGAGCCACTACCCAGAACTAATTTTCATAAAATGGTTTATGTGAAACCAGATTTAATGCTATCTATGGATAATTTTGTAAAATTAGATTATGAGAACAAAGCTTATTTAAGTTCCTTTCTTCTAAAGTAATTACTGTCAACTTGCATTCTGTTGCCTCTTCTTGTTGTTAGTGGCAACCAAATAAAGGAACAGGCTGCACATGAAAGGTATCATGGGAAAAATGTCAAATACTTTTACATATGTAGCTATGTGTTATTAGTAACTCTATTTGTTATATCCTTTTTTTTTTTGTTTTTTTGTTGAGTGTAGCAGTCCTTTCAAGAAATTTTGCGAAGGAAGGATGACAAAGAAAGGTTACAGGCCACCAGCAGCAGAATCTGTCTGGGGGTGGGCGTGGGGGTGGTTTTATAGGACATAAATAACACTGGGGAGCATTTTGAACACATTTTTTGTTGAATGTTTAATCGTATTTACACTAAAAAATAGGTATGCTGATTCTGAAAGTGCAGTTAGTTTTCTTCTATCACATCAGGGTTTTTCTCTACCGCTTATTTGAGATTAATATAGCCTGGATTTGTATAGGCTATTCATTTACATGCAGGACAGTGTGGTCAGAGGTTGTGCGCTGCTCTACGTAGTGAATAAGCAAAATTTGTTTTTCTACTTACACACGTGTTTCATTTCTTTCAGATCACGTCTGGCTCTGCTGTTTCTCGTTGTAAGTGCCTAAACAACCCTGATTCACTTTGTTATATCTGTGGCAGTTTCATCATTCCCAGTCAAAGGGTGAACATCAGTCTATTTATAGAGCAAGCCTATTTGCCATATTTCCAAGTTAAACTTGATGATCAAGATAAGTCTTGGGCCCCTCACAAGTTGTGTAAACAGTGTGTCGAGGGTTCACGGATGTGGACAAAGGGAACATGTGATAAGATGCCATTTGGTATACCTATGGTTTGGCGAGAGCCAGGGGATCGTTTCAGTGACTGTTACTTTTGTATAGTGAAAACTTCAGGATATAACAAGAAAAATAAATGTAACATAGAGTATCCTAGTCTACCATCGGCTATTCACCCAGTGGCTCATTCAGATGAAATCCCAGTGCCAGTTTTCGTTACACTATCCTCTCTTGAAGAGTGAATATGGTGATGAACCAGGTGAAAACAATGATGAAGAGTTTGAAATCGAAGAGCAATCTCTCTGTAAGAGATTTGATGAGCATGAGTTGAGTGATTTGGCACGTGATTTGGGACTATTGAAGGCTTCAGAAGTCCTAGCATCAAGACTGCGTGAGAAAAACTTACTTGAAAAAGGAACAAAGGTATTGTACTTTCGAACCAGAGAAATTGCATTTCTGCAGTACTTTAGAACTGACAGTGGCTTTGTGTATTGCCATAACATACCTGGTTTAATGGAGGAATTGGGAATTCCTATCTATAACTCAACTGAATGGCGACTATTCATTGATGTTTCAAAGCTGAGCTTAAAGTGTGTCGTCCTTCACAATGGCAATAAATTTGGGTCAGTCCCAACTGGCCATTTAGTTTCTCTTTGTAAACAATATGCAGACATAATGTAATTGAGTTGTTGAAATATCACCAACTCAATTGGGTCATCTGTGTTGACCTTAAAATGGTATGCTTCCTTCTTGGTCTGCAACGTAGATACACCAAGTATCCCTGTTATCTGTGCATGTGGGACAGCAGAGCTTGTGAGAGGCATTAGGTGGAAAGGAATTGCCCTCCCAGATCTGCCCTAAAACCAGGTGATCCAAACATTCTACATGAGCCACTTTTTGATAGAAAGCATATTATTTTCCCGCCTCTGCACATGAAACTGGGTCTGATGAAGCAGTTCGTTAAAGCTTTGCCAACTGAAGGAGACTGTTTCTAGTACCTCATTTTGGCATTTCCTAGCCTGTCATTTGAAAAAATAAAGGCCGGTGTGTTTGATGTTCCACAGATTCGGCAGCTCATCAAAGATGAGCATTTCATCAGGACAATGTCAGAAGTCGAAAAGAATGCTTAGTTATCATTCATAGCCATTGTCAAGGACTTTCTTGGAAACACACTAGCAAATAATTACACAGAAATTGTCCAGAAACTCTTGGAGAGCTACAAAATGCTTGGTTGCAATATGAGCATCAAGGGGCATTTTTTGCATAGCCATCTTTCTAACTTCACGGAAAACCTTGGTGTAGTCAGTGATGAGCAAGGTGAACGATTTCACCAAGATTTGAAGGTCATTGAAGGATGGTATTGGTATATGGGATGTACATATGATGGCTGACTATTGTTGGAGCATCTGGTGGGATTGTCCTAACACTGAACACTCCAGGAAAAGCTATAAGCATAAGTTTTTACCTTAATCGCTTACCCGATAAATTTTTAAACGTTTTACTGTAAAAAAAAAATGTCATAGAGTAACAAAGATATCCTTTGTATGAACAAAATAAATTTAACTAAACTGTAGATTCAAGTTTTTATTTTATTGTATGAAAAATTTGTATGTTTTTTGACAAAAATGGCAGGGTACCCTGGGTATTATAAAAACTGGATGTGAAAGCAAAAAACTGGGGTCTTTTCTGGATTCTCCACCCAAAAATTTGTAAAAAAAACAAGTGTAAGATCTAACTCAACATAAAATGCATTTCCCAGTGTAATATTATGTTAAAGCTCGCAGTCTCAATTAACAGTTAGGTCCATAAATATTTGCATAGAGACAACTTTTTTTCTAATTTTGGTTCTGTACATTACCACAAATATTTTAAATGAAACAACTCAGATGTAGTTGAGCAAAAAGATTGCATAAAAATGTGAGGAACTAAAGCCTTTTTTACACAATCACTTCATTTCAGGGGCTCAAAAGTAATTAGACAAATTAAGAAGCTGAAAATAAAATGTTAATTTCTAATACTTGGTTGAAAACCCTTTGCTGACAATGACAGCCTGTAGTCTTGAACTCATGGACATCACCAGATGCTGGGTTTCCTCCTTTTTATTGCTCTGCTAGGCCTTTACTGCAGCGGCTTTTAGTTGCTGTTTGTTTGTGGGCCTTTCTGTCCGAAGTTTAGTCTTCAACAAGTGAAATGCATGCTCAGTTGGGTTCAGATCAGATGACTGACTTGGCCATTCAAGAATATTCCACTTCTTTGCTTTATTATAAACTCCTGGGTTGCTTTTGGCTCTATGTTTTGGGTCATTGTCCATCTGTATTATGAAATGCCTCCCAATCAATGTGACTGCATTTAGCTGGATTCGAGCAGACAGTATGTCTCTGAACACCTCAGAATTCATTCGGCTGCTTCTGTCCTGTGTCACATTTACAAGTAAACACTAGATAAACACTAGTGTCCCAGTGCCACTGGCAGCCATGCACACCCAAGCCATCACACTGCCTCCGCCATGTTTTACAGATGATGTGCTATGCTTTGGATCATGAGCTGTTCCACGACTTCTCCATACTTTTTTCTTGCCATCATTCTGGTAAAGGTTGATCTCGGTTTCATCTGTCCAAAGAATGTTTTTTCCAGAACTGTGCTGGCTTTTTTAGATGTTTTTTTTTTTTTTTTTAGCAAAGCCCAATCTAGCCTTTCTATTCTTGAGGCTCATGAATGGCTCGCACCTTGCAGTGCACCCTCTGTATTTACTTTCATGCAGTTTTCTCTTTATGGTAGACTTGGATATCGTTACCCCTACTTCCTGGAGAGTGTTGTTCACTTGGTTGGCTGTTGTGAAGGGGTTTCTCTTCACCATGGAAATGATTCTGTGATCATCCACCACTGTTGTGTTCCATAGACGTCTAAGTCTTTTGGTGTTGCTGAGTTCACCAGTGCTTTGTTTCTTTCTCATGATGTACCAAACTGTAGATTTTGCCACTCCTAATATTGTAACAATTTCGCGAATGGGGTTTTTTTTTTTTTTTTTTGGCAGCTGTTTTTGCAGCTTAAGGATGACTTGTTTCACCTGCATGGAGAGCTCCTTTGACAGCATGTTGTCTGTTAACAGCAAAATCTTCCGCATACAAGCACCCTGTCAGTCTAAGAAATGGAGCACTTGTATAGTGGAAAGAGAGGGATAAGAATAACCTCAAAAATGGGTTAATAGGCCTTCATTGTCTAATCATAGGCTGGAATAGATTGATCAGCAGGTTTCATTATTTAAATGCAGTGTACTTTGCACAGACAACCTGGACTTCCCTGTGGAGTATAGCAGGGGTGCCTGGATCACAATACTGGTTTAATGTTATCACAAAACTTTGGAAAGCCAAGGCAGTTCACTTTCTTGTTTTTCAACTATGTATTTTGCTATCTGTCTAAAGTGCAGCTTTGAGGCAAGAATGCTGGAGGAACGTGAGGTCAAGTGATCTACTTCTCCTTGTGAACTCTTTACTGACCTTGGTGTCATTCAGTTTAAAACATTCCCTCCTTCTCCTCCTCCTCCTGATTTTTTTTTTACTTTGAATCACTGCCAGAATAGGAGCCTAATGATTGATCAGCAGGGATCTATAAACAAATGTTTAAGACACAAAACTAGTAGCAAACATAAAAGGCCATGTGAGGTCAATGCATTTTACACATTTCTAAAAGCATAGTACATATGAATCAGTAAAAGAACCTAATATAGGGCAGAAATCTGCAGTATTTTATATCATTTAAAAATGAGAGTACCAAAAGATCTTATAAAGTATTCAAATCTCAATTCTTTTACATGTGTTTTTGCTTGTATTTGTTGAATTTGTTTGTCAGATTGTACTGCATAGTTTGCACAGGTGACTGTTGTGTACAAGGCACACAAAAACCATCAGTAACCAGTTCTCTTGACTTATAGGTGTAGGTGTGATCTTCTATTGTTAGGCACTGCAATTTTTACATGAATGTTTCACTATATGTTGGACCTTCCATTTTGTCCACATTTTGGACCTCTTCAGTGTTGTGAAAACATGTTATTATAAATTTACGCAAGGCGTAATACAACACACCAGGACAGACCTGTGTAAATAGGTCCTTATTTCTCCATGCAGACTTTATACAATAAAATATCTAATATTCCTTAAAATATTGGTAATAATTGTAAAAGTAAGTATTGGATTATATGATCTTTAAATAGAAACCTTGATTCTAGGTTGTAGGTTGACGTGCAGAAGTCTAGTTTAGTGTGACTGCGTTACTTTTTTTGTTTTGCTTGTACCCTTATTTCTCTATTACAAGTGTGATGTGTAAAGAAAAGGAACTGTATATTGTTGGGTTGTGCAATGCTACTCAGTACACAAGGTTCTTCACTCATAATCCAATCAGTGCTGGCTCAGCAGTGTTAAGGAATGTAAAGCAGTATTTTCTGACATGGAATGAGGGGAATGCACTAACAAAGGTTCAGAAATCTCACATTTTTATGAATTGCTACATATTTTGCCCTTTCTTACTATTTTACAGTAAGAATGGCACCAAAAAAGTCCAGTTTTATATATACTGTTTCAGTTTTAGAATATAGGTTATTAAGCATACAATATTCCTTTTTTATCATGTTTTTTTTACTGAACCTGTATGGAAGTAAAGATGAAGCCTTGTATTGTGATTGTCAGTAGCAATACTGCCTCTTACATTGCTGGCCAGTATGAAGAATGTCACCCTTACATATAGCCAAAAATATATTTGGTGTAGTTTAAATTGTCTTGAAAGGCCCAAATTGCTTATTGGTCAAGGAACCCCTAGCAACCTCTGTAGGAACCAGGAACCCTGGTGGAGAAATACTGCTATAGTCCAATCTCATCTAAGAGCCAGCTCAGTTTTTACTGTGGATGGAATATTATTTACTTTATTTTGACCGTGTATGTTGAAATATGTCTAGTTTTGCATCATTCAAACAATTACATCTAGCTATTAATGGACAACCTATTCTAAATAACTGTAAGGTGCTGATGTACAATGATGTATCCCATTTTCTACTATCTGCTTGGATTCAATAAATTTGTGATGTGTTCCTGTCTGCTTGAAAATTAGATAGGAAACTGCAAAGTCATCAGTGAGCAATAAGGGTTTGATAATCTTGGAATGTGCCTGTACAAATGGCACTTTGCTTTTTTACTCAGTATGTCAGTTTATTGATAGTATTTTACTTTTCTTCTTCAAATACAAGTCAGGATTGAAATGTCTAAATCAATAGGCTTCTGCAAAGCAAACTCAGCCTACAGTTTTTAAAAAGACCGTCTCAGTTTTGGGAAATATCCAGCCAAAACATCCTGCAAGAAAAATAGCAGCTAATAATCCCCTCTACAGCCAACTGTATCTCCTACCTCTCCTTTATTCCAGTGTGACAATTTCTCTTGTATTCAACACTGCCAGTAGGTCTCAGTATTGAAAAACAATAAGTGTTGGGAAGATGGAACCACAACATCCCTAGTATCATATGCTGAAGAGACTTGTAAAGTATTCAACAAAAATTAAAGGTAGGAGACAGGGGTCCAAACAGAAGAGTATATTATCACTTCTCTGGCAGGTATTTTTTTTTTTTTTTTGGTAGAACCCATACAGGATCACTTTAAGAGAGAAATGTATATGGTAACAAATGTGTAGTTACATCCTATTTCTGACTGTGTGACCTTTTAAACTGCATGAGTACATTGTAAGCTTTTATTTGTCATGTGGTTAAAGAACATGTTTTCTGTTTGTATGGTTTATTTTATGGGGATTAGAAATGGTCTCTAGGAGTGCAGATTAGATGTAGTAGCATTGCATGAAATGTGTGGAGGAAGGCCTGGAGATCATGCTGTAAGCATATAGTCCTACATACTAAAGCACAGGCCGGTCTGCTCTGAATCAAGCCTGTGTTAACAAATTTGATTTGTATATGTGGTTTCCCTGTGTGTTTATATTCAGAGTAAGCTTGCTGTGTCATTATCAAACACTCGGAAAAACCTTTTCTTCCTTGGATAAAGAAACTGAACTAAGCACCATTTTAGCAGAGTACCACTTCTTTTAAAACTGCCTCAGTAGTTTGTTGATCGTACCAATTTTATTTAATATTAGAAGACCAGTATTTGGTAAGTTTATCCTGCTATTTCTGATTCAAACACTATTTTGTGTGCTAAGATGGGGAAAAGGTGTATAAAACTACAATGTGCATATATTTATCTTCACTTTACTAGGATAAATGTATTTTATAATGCATTTTCATGATGCATGGAGACAATATTACCAAGGGTTTGGTAGTTTCATGGACTATGTTAGTAGTAATTTAATTTTTTTTTGTTTTGTTGTCCCATTTCCCACATACAGGTATTCCCAATCTTATTATACTGGATCCCAAGGGAGAAGTCATTACACGACAGGGGAGAGTAGAAGTTCTTCACGATGTTGACTGTAAAGAGTTTCCCTGGCACCCCAAACCTGTTGTGGAGCTAACAGAGTTAAATGCAGTTCAGCTGAATGAGGGGCCCTGCCTTGTTCTCTTTGTAGGTAAGGAAAAAGGAGAGATGACATAATTAGTTTCAGTTTAAATATCATGGTTTATGAAGAGTATGTATTACCAAAACATGTTCTCCAGAATGTATTATACATAAGTGGAATACATATGATAAGTTATATGATTACACCTAGATTAGTTATATTTATTTCATTTTGTAGGCATTCACAGCAAACACCAGTGATCCATGTCTTTCCTTTCACTTCACCTTCAAGAATGTTTTTAAAGTTTAAAAAAAATGCTAAATAAATATATAATAAATGTATTTTATATAAATTATTTTCAATATAAATAACACTTGATAACTGATATATGAATAACACAAAGCAGCTGAAGGTTTGATATCTGATCCTATGTATGTACAAAACAAGTTGTCGAGTGTTGAGTCATTAGAGAAAGTATTTACTTAACCTTCTGACACTTTTTAATCGCATTTACATTGTTTTCTAAATTAGCAACTAGCTCCATGTCAGTTAACCATTCATTGGCTTCATTGTTCAGGTAAATCCTGTTTATTATTATTATTAATAATAATAATAATAATAATAGAGAAAACTACTAGTTGTGCTGGCTGGAGTTTGGTTGTGTCTGCCTCTTTCCAAAATTTAACACCAAGGGTTTAGAAAAAATTTTTAGTGTCTTGATGAAGATAAGTAAACTTATGACTTGATCTGTAAAACTATTTTAAAGCAGCAGATTGAGTTTGGTTATTTTAATTTATTTTAATTTAATTTAAAACACTCAACCAAAATCAACAGTATGACTGTAAATCAGTTAGCTAGCTTTGTGTTATATTCTATATTACCACTGAGGCTATTCATGCTGCTGGGTTATAAATGTATTTTTACATTTTAAACACATGATGTTGGATACAGCCATTTATCTTTGCAATGTCTGTTCTGTGTAGTCAAATCACTGTGGGATGATCTTGTTTATATTCATCAAGGCATATAAAAATGAATAGTGATTTAGATGCTTAATTTGGTGCCTTCCTCAGACTTACCTTACCAGATGTGCATGTTTTAGGTAACCTAACAATGGTTACAGGTGGAGTCAGTGGGGTTTCAGCAGTGTAGAAAAGTTGAAAATTTTGGCTATGAAGATTATGACAAAACATTATTTGTTTGTGGGTCCTAAAGATAAGTCTGGGAAATACTGCTTATACATATTAGTGTTGGGGACTGTAACATTGATGTAAAGAAAACAGTATCTTTTGACTAAGCCCTTTTCCACCAGACCCACTGATTTTTGCTTTAGGTTCCAATTGATATCCCATTTCATGCACATTGATGTGAACTGACAAGCAGTGCATCACCAGTACACAGAGCCTTCAGATTGGAAGGGAATACACATCTCAGTTGGTCTCGGTGGAAGTTGGTGTCAGTGTCACATAGATGTATGTATTGTGAAATTGCTTTTGGTATGCTGCAGGCCTCCCCAAACTCTGAGCCTGTCTCTAAACAAAGCTTACTGACAAAGTTTCTGTATGACATTAATCTGATCTTCGAAGTTAAGCCATAGTAAACATCGAACACTGCCAGTGTGCCCAGCAGAGCTTTTTGTAAAGGCAGCTTCCTCCGCTGCTGTTTGTTATCCGTAATGACACTAGTTTCTAGAGTAACAGGGCAAGGGGGTGTTATAATGTGCTTCCTTTGTTATGGGCAGGTTATTAATTCATGGGAAGCAGTGGGTGTTTAGCCTGGGAAGGGAAATGTTTCCCTTGTTTCCTGTTTCCCTGCTGATTGTGAGATCCAACACTAGAAAATGCTCTTGTATGTTGTACTAAAGTTTCCGTTTTAACATCAGTCTAGTATTCTCTTGCAAAGGTAACTTTTTCGTTCTGTGGCTGTGCTGTTTTTCCAATCATAACCACCATAGGTTAGAAGTGAAGATTGTAGGCTCTTTTCAAATATATAGCTACATTCATTTATGTGTATTCGCTTGGGGTTCTGCTTTATAAAAAGTCTAACCACACAGATCTTTTGACTGCTTTCATTCTTTTAGATTCTGAGGATGAAGGCGAGTCAGAAGCAGCTAAAGAACTTGTTCGACCCATAGCTGAGAAAATTATAGCACAATATAAAGCCAAAGATGAGGAAGCACCACTACTGTTTTTTGTGGCCGGAGAGGTAAGTGAAAAGAAAAACAAACATATATTTTGTTAGAGATCTCACAGCACATTATTGTGCTTCCTAAATGTTTTGTCTATATAATAATAAAGAAAAAAAATGTTTATAAATAATAATATTAATAAAATTTTTATTTCCTGTGTAATGCATTTAGATTAATTGTGCAGTAACAGATTTTGCTCATATTCACTTGCAAATCAATTCCTTGCATTAAAATCAAAAGCTTTCTGATTGCTGCGGGATGCTCCCATCTTGCAATTAATGTCACTCAAGCCTACTTTTTGTTATCTGTAATAAAACCCTTAATATACTCTATGTAAATATTTGTCATATATACTTTGTCCCTGTTTTTCCTATACATTCTTTGCGTAGTAGGATAAAATTCTAATTCCATTTATGTAGCTTTATGATGGTAACCATAAAAATGATTTAGGGACATAGTTACGTAGAATAGATAAGGGTAACCATGACAATGGATTGGAGTCACTTTATACAGCTGAATTTAGGTGAAAATATCAAGTCTGTGAATATCTCAAATGTTTCTGGCTATTCACTTTTCAGACAGAACAGTCAAGGCAGGGGAGAAAATCTTTCTCTTTTACAGTTGTACCCTTGCATCTCTTGCATTGCCTTCTATTCCTTCTTAAACATTGTTCCTGTTTAGCAGAGAAAAGTTAAAATGTTTTATTGTGCACCTCTTGTTGGACCATGTTGCTTGGAATTCATCAGACTGTCTATGCATGTCTGAAACCCTTATGTCTGTGACTATCCTAAAGGTGGTCTTGGAGTTCTGATACTGATCAGTTCAACAGGTCTTATGCACACCAAGGTACGGTTAGGCTATTCCAATATGGTGGAGCTTACTTTGTTTCTTTGCAAAACCCCATTTTATTCAAAACTTGGTACGACTTTTGTATAAACATGTAGAGTAGTGTTTTAGCTAACTTAAACTTATTTTATGTTTGCTTTATGATTCTTCTTATCATTTGTTGTTTGTAAATTTAAGATATTTATATAGGAAGTTATATGCTTTCATGGTTAATCAATTGACTTTACCTTTACCTTTGTCCCTGTATGATTAGGAAAATGCATGGAAGTTTAAATTACAACTCTGGACATTTAGGGCATATAGCTGAATAGTTGCAATAATAGATATTGGTATCACCCTTTTGGCTATTCAGAATTTTGTTATATGTATTTTTACATTGTATTTAACTATTTGCCTGGAGTGCAACTGTTTTTTTTTTTTTAAAAATGTAACAAATTTTCTTAAGTATAAAAAGCAACTTTGTATACAGGTAAAACACCTGGGATTTTGTGGTTGTGTTAAGACTTATTTGAGTGTGATAGGTAATGTTTCTAACTAAGAAATACCCGGGTGATGAAGACATTTTATGAAGTTTCATGTCTCCTGTGTATAAGCTCTGTAATGTACTTTCCAAAATAACATCAATCACTTGTGCTCTGGGAAGAGATGAATTTGGGTTAAGCAGTTTCATATTCTGGGCGTGGAGAGGAAAGTGAGAGTTAAATAGTGCAGCGCACAGAACAATCTGTAGGGAGCCAGGCCTGGATCTGCTATCACATCTTATTGGGGAAGATGACAACCCTCTACACATAGGATTCCTCATTTCTTCTGAGCAATCAACAATGTAATATAAAGTTAACCAGAACTGAAATACTTGTCAGTCGAATATTTAGTTGTACAGCTCTTTTGTACCTGTTGTATACTACCAGCTTTAACCTTAATATTCCAGCAGTGCACATAAAATGCACTGTAACAGATTTGAGTACTGTTTGCAACAGTCAGGCAATGTAGAATTGCAGTAGAAGATGCTTGTAAGATTGCGGACAATTAGCATGCACAATTTTTTTTACAACAGTTTGGCACAATGAAGGGGAAAATGATATTCGATTTTCCCCTACATTGTGGAGAAAAGTAAAGAAGCTTCATCCTATGTGCTTCACAGCCATCTACTGGCTAACTGATAAACCACAGGTCTCAGTAGTGCCTTGGACAAGTAGATGTCTCATTTTCTTGTCGTCTTGTCAATTTATTTACATCTCCAATCTTGCTTGATTTTCTTTAAACATTGACCATACCTACCAGTTTCAAAGGGTATTGCTGGAAGTGACTTGACACAATTTTGGCTGCTTAAACATTTATATAGTTGCTGTACATAGATAATTAGGAGTGTAATTAGCTACAAAGCAGAATTTTTTGTCTGTCTGTCATACATTACCATCCCTGGCATTAAAGCAGAACTAAAATAAAAACAAAGAAATCACAGGTACCTTTAATCCCATTAATCCATTAGGAGGTTTCCTCAGTCGGGTGCCGCATCATCCAGGTATTCTTCGGCCCAGCATGGAGGAAGCGCCAGATGCCGCCATCTTCTTCAGTCTTCTTGTGGGTTCTTCTTTGCATGTCACCTGATCTCGCACTGCGCAGGCGTGAGATTAGGTGACATGAATGGGGCCAATCTCGCTGCGCATGTCTGAGAGTTGTTAATATATCGATGGGGTCTGAAATGGCAGATATTCTGAATTAAATAACAAACTGCTCAGAATTTTTGGTCAGTCATACATGGCTAATAATTGGATAAGATTTGACATTTTCCAGATTTTGGGCCATGTATCGGCTAATGGCCCAAATACCACTAAAGCCCTTGCTAACAAAAAAAAAAAGTTGCTCCATCCTGCTGAAAATTCAGTTAAACTTTACTTAATTGATCGTTTTATTCTACAATCTATTGTTTATTCCTATGCATATGGTTGGTGTAATTTGTGGTACAAGGTGTGAGCAGAAACCTATTGCATCTTATATGTGTGTTTGTAACTCTTCACAAAGCACAGCTTGGAGTCCTGAAGCACAGAACAATAGCATATTAAAATGGTAAGAACGAACAATATGCAGATTACTGAATGTTGTAGGGATAAGGAGATGTGCATATTTTTCCATAAAAGGCTAAAAACTTTTCATAGCTCAAAATTACAAATGGCACAAGATTCACGCTTGCTCCTTATATCAACATTTGTATTTTATTCTCTCAGGCATTTCAGCAAACAGATTTATTTAGTTATTTGCTGTTTGAATGAATTTCTGAATAAACAGTTGTAAAGCAGAGGCAAACCTCTGCATTCCTGAAACCAGATGTGCACCTAACCGATCTTTATCTGTACAGCATCTACCATTAGACAAAGCACTTCACAGCCCGCAGAGGTAGCTAAAAGAAATTCCTGCATTAGATGCCAAGGGAATCATTTACTACTTACTAGTAGAGATTTTAAACCACAACATATCTGTGCTCCCTTTTGGCGTTATCTTGTGCCACTCTTGTAGTACACTGTGTTCAGGATAGGTACTATATCTTGCAGATGTTTTGTGAAAGTCTGCACAGTGAAACAACAGCTATATAGAAGAAACGATTTTCATAGCAGGAGCTGTCGGAAAGCTGAATAACAGTGATTTCTCAGGCAGCCTCAGAGGCTCTTACAAACAGATAGTTGGCAGGGGTTCAAAGGGGTAATATAGGGTGCGAGACATAACTCTAACATTGCATTTTTTTGTGTGGAAATAAAATAAAGAAAAGTATGTGCATACATTCTTACTGGAAAACCTTTAAAAACGTGAAACGTGAGGGATGAAAGTAGTAACTGGACAATGGTTACCAGGGAAATACACAGTCTCTCTATTAAATGAGCTGCTATGGTAGTTGCTGAAAACCTGATAGACATTGATCACATGCTAATTACCAGCAAAATATACATGTGATAATTAGAAATAAGTATTAGATTGAGTCTAAAATTAACTAATCTTCAGTAAATATTCACCTTTTATATTTGTATGAATATGTTAATATCTCCCCCCTATTGTGTGTGACTTCCCCACATCCTAGATTGTAAACTCTTTTGGCAGGGTTCTATCCTCCTGTGTAGGATCTTAGCCTAATAGCAGGTCATCTTGGTGAAAATAGGCATTATTGCCAGTGAATCTTCTTTTTTTTTTTTTTTAATCTGTGTTTAGTTTGTATTTGTTCATGTGTATAATTAGTATATATAGTACATATTTTGCAATGCATTTTAAGTATTGCACAAAATCACATTTAGTAGGTAAAACTTTAATAGGATTTTCGCATACCAAATCTCTTGATGAAACTTGGAGGCACTTGTGGATCAGTTAGAAAGATTTTCTATACAAGCAGGAGAAGGAAAACTTTTTTTGGACTCACGTTTGCTTGCTTCCATGGGTAATAGAGTAGCTGGATTGGGGAAAGAAATATTTGGGGAAAGAAATAATCTCCTTTGCAATGGACTTGTTATTGCTAGGTCAACTGTTTGCTGACCTTTGCTTCAGTGAAGGCAAAGGACTTTCAAGAAAGAGCAGCTTTACTTTTTTGATTGCAAATGATTGATGATTGAAGTAAACATTTGAAATTTTCTATTGCTTTATGACTTATTCATACCATATCCCACATTATAATGTGTATCATCATTCTTATAATAATGTAGATGTGTTTTTCAGTGCAAAGTACACGTGTAGGGTGAAATGCACAAAAAACATTTGCTTTGCGGTTTACTGTTCTATGAAAAAAAAAATCTTGCAGGATGTTTTTCATGTGTTGACATCCAATTCAGTTTGGGTTGGGCTGAAAAAAATAATCTGAGTGGCTGTAAATCAGGTAATCTTGAAGTTGAAGTAGAAGATTTATGCAGACACAAGATGTGTGTAGGACTAGATGTACTGTAAACCTGCTGTGCTCAATAGAATCTGCCTTTACTTTTCCATGGCTGTAATCTATCATGCTTTTCAGTCAGAAAAAGAATGATTTTTGTATTAGTTTTCACATCTGTTTCTTTTCAGCAGTACAATCCAACTGTAGAGGACATACTGTGAAAAAAATAGGAGGAGCACAGTATATATCAATTCAGGATTATCCTGCGAAGCTTTGCTGCTAGACAATGTGACTAACAGGGGCCTAGCTTCCTCATCAGTGTCCTTACTTCATCTCTGTCAGCCTGGATATTTGTGATTGTCACCAGCGATTACCACACTGCTCTGCACTTCCATGGCTGCATATGTGAAATATTTTCATAACTCACTGTGAAATTACATGGGCTGAAAAAGTTTAAAGTTACTTCTGTTTGTTAAAGTTGCTAAACTATCATATATATTTATTGGCACAGGCAGAGTGCTGATAGTAGTAACATCTGTACTGGGGTCATTAAATCCTACTGCCAGAACAGGATGCAGCACAGGCTTAGAAATGTTCAATTGCTTCTCATATTTTATTTTTAAGGGAAATGACAGCACCTTTTAGCAAAGTTTTTTTTTTTTGTGCCACAATCATATAATATTAAGATATTAAATATTAGGTCATGCCCTTATAATATTTAGCACCCCCCCCCCCCAACAATTATTACTGACTAACTATTGGCCTTACACTAACCAAATTAACCACCAACCACAACCTCATCGCCTTCCTTAACAACTGGAGGACATTTTCCCCCACTGACCACCATGATCGCTTACTTTGAGCAGTGCATATAGTAATTATAGAAATGGCTCCTTCAAAACCTGAAAGTTATTTTAAGGGTTCCCCCATGTTTAAAAAGTTGAAACGCTGATCAGGGTGGTATCAGATGTAGCTGGTTCACTAATCTGTTGATGATCTTAAAGTTTACATCTTGGTAATATAATGTGGTTTAAAATGTATATATAAATTAGGGGGAACCTTGTAAGGTTTATCTTTCTGCTGGTATATTTTAGCCGAGCAGTTTTTGTGCAGAGAATGCATCAGTACAACAAATCTTTCCCTCTCTTGTCTGCATACAGGCTGTAAAAGTGGGATTCAAATATGGTGATCTCACTGCTTTAGTCTAAATAGTATCTAAAAAAGCTATTGCTTCGTGCACCATATCTCCAATTCTTTTTGGAATTATGGTGCAGTATTTCTCTACCAAATACTGTTTTTGATTATGTTTAAAAAAAAACTAAATGTCCGTGTGACATGCTGTCTAGGCACTTGGCAGTAACCATTCTGCTTTACATTTTCTCTTTTAAATAGCACAACATTTTCTTTCAGTTCTGAAAAGGCTGTACATGCAATCATACATTTTACTTGCAACACGTATGGCATCTTACATATTCCTTCCTTGGCTGTCACATTTGTAGTGTGAAAATTGTATGGCAATAATGAAGATCCTCCACAGAAATACCTGCTCAGTGTTAGTGCCGTTGTTTTGACAGTAAGGAAAGCCTAGTGCTATGACTCTACTGGGAAGGCTTAGCTAACTACTTTCACTATCAGTTTGGTGAATTTATATGAAACAGACATAGTACACATCCCTAACAGAGTGCATCGATTATTTATGTAAGTTCTGCCTGGATGACAAATGTCCCTACCACATTCATTTGTAGTGGAATCCAGCACTTTGGTGGAAGGTACACAGTCATGAAGATACATGCACATAGAGTCCCTGCTGGGATTCAAGAATCATGGAGTAGTAAAGTAGGAGTGCTAACTATCTGGGGGAAGTGCTACCTCCCTAATAAATGTTTGAAAAAGTATGGTATTCATAAGGAGCTGATGACTTTGTGAATGGCATATCAAGTTTTTAGATTCATATTTTTCTAAACTGTTATTCTTGCTAGCAAACTACATAGAGCTTTATATCCAGATCAGACTTTACAAACAGCTGCAAGGCAGTCAAACAAAAATTTGTTATTTATTGACTGGTAAATCCTATTAAATACTCTTGAATATTAAATATTCTTTATAATTTTTGATATATAGAATACATGGTGTTCTGATTTTACTGTGTGCTACATAATTAACTGTGGAGGCTACATCATAGTAAGGTACAGTGTGTATAAAAATTGTACACACTTGTTCAAGTGTCAGGTTTTTGTGATGTAAAAAAAAATTGAGACCACAATAAATAATTTTATTTTTTTTCCCACCTTTAATGTAACCTACAGTAAAACCTGTACAGAACAATTAAAAAGCAAACAAATCTGTTGAGGGGAAAAATGTAAAAAAATAAATATCCAATAGGCTGGTTGCATTCAGTCTTCTGGGGTACACAGCTGCCATCGATTTACATAGCATCAAAGGGATCTCATTGTTGAAAAGTATCAGTCAGAAGAAGGGTACGAAAACCATTTCCATAATTGGATATACCATGCAACACAGTGAAGACAACATAAGATGGAGAAAATATGGGACAACAGTGATGTTGCAAAGAACTGGAAGTCCCTCTGAAATTGATGAGAAGACAAAATGTCATGAGGCTGCCAAGAGACAAGCTGCAAGAATTGAATTATTGAAGAATGGAATTAACAGTTTCCAAATACTAGTCACTTTTGGCCCAGAACTTTCAGGCATCTGCTGGAAAGCTGAAGATGAAGAGAAATTTAAGAACAAGCATACTCCAAGCATACATCCAAATCAACAAAAAAATGGCTTCACTGGAGGAATGTTAAAGTTTTTTAATGGCCCAGCCAGAGTCCAGACCTAAATCCCATAGAAAATCTGTGGGTGACCTTAAGAGGGCTGTGCACTATAGATGCGTTCAGAATCTGACATACCCGGAGTGCTTTGGCAAGGAAGAAATGGCAAATATTGCCAAGTCAAGATGTGCCATGGAGATAGACTCCTATGCAAGGTGAATGAATGTTGTAATGAAATCAAAAGATACTTCAACAAAGTATTCAATGGTATGCATACTAATGCAACCAGCTTACTATTGTACATTGTTTAATTTTTTTATATGTTTTCCCCTGACAGAGTTTTGTTTTTTTCATTGAATTCTACGTGTTATAGGACGCATTAAATATGGCAAAAGTTTAGAAATTATTTATTGTAGTCTCATTTTTTAACATCACAAAAACGTCATTTTCACAGGGGGTGGGTGCACTTTTTATATCAACTGTATAATCCTTTTTTGTGTAATATCACATCCTGTAAAAGCTGTTAT
The DNA here is from genome assembly GCF_032062135.1 of Pyxicephalus adspersus. Taxonomy (NCBI): domain Eukaryota; kingdom Metazoa; phylum Chordata; class Amphibia; order Anura; family Pyxicephalidae; genus Pyxicephalus; species Pyxicephalus adspersus. The sequence continues at coordinate 83,488,633 of NC_092858.1, read as the reverse complement.
CACTCTTTGCTTCTAAAAATCATTTACATAACATATTCTGGTCATGGCTTACCTTATTAGTTACTGTAACATAGAATATATAGAACAAACTGATTTCTCAGTTTGGGGAAGCACCAGACCATTTGATTGACAGTGTGAGACTTTAGGCTTATTTTTTATTTTAGAATCAGGGCTCAGTATCTGCAGTGGATTTTAAAAACGCAGAAACTGCAGGTGGGGAGAAAAGACTTTACAGTCCTGACTGGCATGCAGCCATGTGCAAGTCCAAGGCTTTTTTATTGCCTTTGTGGCTTTTTTGCCGGGAATTGTTTGTGTCCAGATATAACCAGCAGGAAAATCCTGGAACTGTTTTAGGGCTTTGTGAGCTCATGTTTGAGTAAAGCGGTATTAGGCAAGTAAATTTCAGAACAGAGCTGTGCCCTCAGTATAGGGAAATGTGCAGAATTCAGCATATGTTGTTCTTGTAGTGAATGCACTGGCCATATATGCAATGTGTAGCCTTGTTTTCCTGTATGCCCAGCACTGTATTATTGGCACTCTAATGGTGTTTGTTCCAAGTTTTGCTTTACACATTAAAGGGGAATTAAAACACATAAATTGATTTCAGATGGTGCTCACAGTATGAATTTAATTGAATATAGTAATGACGCATGCTGCTTTTCTGAATGCATGGATTGTTTTCTTATTGTAGAAGACTTTAGTATCCTTTTTCCTACTTTTTCAGATATCATAAGACCCACCTCGCATTGTCTTTCTGCAGTGCAAACAGAAAAAACATACAATTTGTACAAAGCGATTCTGTATTTAACTATGGCATTTGAACTGGCACGTGGCCCATTACATCCCCCATAGAGGTGTTGTCTGTATATCTACGTACTTTATCCTGGAATTTCCTGTTCTCTGCCTCTCACCATGTTCTCAGCTTTCACAGTACTGTCCTGGCACTGCCCCTTGTCTAGGTACAGAGAGGTTAGCTGGTACCCTCTAGTGAACAGAAACAGAACTGCAGTTCTAGATACTGGGATACATTATTTGGTAGATTGGAAAATGCTAAGAAGAATTCCAACCAAATATAATACAACATGTACTTAGGAAAAGCTTTCTAATCTTTGGTGTGTTTTTTAGATGTCATGTATGTCTTCACTTTGTACAGTGCTGCAGACATTTTTAGATCAATAATACTTAGATACTCGCTCACTAGACAGTCTAAGATTCAAAAAGCATTTAAATTTTAGCGTTAGCATTTTTAATTACATAGTAGAACTAGTTATTGCTTTTATCCTTTGCTTACAATGAGGAAACAAGTAGCAATGTAGTACTGTGTCTGTATACACTCCATGGTAAAGCTTCCTTTAAAGCATGGCCTCTGAGCTTTTATATCGATCTAACTCTGATCAGTTTTTATTCTTCCTCAATAACAACCATAATAACTGCAAGCTGCCCAAATAGGCTTAACACACCACTGTTACATTGCAAGTGCCAGCATTTGTATTCTGCATCTATTGCATGTAGTGGATCCTATAGAAGCAATATCTATTAGCAAACTATGGTTCATTTAGTGTGTTAAGTGTGGCTTTAGAAATTACATTATATGGGAAATCCATATTGTATCTTGTGCAAGTTATAAATGAGAGTCTGAAATGTGAGGACCACGGACATTTAAGGGGAAATTTTCATAGAATGACAATGCCAGTTTCAGACAACCAGGATGTGCACATTGCCCTGAAATCAGCATGAAATCTAAGCCTGGCAGAAGGTGATCATCAAGTAGTCCAGCTATTTCACTTCAGACTTGTTTGACACAACTGGTTACCGGATCTTTCAGGAAATACCTCTTCATTTTGTATTTGGGAATTGTTTCCCTGAGATCTGGATTGTGCCATCTTTCCTCCATCATTGGTGTAAATATGCATGCCCATGCCTGGCATGATCACAAACTGCCCGCATGTCTAATCAGTGGCTACGGTCAACATAAGATAGGAAAGTGAAATGGTAGCCAACACCAGAGGTAGGGAAAATGCACACATTTTTAGTATATCTCTAAAAGACCACTACAAATAAAGTAATAAATGGTTTTTAAAAAGTCAAAAAAAATATTTTGTTCAAACAAAAATCTGTTGCCCTGTAGTTGGATGCTTGGGTCTGGTTTTTGTTACTGTATCCCTGTGGAGAAGATTTACCCTTATTTCCTGTAAAGTCACCAATACAAAAAATGAACAGTGTATTTCCATTGTAACACAATGATAAAAGTACATTTTCTTAAACAAATAGGAGTCTCGTTATGCAAAACTAAAAGAAAAGATTTTGAGTTCTACTTTTAGAAGTCCCGGATAAAAGCATTGTCTAGAAAAAATGACATTAGCTGGCCATGAACCCAACAAAATCCCTGTTCTTTAGTACTGTATGACATGTGCATGTTAGTCTATCATAGTAGTCCTTAGATATGTTGGGTGCATTGTAGGCCAAATTTTTTATAAGGCCAACCTAGGCCATGGTGATGACGGGTGGCATTTCTCTGGAAGTATCGATTGCAGGGTTCAAATGTTAGCGGCTACTTATAACTGAAATGGTGAACAGGTAGCAATATGACAGGCCAGCACTGTATGAAAGCTTTGGTTTTGTAGCTTTTTTGCTGCCAGGGGGAGGCACAAGCTCCTGGCATAGGGGAGAAAGAAATGTAAATCTGGCCTGGGGTGCATTAGTTATATTTTTGCAGGCCTTTATTCTCATCTGGTAATCGTACTAATAACACAATGCTTTCTCGACATACTGTGCCTATAGAGAAGCAGCAGTTTCACACAAGCAAAGCAATACAGAGAGCTCCTCCTTGTTATAATATAAGGGGTTATTTAATTCCCAGAAATAACTGAGAACAATATACCAGATTAAAGGTGCAGTACAGGCTGATAGAATATGGGAAGTTTTTAGCTGACAAGATCAATAGCTACTTTATGACCAAATATGACAAAAATATTTTAATGGTGTGTTAATCAGACCAAAAAAGGTGTAACTATATAAAGGTAGTTTTTAGGATTTACTTACACATTATGCTTTAGGAAAGGTATTCATTCACGATTGTTGTTTGTCCTTGAGAGGTCCTTGATTTGGTTGTTATTAGCTCTGTATACTTCAAGCAGCCACACACACACAATGCTGGAGTAAAATCATTGCTATTAATGTGTATACAAATGTATTGGTATTCCCTTTTTTCTCCCAGATAAGTATATCACTTTCCTCACTTCTATTAATTTGAGAAATGTCTATTTTTTCATTGATCCACAGAGTGAATGTTGCCATTGTCTTTGTTGTTTCAGGATGATATGACAGACTCCCTGCGGGATTTCACAAACCTCCCAGAAGCCGCCCCTCTGCTTACCATACTGGACATGTCTGCGAGAGCAAAGTATGTCATGGATGTGGAGGAGATCACTCCAGAGATTGTGGAGAGTTTTGTCAATGATTTCCTGGCAGAAAAACTGAAACCAGAGCCAATCTAACAAGATGCAGTATTATTGCCCCACAGAAAGAATTATTATTTAAAAAGAAAACACACAATGCTTGTCTCTTCTTGCCACATGGATTTTAAGATATTTTCTGGCCTGAGAACGCCTTTTCTGGGTGCCTTTTTTTTGTGTCGTCGTTTTAAAATCGAATCCTCCAGGACTATAAAATATTGCCAAATGCCTCTTTGGAGAGCAGCACCAAGTACTAAGTCACTTTCTACCCTGGCTCCGGATTTGAAAATGTCACTTTTGTCTCAAGCAGTATACTCTTAATTCATATTTTGGTATTAGAGTCTTTGATTCCTTAACAGTGAAAAGTGTTAACAATTTGTACCTTTGTAATAAAACTTTTTTTTTTTTGACTTGTTACATCTCAGCCACACCTAGGTCATACATTAAGTTTTTGTTTTTCTTTTCACATACAGCTTTTATTATGCAAACTGTTAATGTTACAAGCATAGCAAATGTTTGCTATTCATTTGAGTGCTTTTTATATATAAAGAGCTATATGTTCAGCAAGTAAAACATATCAGTATTCATTGCTCCTGTTGTCACATTTTGAATTAGCTGTAGTGCATGTGATCTGTCTGGGCTTATAATAATAATATAATGCAGAAATGTTGTAGCAACAATACCCTGTAAGAAATCAGCTTTCATTGTGCTGACTAGACTACAATCAGAGAGCTTTTTTCTCATTGGTTGACAAAGGTAACAATACTGTACATAATTGTTCCTTGTACTATAATGATAACATCTTTTGGCTTTCAGCAATCATACTATTGTTTTCTAAATTGGCATAATCTTAAATTCAAGTTTTTACTGGCTGTTCATACGACAAAAAACAACGATGTTTAAAGCACAAACCTGATTTATTTTTTGTTTGCAACCTAATTTACATACAGGAATTGTAGCTTCTATACAATTCCTATTTGACCCACTGTCTCCAAAGGATGTGTAATGTATAATACGCAGAAAGTTTATTATTATCAACTCATCTTTTTCATTCAGGTTTTGTCTTGTAGTATTTAAGCTGCCCTCACAAGTTTCCTGCGAATTAAGTTCCTGGTGTGTTTGGGTATAAATAAAATTGGCATTGTGAATGGTGTTTTTTTTTCTTTAAATAGTTGTAAATAACAGTGATATGTGTTGATGTACAAATATGATGGTTGGCTAAGATGTGGTCAGCTCATTGTGCTACATAACAGATCTTCTCTGAAAAAAATTAACTCATGAAAATGACCCCTAAAAATTGGTTACTTGTAGCAAGACCTTCAGGTCCTTTAACGTTAGGCTGTATACACATGTCAGAGAATTGTCCCCTGACATGAACGGTCGCTCCAGCAAAAATCTGACGTTTACAGTGGTCACCCAACGTTGTTGAATAATCCATTGTGGCGGATCAATGATCAACTTCTATGAATGTCAGCTCAGCCGGGTGCTTGCTCACTTGTCCTCCCCTCTCCATGGAACAGAATGGGCACTGTGTGTACAGTGCTTGTTTATCAGTCACAGGGACATCTGTCACTGAAAACAATTGACAAAATTCCTACTTGTGTATGTAGCCTCAGTCAAACCTTTAGAGAAACGTGCGCTGCCACTGGTGATTTTTGCCTACTCACTGGCTTTCATACTTTGAATGCTGACATCTCTCCATCTTTATTTGCTGCATATTTTATTCTGGTTGGTGCCTCAAAATATTAAAGACAGTCAGCATTTTTTGAAGGCTGTTGTCTATTGTGACATGTTTGGTTTATTTAAAATGGAACCAAGCTTTCCTATTCTTTACAGCTTAAGCAGGTATGATCATCTATGGCATCAAACATTTGAAGGCTTTAAAAGTCTGGAAGAGCTGCCATAAGAGGCAGATCGATGTATGCGAAACAGTTTAATTGTGAAATTAAAGCTTGGAATAGTCATAGCATATTCTGTGCGCTAGTCTGATGCTGGGTACACACAAGCATCTATATTTACATTGGCTGTAAAGTGATCTGTCCTGTATGTGAATCCCATTTGAAAGTACATGTGATTACGTGCTCACTGTGCTTAACATTACGGTGATTGGTATGCACAGGACAGGCCAGCCCCTATTGGCAGGTACAATAACCTATAGGAGCGTGCCCATAATGTACATATCAACCATGATTTATGTACCATATTTACCATTTATATACTCATGTGCATTGATCTGTGTAATAAAAAAATAACAAACACACTTCATAGGCTGACTTTGTATGTTGGCTGTATTACTAACACATAATCATACATGTGTGTGCAGGCTTTTGGGGCTTCTGACCAATCAATTGGTCAAGTGCAAATTTCATTAATAAATCTTGGTGCATCACCCTACTATACCACTATGTGTTCTGCTTAAGGGTTAAAAACAATAAAGACTGATCTGGGAAGTGAAGGCAATGATGTTTTGTAGGTAAATATGTGCACTGTACACTAAATTTAATAAAGTGATCATGTGTTCATGTTTGTTACTTCTTTTGCACAGTGTTTATGAGAGCCTGTTATGTATAGAAAGAACATGTGCTGTAACCATCAATTATTACAGAATGTACAAAGGGCATTTGTTTTCTGTAGGGATGTATCTCCTATATTTTCATCCGATTTTACAAATGAAAACAAACAGTACTTAATTTCTTAACGTCACTTGGACTAATTTTCTTTTTTTACTTGAGAGGCCAAGAACTGGCATTTTCACCTCTATATTCTAATCTATCCTAAAATTCAGAGTCAAGAAGATAAAAAGTGTCCTTTGTGTGGGATATTTAAAAGCTGTGGTTTTAGACTTAGAAGCAGATACATGGAGGCATACTTTTGTAAGTAATAAAGTGGAACTAAAGTCCCACTTTACTAAATTAAAAATCAGGCAGGTGGTTATTGTAGTAAGGGACAGGCAATGTCCCTTCTGCAATATTATGATTTACCTGTCTAATTGTGCCGGTAAAATGCAAAAAGCTGAACATGCGCGTCAGCAGCCTTGGTTGCCATAGAAACCAAGCAATCCCGGCTTCCCTTGCATGTGCTGGAGATGAATGAACCACCACTTTCAGATTCCCCGCAAGAAGAAGAAAAGGAAGGTTGATGCCTTACAATGAACCTCAAATAGGTACTTTGATGCAATGGAAGTTGAAAAACCCAACACCCCAGATCACTATAGACCATGTCACCTCACAGAGTAGCTATGTTCCCTGTACTGTTAAAACTTATGTAAACCATCCAGACCTTTTTTCACATTCCATTATTGATTTTTATTGTATAGCTTCCTCATGTGGTTTATCATTCACCCGTATTACTTTATTGGACTTTACATTATATGCATTACATCAGTGTTCTCCCCAGAAAATGTTTTCAGGCGGGGGGAAGCTGTACCTTGGTGGTTAAAAGTGGGTGAGGCAAGCAAATTTAGTGCTCCCAGTTATTTATCCCCTATACTTAGTTTCAACTTTCTAATACCTGGTATTATGCCCAAACTGTTCAGTGCTGTGTATTTTATTCCAACTGCCTAGAGTTCAATGTTTTATTGTTTAATCCCTTGTGGTAGTGTAATATTGTGATCAATGTAGTGTAACAAGTTAGGCTTAGTTCACATTAGCCGTAAAAAGCTCCTGAGTGACTACTTGGCAACTGCTAGGGATTGGTAACCGGTGGTAACTGCTGGGCACCTGGGTTTTGTAACTGGCGGTAAGTCCTGGGATTTTTCAAGCAGCAGTGGTTCCTGGCAGGAGAAAAGTGAGGGGTAAATGCAGCAAACTTACTGCCAATGTGAATTCAGCCTGACTTCAGATATCACCACCTAGTGCTATATCTAGATAACGCAAAACTTTTGACTGTCCATGAACTGAGCCCAGTGAGTCCCACGCTTGATCAAATTCCCTCTTCTTTCCGATGCTCACCGTTCCCAATGTCAGGCATGCACAAAAGGAGCAGCCCACAACCACCTGGAATATGTGACACAAATATCCCAGGAGGCTGCAGATTTACCCTGCAGTCTTTACCACCATGGCAGTAAAGACATAAGGGGAGGGGTCCTCCCCAAAAAATTAAAAGGAAAAAAAAAAAATAAAAAACATCACTGCCTATATTCTATGAGCAACAAAAATATAAGTGGGAAACACTTGTATAACCCCCCCACCCCACAGATGTCAGCAGGGCGGGGTAGCCGAAGGTGTACTCACTGCAACCACATTTTCAGTTTCGTACAGCCCACCAGTTTAGGGCAATTGGGATACAAAGAAGAGAAGCAGACAGGGTAATATAGTATGAGTTATAGATTTTTGACAGGTAGGTATCAATGCTCCTTGCTATCTAAGTGGCCCCAGAGGTTCTCAATTTGCATTTTCAATTATGGACTCCTAAGCATCTTTTGCTTTTGAAACAGAAACCTCAATGTTATCAGTGTTTTCCCCACAGAATTTTTTTTCAACTGGGTGGTGGTCTAAAAGGGGGTGGGGGCAGGACAGCAAATTTTGTGTTCCCAGTAGTTTATGCCATAGCTATCCAGTAACCTCTAATTGTGTCAGTGTTCTACCTATCCCCTATACTTTGTTCTAACTTTCTAATGCTTGCCCTGTTAGTATGTCCAATTTTTCCATCCTGTGTATTATGCCCCAACTGCCCAGTGCTGTGTAATGTGACCCAACTGCCTAGTGTTCTAAGTTTTAAGAGTGTAATCCCTTGTAGTAGTGTAATAGTGTGATCAATGTGGTGTAACAAGTTAGGCTTAGTTCACATTAGCAGTAAAAATTGGGCCATTTACTGTTCCCGAGTGACTAATGGTAAGTGCTAGGCACACAGGATTGCTAACAGGCGGTAAGTGCTGGGCTTTTTCAGAGCTGGCAGTATATTATGCAGCAGTGGTTCCAGGCGTGAGGAAGGGAAATGCAGCAAATGCAACCTTACTGCCAGTGTGAATTCACCCTAACTGCAGATGTGTTCCATGCTCACTGTAACATCCAGTGCTGCCTTGCACTGTGCATGCATGAGAATGAACAGTTTTTTTTTACATTATAAGAAATCCTCTGAAGATGCATGCACAGAAGGAGCAGCCCACAGCCTCTTGGTATATGTGACACAATTATCCCAGGAGGCTGCGGATTTCCTCTTCAGTTTTTACCACCATGGCAGTAAAGACCAAAAAAAAGTGTAAAAACAAATTTTTCCATTTTATAAAAGGGAAAGGCACTCTTTTATATAATGTTAAAAATGTGGTGGTGCTTTATTAGCATCATGCTTGTGATAGCAGATTAGGGCAGGACAGCCAGTGCCCTCCTCTCATCACTGCCCATATTCTATAATAAATAAAACTGTCTGTGAAGTATATCCACAGTGTGTAATGTCATCGTCAACGCAGTGTGATTGTGTAAAAGCTGCTTGTCATATTCTCCAGCCTAAGAACCGGCTGTGTTCAAACCTTTAGATCTCCTAAATCGTTGGTCGTAATGACTTGAAATTTTTAGGGTACACGGTACTCTCATAGCTACAAGTAACCAATTTCTTTCATAAAATAGGGGTCACAAGTTTAAAACTTGTTAAAAAATAAACTTTAGGGTTGCTGTTTCAAAAGAGAGTTCTTCTAACAGTTCATATTTGAAAATGCAAATTGTGGACTCCCAGGACCACTTACATAGTAAGAAGCATTGGGGTGTAGCCCCTAAATTTTTATGTACCCAAATTTCTCTAGAAGGGAGAGGTGCAGGGAAACAAAAATAAAGGTGCAATTGGAAGATACTTGTGGCTAACACCCCCAAAGCTTCATCATCACGGCATTATTACAACATAAAGTCTGTCCATCAAAATGCACCTGACTGTACACATGACTGTACCCTTCCAGTACATGAATCCCTTTTCGATTTAGTGGGCAGATTTTATGTTCTAATGATGCATTAGTGATGAAATTGTGGAGGATGGTAGCCACAGATTTTCCACACACATTTTTGGTTTCTTACACCCCCAATTCCTGGGAAATTGGATTTCAAGTGTTAGAAGTGGGCAGTAATGTGCAACAGGGCAGCGCATTTTGATGGGCAGAGTTTTTTTTATGTTTTAATGATGCTATAGTAATGAAAATATAAGGGGAATTAGCCAAAGGTGTCCCCCACTTGCACCTATATTTTCGTTTTCATTACCCTGTTGCTCTAGAGAAATTAAGGTTCAAAGAAGAGAAGCAAAAAGGGTATTGTAGTAAGACAGTTATAGATTTATGACTACACATTTAGGGGCCCCACCCCAATGCTCCTTGCTATGTAAGTTGCCCTTGGGGGTCCCTAATTTGCATTTTCAATTTAGGACTCCTAGACACACTTTCTTTTGAAACAGCAACCCATGTTGTATTTTCATACGTTTTTAAATTTGGCACCCCTATATCTTGCAATTCCCTAAAGCTAGGGGTCTTTCTATTTTGGGTACTAGTGGCTATGAAAGTCCCCTGTGTACCCTGAAACTTTCAAGTCATTACAACATACGGTTTAGGACAGGGGTGTCCAACTGTGGCCCGCAAGCCAAATCTGGCTGGGCACATCCTGTTTTTGGCCCCAAAAAGAATTCTTAATATAAATTGCAGCTGGCCCGCCACTACTGCAATCCATAGTAACGGCGGGTGAGCTGCAATTCATATTAAGCTGCTGTTCTATATACCAGCCGCCTCTCTGCCTATGTGTGGCCCTGAATTTATTGGACACAAGTGATGCCAGGAATTGTAGTAGCGGCATCACTGGTGTCTATTGAACAGCAGCCGTGGACCCCGCGGAGTTTATACTGACAGGGAAACTCAAAATCAGGAATTACTGGGATTATTATCAGGAATTATCATAGAGTTATTGCTATATTAATTATTTTACTGTGCCAGAGAATGCAATCTCAATAAGAAGAAACAAAAAGACATGAGAAGAGCATGCAGTAATATGCAGTTTTTCATAGAAGAAAATTGTTAGCCTGTGCAAAAAGGTTACCATTGAAATATAGCTCAGAAGGCTACAAATAGAGAAAGAGGCTATAAGAAAAATTCCTGTTTCCCTTATCCCTTTTCTTGGAAGACAGTATGTTCACTATGTCTCTATTATTTTAATAATCACATAGATCTTAAATAACAAGATATTTATTAACAAAGAACAGAATTAACATGTAATCAACAATTATTCCAGTTAAGCTAAATAATAATCACATAGACAAAGTAAAATGATACATTACGCAGAGTCCGTCCTCTGTACCCTGCACCTTTGAGAGAAAATGAGAGTAAGAGAAAAAGAGATCTAAGAGGCATAGGATGTATATAAGCATATAAGAGATTTGTGGCTGTTGTCCCTTCTTATATATCTCCAGGACCCCTGGCCACATCCAGCCACACCCATGCATCCACCCCTTACTCAGGTGTCCTCCCAACTCCGGAAACACCCTGCTCCCAGGTGTCCGCTGATATTCTCCAGTAGGTGGTGCTGTTGTATTAAGGGCAAGTCCTTTGACTCATCTGACCAGTTGGTCCTGGCTTCTTTGATGTCATCTGATAACAGTGATGTTTACACACCTGGCAGGATATTCCTGCTCACAGAGATTTTATCTCTCTTTTGTGATTGCTTGGTATCAACCTCCCACTGTAATCATTCTGTAAAGCTGCGTACACACCTGCAATTTTTCTCGTTGGAAAGGATCTTTCACGATCCTTTCCAACGAGAAAAGACTGCACGATGCATGAACCAGTGCTGTACATACAGCACCGTTCATGCTCTATGGAGAGGGGAGGGGGAGAGCGACGGAGCGGCACCCTGCTGCGCGCTCTCCCCTTCCCTTTCATTAGGATCGGTCGTCGTCCATCGTCCATGGATCCGCCAGGACGGTCGCCAGACGATGGACGACGACCGACTGTACACACGGCAGATTTTCGCCCGATAATTGGCCGATACCGATTATCGGGCGAGAAAAATTTGCCGTGTGTACGCAGCTTTAGTTTCATTCCCAGAGGCTTTTCAGAGTCAACCCCCATCATGTTCCACCAACAACCAGTTTGAATATCAGTGCTAATGTCAAGCCACCCATGTTGCGCACTCCCACAGAGGCATAAGATTTTTTCCTTTAAAAATTAAAAAAAAAGGCTTGTTCCAGATTGAATGTTAAGCAAAACCTCTTTGTTTTCATATAAAAATGTTTTATATCTAACGAGAAGGAAAAATGCCCTCAATTTTTTCAATGAATTTCAAGTTTGGCCTCTGACTTGGTCTATGTTTTTAATTTCGGCCCTAAGTGTATTAGAGTTTGACACCCCTGGTTTAGGAGATATGAAGGTTTGTACGCAGTGATTTCTATCAGAGTTGCGGCTGATGACGTCATTGTACACGCCCACTCGGGCAGAAACATTCTAGAAGCTTTCTTTTAATAGAAATCCCAGCTTGTGCGATCAGATATGGGGGCGGGGCTGCCTGTTTGCCACTCCCATCAAGGCTGAGCTGTGTGCTGAGCTCCCCCGCCCACCTCTTACCGGCAGCAGCAATCCTCTGGATGACAGCTGAGCACTGAGCAGCCTCGCTGAGATTGGTTCAGAACATAAGAGCTGCGGATGGGAGGTAGGCGGGGGAGACATGGCAGTTGGGCGGAGCAGCTGGCCAAAACTTTCTGGGGAGAACTATGATTATATTTACTCAAGTTTTTACAAGTGTGATTCCTATATCTTTAAATTCTTATCATCTGGGGGCAATTGTGGTTACTATTAGCTATGAGGGTTTTCCGTGCACCTTGAAATGTTCAAGTCATTATGACATACCGTTTAGAAGATATGAAGGTTTATACACAGAGAAATGTAAGGATGCAGAATGACATGCTGTTACACACAGACTGCTCTGATGAGGTCATCACACAAGGTTTTTTTTCCCAGAAGACTCAGCATAGCTATAGAATAGGGGAGGAACAGGCTGTGTCCCATCTCATTCTAGCTGTGCAGCTCTTGGCAGCTGTAATCCTCTGAACAGATAACTGCTGAGAAAGGAGCAGGCTCTCCATTATCTGTTCAGAGGATTAGAGCTTCTGATAAGTGCCAGGCGGAGGGGGCAGGGCAGCCGGCCCACCAAAAACAGGCTGGCTATCTACATGCCCAGTAAAAGAATAGGAAGGGAAAGGCATATGTAATTTATATGATATAAATCTCAAACCTTACGAAATATACATGTGATGTGGTCTTAAACATTTGTTGCAGCTGCTTTAATTTTACCGCTACTGGCTGCATTGTAAACAAAAATATGCCCTGATATTTCACTACAAAAAGTTCCACATTGGGGTTTAAAACCTCTAAACACAACTAAAATATCTTATCCTAAAATTGTATTTGGTGATTCTACCAATAACAAACTTCCTACCCTGGTGTGCCAACAACTCTAGATAAGCAGAACCCTAGAACAGGAATACAAAACACTTCCCCTATTTCTCCATAACAGGAGGGGTGTCCACATGTCTTATAGTCCACAAAAATAACTGATAAAATGTAGCCAGAGGATACAAAAAGTTATCAGTGTATATGATTTCTAGTGTAACAATTTTTTCTTTCTTTTTTTTAATACATAAAATGGTTTTAGTGGTAGAGAAACAGACCAGAGGGGAACTAATATAACTTCATTATTAGTGTTTACATACAATGTAAGTGAATTCTGTAAAATATTTTGGAAGCTATTGCTATCCACCTCCATAAGGGACCAATAACATATGCACTGGATAACACAGACAACACTAAAAGCAGAGTTACTAAATTATATGAAGACTAATACTGGAATTGCCTTCCACTAACAAGGAGAAGTGACTCCTGGAAGATGTATTTTGATTACAGTCTTAACAGGTAGTGCTGACAGACTTGTCTTGACACAAACAAATAGAAAAATCTCCAGGTAGAAGCAAAGCCTCACCTTATGCTTTTAGCAAAATACACATTATAAAGTATAAATTTTGGGAACTTTAACTCATGAATAAATACCAGTGCAAAAAACTGAAATAAAACATTTTTTTTTCTCTGTGCATGGATATGCCAATTTTTACAAAAGCACACTAGGTAATGGATTTGGCTTTTAATGTGAAACATAGCAGTTGTATGGATGCATTACATGGTTCTTGGCACCCTTACTACCAAAACACAGTAGGGTGTGTTTAAATTGCAGGAATGCAAAATAGAGCAGTCACCTTAATATAAAAGAAATAAGTGATCAATGTACAAGTCCATTTTCATACTCTGCTTTATGATGTAGCAAGCTAGGATGATATTATCTGTAGTTGTCTTCTTCCTTCAAACAAAAGGATACTAGCAGCCATAGCAGAGTTTAAGCTTTCTATACCAGGTACAGCTGGAATATTCAGCCTCCTTCCTCCTGAATTTTCAGCCAGAAGCAGTGACTCTATACTCAGCCCATGGGTCTCCCCTCCAATCACAAGTGCACTCGGGCCTGTAGCCCACTGTTGGTAATAGTGCTGTATGGGAATGTTAGGGAAATCCGGAAGTACTTCATCCTCCTCATCACTGGAGGAGTAATAATCCTCTCCTTCAAGGTAACTAACTTTTCTAGGGTCATTTGAGATCCAACCATAGTCAATGGCTTTCCCCGGTGTAAACTTGGTGTGGTCAGGAACATTCTGGCAGGAGTTATCAGCAACAAATACTTTGGTGTCCTTAGAGAGAGAGTCACTAATGGTGTCCCAGTCTAAGCTGGTGATTATTGGTAAGCGAAAGTGAGCTCCCATGGCTGCCCTAATTACTTTAGGTTCCCATGCATCAACGCAACCTGCAAGATAAAATGTCACTGATTTAATTATACGCATTTACCAGTATAAACATTCTTTACTTCAAACTGGATGTTTGTAAAAGAAAATGAGAAACGGAAAGGTGGCTGGCTGCTTCTGTGTTCAATACTTTGAGGTACTCACTCAGAACAAGGCTGCAGCTAGTTGTGTCAGATTTCCTGCTCTGCAATTCATTTTCTCAATAAAACTTTCTTGTATCTTCTTAATTTATGGAACATACAAGAGGATGGGACATACAAACACTACACAGAATATTATCATCATCTGGTTCTGCAACGACCTCAATCCGAATTGGATACAGAAAGAGGAGCACAGCTTTAACGTGGCATTTTGAAGGATGTAGTGGAGCTGATTTATCACCGACTGGGGAACTAATCTGCAATGTATATGTCATCATTATGACCATACCAAAATCTGATTACTTGCTGTTCTTTCGGCCCTAGAATTTGCAAAACACAATCTCTTTTTGAATACAGAACCTAATGAGCTTCACAGTGAACCTATTCCTATAGCAGGAGCAAAGAGGGACAATTCTGTGCCTAATATGGTTCTTTTAACTAAATCTACAGGTTAAAGAAAAACCTTTTTATATTGATCTCATACTATAATTTCCTTTAAAACCAATTAAAGCATAAGGCTATTTCCCAAATGCAGAAATTAAAGTTCAGACTCCTTTAAATTATAGGAAGCAATACTCTTGTGGTACATTGTTACAGTCATTTACCCTTTTACTAAAATCATGCATTGCTGCCAAACAAAAATACTTCTGGAATATTTTGTAAGACCTAAAGCTCAAAACACAAGAGAAATGTAATACAATATTTCAGAATGAGTGCGTATTTAATCCAAAACATGTCAGTTCGTTTCCCACAAGACTGGTATACAATAAAATAAATGTGTGCGGATCAGCACATGGAAACGGCTAGTACAATCCTGTACCGCACAAGAATTGATGTGAATTATATAGTTCAAGGTCATATCATTTGCATTACCTTTTGTAAGCAAAATTTTGTTACAGCCAGCTCCTGCTGCCGATCTCAGGATGGTACCCAGGTTTCCAGGATCACGAATATTGTCACATATCAGAGACAGTGGTAGCGTGTTCTTTACTTGTGTTTCTGGATATTTCATCTTCACATGGTCAGGTTTTCTAAATATTCCTAAAGATAACAGAATCCCATATACAAGATGAGACAACAGTTTTATGCATGAGGAAGATATAAAATGTTTGTTTAAACATTCTATCACACAGATGGAAAAATAAAACTGACAGCGGTTCCACACCTTTCCTGCACTTAAGAAAACATGTTTTATGCAGTTTAGCTATGACTTACCATCTATGTATCACGTCTTAGATTGTAAACTCTTTGGGGCAGGGTCCTCTCCTCCTCCTGTGTTACAGTTTGTATTTGTCATTTGCAACCCCTATTTATTGTACAGTGCTGCGTAATATGTTGGTGCTATATAAATCCTGTTTAATAATTATATTTATATGTATCAGTATGACTACATTTTGGGAGAGGGAAACTTTGGCACACAATAATTTTACTACGTTCAGAGTTACTCTAGGCTGGGAAAAAAAGACATCTCACGAAGTCCATCAAAGTATGTGTGACCTTTCCAAGTGAATGCATAAAACATGGGAAAAATGAACAAACTTCCATACTCACTTACCCATGAGTCCTTGGGGGGTAACCACATCAGACCACAAACTAATGTCTTCAAATTTCACTTTAACAATGTTTGCTTTTAGAAGTTTATCAGAAGGCAATGCTTTTAACTGATCGACTCTGGAAAAGAACAGTGTATGTAGAACAGCTCCAGCCTCCAAAGCATCCAGCAGCAGCCTCTGACCTTCCAGTAACACCTGTCCATGGCGATCCCGAAACGATTTGGATTTTGCAATTGAAACAACTTTGCTATATGTTGAGCAAGAAAAAAAAATCCAAATCAGATAAACATGATATGCTTAATAAAGCAGTACAGGTAGTCCCCGGGTTAAGGACATCCGACATACGGACTCCTACTAGATACAAACAGGGCTTCCCTGCTCACTGTGTGCAGGAGGGAGGCTGGATGGGGGGAGGGGGGCGGTTTGCATGACTTGCAGAAGAAATCTTTTTAAACACTGCTGAGGTTGTGGGTGATCTTAGGTGGGCGAGCTCCTTCTGCACCCTCTTGTAACTATTTAATGACCAAGACAAACTCTGCAGTTGTCTTGGTCATTAAATAGCTTGCTCCAGAAGTTAATGAATGTCTAGGCTCCATAAAGTTTTTTTTTTTTTTGCTTAGTTTGTGATAAAATCACAGTGAGGATTGTATACAGTAACTGACACCACGCTGCCTAATAATATGTTGGGACAAACATCTGTCCTAATTGTATTTATTAGAATAATGTACCTGTTCCAACTTACATACAAACTTAAGTACAAACCTACAGTCCCTATTGCTTATATGTAACCCGGGAACTACCTGTACAGTATAAAGAAAACATCAACAAGAATAAAACATTGAAATGTAGAGAAGAAAAAAGGTATACGGGATGTTGTAGTATAAATTTAGATGCAATGTGATCATTAAGATGTTAGTGGCAGCAGTGGAGTGACAAGGGACATCCTTGGTTAGGGTGCTCCGACAGGTAAATATCCTGTATACAATATGGCAAAAACCCTGGGTGCTGGCAGGGGAGTTGAATTAAATGGGCACACAAAGGTGTGAATGGGGTTGAAAGGTTACGTATCACTCTGCACAGGCCTGAGGGGGATCAGATGATGGCTGCAGCAATGACATTCATCACACAAGCAGCTATGACCGGAGATTGATCGGATTATATGTGGTCTAAAATTACCCAAGTTTGTTATCCCCACGCCGTATTTTCTCATATTTCAGCTCCACTGGCTGCACCATCTTCTCATCCTGCCCATCCACCATGTCCTCCTCCTGCCTCCTGGTCTCTGTGGCAGGCTGATGGCGATGATCTTTTGACTTCTTGTCTTTCTGCTTTGTAATGGGCGGTCTGTTCTGTAGCTGCCCCATGTTCTTCTGCTGTGATTGGGGTGCCCTCTCCCGTGGCTGCCCCATGTTCATCTGCTGTGACAGGGGTGCCATGTCCCGTGGCTGCCTCATGTCCTTCTGGTGTGTCAGGGGTCCCCGCTCCTTTGGCTGCTCCTTATGTGTCTTTGGCTCTTTACCGGGGGGTATAACCCTCACCGGACTCCTCCTAAGGGCCCGCACATCCCGCCTCGCCTGTATGCTCCCAGACACCTGAACCGCAGTCAGCCGGCTGCAGCGCAACACGCTCCTCATGAGCGCCGCCATCATGGACCGCTACTGACCTGTCGCACTGAGTGACGTCAAACGAATCAATGGCTGCCGCCATATTGCGATTGGCAGACCGTATTTCACGCATAAATTAGTCGAATACTATGTCGCCATGAAAGGGTTTCACTTGAACTTTAAACGTTTAACATGTATTTCCTGTAAATTGAGTAGCACTGATACCTCAACCTGCAAGCAGTCTTGAGCCATCACACAGAACATTGCAGATACATCGATCGGCGTCAGCTGATTTGTGTCCATGGTGACAAGTCCTGTCGTCATCAGACGGCGCAAGCTCTGTGTCAGGTTGTGTTTGTGACAGGAAGCATGGGGGGTAGGAGAGCTCTGCACTATGTCCTGAAAATTGGTGACAGGGGCCAGACCGCCCGCTTCTTCAGAGATGTCCTGGGAATGAAGGTGAGAGGAGGACGAGGCCACATGTCCTGGCCGGACCTTCACCCAGTGTGCTAGAGGGAGAATGTGTTCTGTGAGGAGGTTTAGGAATCCCCAGGGAAGCAGAGCTGTCATCATATAAAGTGACAAACCCCTGTGTATTCCCCATCCTGTCTCCCTGCTGCTGGTGCATGCTGAGAGTTGTAGTTGCTCGGGTTGCCAGGGCTGATCTGTTTTTTATATTGTATAATAAGGAAGCTTCTACGATTGCCAACCACACCCAGATAACCATGGCTCAGCTAATCCTCCATTCTCTGTTAGTCACTGATCACAGCATTATATCATACTCATACAATGCACACATCTCACCCACACAGGGAAATGGGGATTTAGTTTTCTTCAGCAGAATAAAAAAGTTTGGAAAGATTTCCTGTCCCATGCCGAATTCCTCCCGTCTCCCTCTCTCCAGGAAACCAGAAGGAACAGATTGTTGTTTTTTTCATTTTGTGTTGGCCTATTACAAGATAATCCAGTGGGGACAACTAAAGCTGCGTACACACTTGCAATTTTTGTCGTTGGAAAGGATCTTTCACGATCCTTTCCAACAACAAGGGAGTGCACGATGCATGAACGATGCTGTACATACAGCACCATTCATGCTCTATGGAGAGGGGAGGGGAGAGAGCGACGGAGTGGCACCCTGCTGCGCGCTCTCCCCTTCCCTTTCATTACGATCGGCTGTCGTCCATCGTCCGTGGATCCGGCAGGTCTGCCAACCACACCCAGATAACCATGGCTCAGCTAATCCTCCATTCTCTGTTAGTCACTGATCACAGCATTATATCATACTCATACAATGCACACAGCTCACCCACACAGGGAAATGGGGATTTAGTTTTCTTCAGCAGAATAAAAAAGTTTGGAAAGATTTCCTGTCCCATGCCGGATTCCTCCCGTTTCTCTCTCTCCAAGACACCAGAAGGAACAGATTGTTGTTTTTTTTATTTTGTGTTGGCCTATTACAAGATAATCCAGTGGGGACAACTAAGAGTGGAACAGGAAATGAGGGGAAATCTCCTTCTTAGCTGTCGGATATCCCCCCATCTCCTGAGCTCCTCACTCTCTTTCCATACTAAAATATTTATAAATAATACAAATACTTATAACTCCTAAAACATTTCCTTTTTTCATAAAGCTGAGAATGCAGAATAAAAAGATGGTAGTTACAAATGTCATATTTCCAATGTTTGCCCAACTGTTTATCATACCCCTTTTTTCAGTAAACAGTTTAATGTGGTATTTTTTGTACACATATACATATTATAATCCTCAACTTGTTTGTAAAAAACTTTGTTTTTTTAAAGAAATTATTAATACAACAGTGTTATTAACAGTTAGGAATATATCGGGGAGATTTAGGAAAATAATTGGTGGTAGTGGTCTGTTTATAAAACAGGGAATTTGACATTCTTCTCTTCCAGAGCCATGTGTTTCAATGGCAGTAATTAATTCCCCCGAGGGAATGTTTGAGGGTATAGAACCCTTAAAATAGAAACTAAAGCCTACCTTAAAAAAATGTAGCGCTTAATATGTGAATACTGGGCAAATGTCCCTTTCTGAAAGCTGATTCTAGCTTTATTTCGTATTGCACACATGATAATAACACAATGAATATGTTAGTGTCCCCTTACTGTACACATAATTATGGGTGTCACAGTAAAATGATGTGATATTGATGATAACATGAACCTGTCTGAGGTGTTATATACAAAATAGTGAGAGAGGTGACAGGTGCAGAACTTTACTCGGCTTTTTCAGAGCTAGACTTTAAACTATCCTTACTTTTATTTTTATGTAATTTCTGATTCTGTTGACTGGAAAATACTAAAATGTAGCAAATGTCCTTTTCAGGTTCTGCGGCATGAAGAATTTGAAGAAGGTTGCAAAGCTACTTGCAATGGGTAGGGAATTTTATTTGACCCCCACGTATACTGATACGATGACCAAACAGAAAGAAAAACATTTTCATATGAACAATCTATGTATAAAGGTGGAACTATATACTCAAATAACTAGGATGTGCTATCTGTGAGCTGCCATGCTGGCTTTGACACATTTATTCTCCTTTGGGTTTGGGATCTTTGGTTGTCTTCTCTGGCCAAGGTGTTATGAATGAACAATGCGTTCAGTAATCCCCTCTAATATACAGCAATAAAGTAATTAACCAATAAAGTAAATGAGTAGGTAAGGATCCTATTGCAGAACAGACATAGTATGTCCCTTCTCATTAAAGCCCTGTCTGTTTGCAGAATTATTTATCGCAGTTTTAAGGTTACACTTTAAATATTACATACATTGCAAGTTCCAAAATGAACTTCAGTTCCAAGCATTTATTACACAGGCTTGTTTTCTAGTATAAGGCAATGTCCTGTGATAATGTGCAAAAAGTGATAACCTATTGCAAATACATATAAAGAAGAATTCTTAGATGAATCATTTATATCCAAACTGACCTCTTAAAGCTGAACTAAGCAAAAAATTTAAAAAATTACACTTCGCTTTATTACGCAGATCCTTCGATCGTGCTGGAGAAGTCCTCAATTGGGTCCCGCGCCGTCCTGGAATTCTCCTTTTTCCTGGTGCAGGGAAAGCACTGGGCACAGACATTTTCAGCTTCCTTCTTCTGGGTACGTCACCCAATCTCGCACTGCACAGGTGTGAGATCAGGTGATGTAGCCGGCTGTAAAGGGGGAATAAAAAGTGCCAATCTCACTGGGCATGCATGAGATCAGCATTCCCTTCTCCTTAGTGTAGGTAAATGCCCCTTCTGTGCAGCCAAAAGCCTCCTGGGATGTGTGACAGGTATCCCGTGAGGCTCTGCACTCCCATTCTGTCTTGATCGCTGCGGTGTTGCAGTTAAAAAAAAAAAAGACTAATATTGTCACTTTATGTAAAAGAGCTATCCACCCTTTTTTGTAAAGTAAAAATTTTAGTTTAGATCCACTTTTAATTTTATCGCACTGCAATCCTAACAGACTGTGAGGTTAAGAACAATCCAACATGTGTTATATACCAATAACTTCATTGGGGAAACTCAAATGTCCTTTGAAGGCTGAAGCTAATGTCATCATGAACCAGGAATTGTTCTTCTACAATATTTGTTATTGTGTTTGTGCCCAGCTTTGTCATGAGAGAAGTACAACGACAGCCATTGCTGATCTCTGAAAATGTTTATTATCTGGCTGTTGTGTTGAACCACTGGCTTTAGGGTGTTAAGTTTTTTTTTGTTTTTTTTTAGAAAAGCCACCAAAAACTATGCAGATCAAGAAAGTGACAGAAAAATCATCTCTATCTGCATATTTGCATATTTGTTTTGGGTCAGTAATCTATTGTTTAGGAGTCCCGTTTTCTTAGGGAGGGAAAGGAAGGGAGGAAAGGGAGGGGTCTTCAGTGTGTAAAAAAATATTTGTTTGCCTAGCCTGGATTGTAAATATAGAAGGAGGAAAGGAGGAGAGTATGGGAAAAGACAGGCTTTTAGTAGGCGTAAGGGTTTAGGAAACATTATATGGTTTTATTTTTGATAGTGACCATATTACTAACATAGGTCTTCTATGCTAGTGGTGGTGCAAAATACATAAAATATAAAGTGATTAATACCAAGTCAATATAATATTGTAACAATCTCACATCAACATTTCTCTGATAGTTATCTCAATTTTTCCCAACGCGTTTCGCCCCATGGGGCTTCCTCAAGGGACTGAGTAGCTTGGTGAAATTCCTGACACCTTTTGGACGGCTGCCACCGATTCGCCCATGCAGCCTACACAACGTGCCCTTTTTAACTCCAGTGGAATATAATTTGGCCCTACAAACAAGAGATCTGCTGATCAATGTGAAGAATTCACTGCACGTCATTACATACGAGTTACAGATCACACCGTTACTTTTGCAACTGTTGTTCGGTTAAGCCTACATCACTATACTGATTATTCCTAAACTCTGCATAATCATTACTACATACCTGACTTACATCTTCAACCTAAAACCAAACAACTTTTCTTTACCATTATAGCGGGAATTTAAAATCGACTAAACTGCCATTTCAACCCCACTATATCCTCTACTACTCATAATATATCCTCTACTATCATCACTATATAATTGAGCACTAGCCGGCACCCAGTACATGTCCTATCTGGTCAAAGGTGTCAGCAAGTTCACCAAGCTACTCAACCCCCTGAGGAAAATAACTTAATAATGTTTGCAGGTTGTAGTTTTCAATTGGTATTTTATGTGCACCTTTTACATGCAGATAATAATAATGTAAAGAAGTTTTCAGTGCATATCTAATCTATACGATACATACGATGTATGTATTTTTCAGTCCGTATGATGGCAAGTGGAGCAAAACCATGATCGGATATGGTTCTGAAGACAATCACTTTGTTGTTGAACTGACTTACAACTATGGAATTGGAGAGTATCAACTTGGCAATGACTTCCTGGTACAGTATATGTTGTTTCATTCACTTTATTGCTGGATTTCATGAAAGGGTAATTGTGTATTTTATTTTATATTTTTCCTCTTTAGTTATCATTGAAATCTTTTGGTTTTCAGCATCCTCCTTAACATGAAACATGAAAAATTTGGCATGTTTGTGTAATTACAGCCCCCAAGGAAGCTGCTGAGCAAATGCAGAACTGTAAACTAAGATAATGGCTTTCTAGTGTAGTGTATCAGATTTAAGGTTACCCAAATACATATTAAATATGAGAAATGTCTCCTTATACCATGTGTGCTTTTTCTTTGCTAAGTGTACATTTTGACATTTTTTTTTTACTATTGTATGCTACAACAGGGACTTACTCTACAGTCTAGCCAGGCTGTAGCCAATGCAAAACAGCTAAACTGGCCACTCTCTGAAGTGACTCCTGAAATGTTTGAGACAGAAGCTCCGGGGGGATATAAGTTTTATTTGGAAGACAAAGCTCAACCTAGCACAGGTAAACATTTTAACCACCTAATCTTTCAAATGCATCCATGTTTTATGTTCAGAAACCCATGTATCTCTATATTGATGGGCAAATGTATTGTACCTATGATACCTGTTTGAGTTTCTTCTAAAATCAGAACTAATTTTTGGGTTCACTTGACTTGTTTTGTCCTCCTTCAGATCCTTCTGCATTCCCATAGACTTGCATAGCCAGAAAATCCTCTATAAAGCTCATCAACACTGGCCCTTAAGCTGTACTTAAGTATAGTTAGGGGTTGGCACAAGCAAATGTGTATCTAAAATTCAGGGCAGGCTTTCCCAAACCTATATGAGATATCAACTACTGACTGCACAAGCATTGCAAATGTGATACCAATATTTCAGTGTAAATTGTGATACCAATATTTCAGTGTGGAAAAAAGGAATACAGAGGTTATAGGCAAGTTTATTTTGCTAACAATTAAACCCCAACGTAGAGGAGGCATGGAAGGGAAAACAAGGGAGTATGAGTTTAAAGCAAAGGAGAAACTTTCAAAATGCCAGCAGGGAACAGATTCAGCAGCAATGGGAATGGCATAGTCCCATCCTCAGTAATATACAGAAGATCAGGTTTTTATGATATACTGATTTTCCCCCAATAAAATGCTTTGTGTATTTTGTTGAAATGTATCAAAATGCAACCACTAAGCAGGCCTCACTGTGCTGTGTTCTCATAAAATGGACAGTGGAGTAGTCGGCTCTACAAGTGATACCTCATTTTAACCTACATAGAACACACAGTCGGCCACCATGGCAGAACAAAAGAAACAGAAGCGTTTTTTTGAAATATATTTCAAAGAAAGCAACATGTAATGCCCAGTCTGTCTGAGGTAGAATTAATGTTTATGCAACCTAAAATGTGTTCTGCAGATCCTGTTCAGAAAGTCACTATTGCTGTATCAGACATAAAGAAATCTACTGCTTACTGGCATGATCTGCTGGGCCTGAAGATCTATCATGAGGATGAGAGCAAAAAGAGTGTGTTGCTGGGTTATGGGGACAACCAGGTAAATGTTTTTAAGTCTCATAAAATATTTAGGTGGAAATCTAAATTCTATTTTTCAGGGTGCCAGTGACATAGTTTAGGAGGTGTCCATACACTAGTTGATTAAAGCGCCAAAGTAAACCTAAATTTTTCTCCTTCATGTTTCATTACATGCTTTGTTTTCTTTATCAATCAGCAATTTTAATGCCATATGTTAAATAAATTGTTTCATCATTCATATTATTGGTATACACATTACAGATGGTAAACACATAACAGATTGGATAAAGTACTGGATACATTTCTATAATTGTGTTTTTATACCTCTGGCAGTAAAACAATATGTTTATAGGAAGAAACACAATTTATAGGAAGGAACTACAATAATAAGACATGATTACAATTAACTCTAGCTTTATTCTAAAGAAAGTATAACCCTAACATGGGTTCTCCACGTGTTTGTGTGGGTTTCCTCCTGGTACCCCCACACCCCAAAAACATGCATTAGGTTAATTGGCTACCCCCCAAAATGGACCTTAGACTGTATTAAAGACGTGGCTGAGGTAGGGACATTAGATTGTGGGCCCCTTTGAGGGTCAGCCAGTGACATGGCTATGGACTTTTTACAGCGCTGCGTATAATGATGGCGCTATATAAATACTATGTAGTAATAATAATATATTTTTTTAATTATTTATTTGCAAATGTCAGTGTAAAATAGGTCAGGTTCCTATTAGCAACATTTTTTGTTTGACTTACATAAAAACTGCAGAGTAGTTCCCTTTTTTGCCAGCAGCATTTGAGTGTTCTTGCTCCCATTTAGCTTTACCCCCTCTGCCTGATCCATTACACTTCACACATGACTCATGATTCAACATCTCCCACCCTGCTTTCATCCTCATTGTGGCACTCCTTCACAAACTCCCCTTAGCAATGTTACATTTGTCTCTGTGTTTCTTTCTTTCACACCTTGCTGCCATGTCATTCCTCACCTCAGTGAACTCACTATGTTGTGTCTGCATATAATAGTGTGGGACAAAACACACTATGTAATTATTTCACACCAAGAAAGTGATTGCTGTGGTCCATCCCACTTAAAACACAAAGTCAGAGAACACACAATTAGATAGTATTCAGAAAGAGCACAAATTTAGCACCTTTTAGACAGAAAAAAAAATCACAGAAAGACCACACACAGTGAGAGCACACCTAGACGGAATATGCAAAAACAGCACACAGCAAATAAACTGCAAATCACACAGGGCAAACGGCTAACGCCTTGAAATAATGTATAGTAAGTATTGTAGCTAGATTTGCTCAACATATATGTAAACTACAATACCTGTTTTACAGCGCTACACAGTAATTGTGCTCTTTATCATGGTGCATTCCTTGTTGGGGTAGTCTCTGTTCCCAGCAGTTAAAGCTAATTGCCTTACACACACACAATATCTAATTTAAATATATTACACAATAGCTATAAAATGCAGTGTTCTCCCCTGAATGTTTTTTCAGCCGGGTGGGGGGAAACTGTAGCCGGGTGGTAAAGAAAAGTGGGCGGGGCTAGACACGGCAAATTTGCAGCTCCTAGTTATTTCTGCCATAGGTATCCAGTAACCCCTGCTATTGTGTCAGTGTTCTACCTGTCCCCTATACTTTGTTCCAACGTTCTAATGCCTGGCTTGTTAGAATGTTTTTTTTTGTTTTTTTTCTCAAAACACTCGGCACAGCTATGAGAGGGGGAAGGGACAGCCTGTAATCTTCTCATAGCTGTGCTGTGCTCTCCTCACTCTGCCCGGCTCTAATCAGCTATCAGGGGAGAACCGAGCAAGTAGCCTCTCCGGTGTCCATTCACAGCTGCTGAAAATGTGGCGGAATAATCACAGCAGGTGGGCGGCCCGCCCCCCAAAAACGGGCTGGGGAGAACTGTAAAATAGATATTTTACTATTTTAAAGTAACAGCAATGTCATCACTGCACTGCACATATCCTGTGTAGGGAGCAGAACTGAGGAAGGGACCCAGCTCGCTCAATCACTACAATTTTAAGCAGGAAGGTCAGGTATATGTCATATACAGATCTTCCTCCAGTTGTTAATCTACAAACTAATAGATGTTAAATACTTTAGGTAAAATGTGATAAATACCTAAAAATGTATGATCACTAGAAATTACATATATTTTATCTTAAATATCTCATTACAAGTAGTGTACATTATACAGGATAATTGTATCTCTTTTGCCTCTGAGATGAATATTTATGCTACTGATTTGGATTTACAGTGCAAGCTGGAGTTGCGGGACATTGGAGGACCAGTAGACCATGGAACAGCGTTTGGCAGAATCGCATTTGCCTGTCCAAAAGATGAGGTTGGTGGTAATATTATACATTAGTATGAAATATACTTATATTGTTATTTTTGGTAAATAACCATTAAATTTATTAGGTAATTGAGGGTTTGTGTATGGTGTGCTTGTAGGTTTACATTAAAAGCATGCAGTTAGTGGGTGGGGGGGGGGGGTTCCTGTTACTATACATGTATTTCTGATTATAGCACAAAGCAAAATGAAGATCCTGCTACGTTGTTACAACTGGATCTTTAGAATGTAACCTTATGGGTGGAGTCCTTAAAGCCTCCTATTACCTGACGCATTTCGCCATAAAGGCTTCCTCAGGGGAGCTTGAGACACAACAAATAGTTCCAAGAGGAAATGTGAAGTTCACTTACTCACAAGTTCTGAACATTCAATATATTCCAAATGCTCTTCCTAGGTTAAACTTAGACTAATGGTTGCATTCAGGTTTATTTATCTTTCCTCTTCCTAAAATTGTTATGTTTCATACATGAGGCTGGCACTTCTACAGGTCCACCTGTCGGATATCTATATAATCTGACTGGGTACTGTTCCTCTGTATTTAGAATACATTTCCTACAACCTGCTCTCCTTAGGCATGTTTTGGTGGGCAGATTGTCTTGCATTTGCATTTCCAGTCAGGCTGGCTTTTTCACACAGCTGGGCAGTCAGTCTGTCAGCCCTGCTGGAGGATCAGAAGATTTATACATTGTATCTTTTGCCTAATTTGTAGTTTTTACACTCCAGAGCCTCTGCCAGCAGAACTGACAAGTTGCAGCTCTCACCTATTTGTTGCCCACAGGACAGCCCTGGTGCACCAGGGTGTAAGTGTGCTGTAAAAAGGTGGGCTCAGACCTGCAGAAGCAGCAAGCAATTCTGTGCATCTCCCAGAGGCTGGCACACTTCCTCACCCATTCTGCTACGGGAGAAGCTGCATGTAGCATCTCCCTGGTGTGAAGCAGTAACCACACTATAATCTCACTACTAGTCTGAATACAGCCTAAGGTTTAGTTCACATTTTGCAAGTAGGCTTTAGGCACTTGAACTGTTAAAAAACAATTCCTCCAAAAGTTAACATTGGAGCAAATGTCACTGCTTCTGGTGGTGGAAGGCAGCAACATTTCTGTGCTGACGCTACATGAATAATTCAAGGCCATTTTACAGCCCCAGGCATCTATATAAACCTAAATTGGAAGCACTTGTAACCACTATGCAAGCTGCATGCAAGTGTTCATCTTTTTTTCCCCAAACGGTTACATTTAAAAAGGAAATAGTGTGGATTAAAAAATCAATGCTTTGATAGGCTTTTTGCAGCCATTAACAAACACCTGAAAGAGTCTGGGGCACCTAGCAGTTGCCAGTAACCCCTCAGTAGTGATAATTTCCAGGGAATTTTATCACTAATGTGAAATAAGTGTAGAGTGATTGTACTCTACAAAACATGGGACACTAGGAAGCTAGGTCACAAGAAATGGACACTAGATATTATAATCAAAGACAATGGGAAAATGTGATGTAGGACAAAATACTAAACAAAATAAAAGGGGTTACTGGACCCTTATGACACAGTCAACTGGGAGCACTACATTTTTGGGGTTTTACCCTGCCCAGTTTTTGACCACTTAAAGGAACTAAATTGAAAATGGCAAAAAAAAAAAAAAAAATACACTTACCTCCAGTCCTGCAGTGCAGTCCAGTTGCTCCGGAGGTGTCCTGCATGGGGTCCTGCGTCATCCTGACATGCGTCCCCAAGCGGACGCCCTGGGCACCAACATCTCCTGCTTTTCTTCCTGGTTCTTCATCCTACATCACCCGACCCAGGCTCGAGATCGGGTGACATAGGATGAAAAAAAAATTTGCCAATCCCACTGCGCATGTGTGAGATCAGCAAAATTTTCTGTTTGAGCGAAAAGGCTCTTTCTGCGTATGCCCAAGATGCTTGGGCATGCGTAGAAGGAGCACCCAAGAGCCTCCCGGGATGCCTGATGTAGATATCCTGGGATGCTTTGCGCTCCCATTCCCGATCGCCTAGGCGGTTGAGAATTAGGGGGCGGTGCTGCACCCTTTTTTATTAAAAAAAAACAAACAGAATTTTTACTTGACAGAACAGGGTTGTCTACCCTTTTATGTAAAGTGAAGTTTCCAAATTTAGGTATGCTTTAACTACAGTTTACCCCCAGCCAGCTAAAAAAAATTACCAGCTTTCAAAATGATAGCCAGGAATCGCTATGTATTACAGATGTACTGCATATGAATTATCAAAATGCTGCAGCTTTTGTATAAAATTAGGCTCAGTGATAGATTGTTATTGAGTAAATAGAGTAAAATAATTTATTATTTTATTGTAATCTCTATTTCTTTAGGTGTGACCTTTATTCTGCACATGACATCATTTAAAGAAACTTTACTAAATATTTTTTTTAGTCTTATTCCTAGTTAACCCTTTATAAGCTTGAAATAACGTCTTCCTTCCCTTTAATAATGGGCTCAAAAAGCAGTTTTTTTAATTCCCCTGAAAATGATTGGATGTATAAATAGACTTTTCTGCACCTCTCATTTAAAGGCCTAAAGTAAACCCGTGAAAACCAACTGCAAATGCCTAAAAATACCTTTATAGCAGTGAAAATTGGTTCCAGTTCAAGTCTTTGGAGATGGTTGGGGAGGTAGCTAACCGCCCTTGAATGTTGCATATTGCCTCTATTCCCGAGAAAAAAGACAAAACTTGACAATTTGTGGTTATCCATTTTGCAAGATGTTTTAGGCATTTAATAAATAGCTAAAGTTAACTAAGCATTATACAGTAAACCTACATTTTGGTACACCAGGGCTCTCTGCTAACTTCTCTCAGCATAATGATCCCGGTTAAGCTTTTTTGTTCTTATTTGTTAGGAATCATATTGTCATTTGTTTGTTGCAATTTCTTTTTTTTACCTCACTCCTATTCCCCTAAATTGTTACTAAAAATGTATTAAACGAAAAAGTGGAAATCTGCTCTCCTCTGCCAGCACTCACAGAAAGTTCTTGTTGCAGAAAACCTTGTCTAAGTGCTTGTCAGATGACATCCTTCGGCTCCGACTTCTCAGTTTCTGGTACCTCCGACTCCTCTGTATTTAATATACTAATGTATTTTCCCCTTTGATTAGGAAGGCGACATACACATCATTTAACCACAGAACTCCTGCTAGGAAGCTAAGGATCTACTGTATTGGCCAGTTTAGACAAAAGACAAAAAATACAAATGATAAGGTTTTATTTATTGTTTTTATCAAGTGGCTATAAAGTAGTAGCATATCATTCATAAAAATCAGGAACTGGAACTTTATTGGTTTAAAAAAATGAACCACATTCTTTGGTAGTTTTAAAACAAAAACAAGGCTTAACTACATGAATAAAAACAAAAGCTGGAAACCTAAAACAGTTTATATATTAAACCCCTTTTAGCCGGACGCACTACCCAGCACTTTTCAGTAACCACCTGGCTGTTTTTGGGTGGTTGCTGATAATTTGAATCCCTCTGTGCTGATCGAGCCTGATGAGAACCTTTTATTGAGAATAGTACTTGTGAAATGGTGTTATCCCCCTCAAAGCACCTTCTGTATTATATATATAATGTTTGGGTTTGAGCACAGAATGTTTCAATTCTATCAAATCATGATCAGCAGCCTGGAATCTGATAACAGAATCCAACAATAGCACTAAAGCATCTGCTTTTGTAAAAATAATTGTAAGATGTCTGTCTGTGGTTGCATATGCTGGGTCGATTTCGAAATTAGGATATCCACTCCTAAAAAAAAATAAAATAAAACAATGCACAATATGTAATTAAAAATACATTAAACAATTAATTTAAACAGCAATTACATTAGAGTTTTAACATTTGCCATCATCCTTCATAATAATATTCTAAACTTTCAATTCTCACGTTTGATATTGTCTGAAAAAGCTGATTATCTATAGCTTGCATGTTGATCCAGTGGCGTTACTATTGCAGCCTGGAACAAGTATTTGGATAAGGAGCTGCGAGTCTGTATTTTCCTCAGTACAGGTTTCGATAGATGAAATCTCAGATTTCCCAGGACCAGTCTCCAAACCCTGTGCATACTCTGGATCTTTGCCATTTATTCTTCCCTCAAATCAATTTAGTGCTTTTTTCCAGGCCAGGAAATATTGCTTTTTATTGGATTATATAACAAAGTCTCCATGTCTCTCATCATAAGGAAAGCAAAATGATTCTTCCTCTTTATTCACTTAGTAAACATTTTATAGCCAGATGCTGAATATGAGTCGTATTATACAAATAAGCCTAGGGACGGCATTCTTTGTACTAGCTCTCCGGTAAATTGTTTCCATCTTTCCACTTCTAATGACTTTGGCTTTTGAGTCTTTATTTTCATCAATTGAAACTGATAAGAGCTCATTACCGCAGAATAAACCACAGCAGAAGTATCTGGATTTAGGTAGGAGAAATACTGAAACCTAAGTTTTGTTTATTACTGAGTAATCTCATAAAGTTCTGCTTCACTAAGAAGTTCAAAAGGATCTATTTCATGTACGAGAATAAAAAATGTGAACTGTTTCCTACCTTTCTGTAATAACTTTCATGTGGGGAAGCAGTAATGCTTGTAAAGAAAAAAAACAGCTCCAGTTAGGACATTATTAGCTAGTGTGATTAGATGAGACCCCAATTCGTCCCATCAACCATTGTCACTAAGAAAGAAAGGGGAACAAAAATTTTGCCTGCAGTTGTCACCAGAACAAGAGGTGAAGGGAAATCATCCAATGGGAACACCTGTTCCAGTAATTTCTGTTTACAGGGAGTTCCCATTACTTCCTACTGCATCTGCAGGGCAGGTAAAAAAGTTTCAAAAATAAATAAAAATGTAAAGGGATTTTTTAATAAAAGGATTTGGAAGGTGGGAAGCAACTCTCCACATACAGACAGAAAAAAAATGCCATGTCCCATAGCTTTCCATTATTTAAGGTACAAAGGAGTACAGTTATACATTTCACCTACAGCACCACCTACAGGTGAACTCTGATTACAGCACTTCCATTAGGATTTTTAGGTAGAGAATACCTAAAACTTTTTTTATTGCTGTGTCTTTATTATTATTTATAATAATAAACTGTATTGATATAGCACCAACATATTACACAGTACAATAAACAGGGGTTGCAAATGACAGACAGATACAAACAATGAAACAAGAAGCGAGGACCCTGCTCAGAAGGGCTTACAATCAAAGAGTTATTGGGGGAGATTTCCCTCCACATTCTATCTCAGAGACAGCAAAATCTCATAAAAGAGAGGTGATAACCTGTCAAGAGGGCAGGTTTCTTCATGGATTTTCACAAGCTAAAAATAATTGTGGTTCTCATCGCTTTATGTACCCAAGGTCATACCCTTTTCTGATTCTTCATTCTGGATGAGTGGTTAAGAAAGGTAAACAATGAAATAATATTAATAAGGGACTGCTACGGCTTAATGTTACAAAGTCTGCATGCTAATGTTGTCTGAATGCTATGGTAAAAGAAACCTGTAATGCTTTATACTTGAAGGTCACTAAATTAGAGTATTGCAGCTATACTTTACATCAGATTCATTTAGTAGGCCTTTAGATGTGGTCACCACTAAAGAGAACCCAGGGCGCCTTAGGTAATTTTTTAAAATTTGCTACTCATTTATGCATTTCAGGAAGACTGCCAACAAAGGTTGGAGCTAAC
>NC_092858.1:83455018-83456024 GCF_032062135.1 Pyxicephalus adspersus | reverse complement strand
GTTTAAGAGACAGAAGAAGACAGGTAGGCAAGTTTGAAAATATGGGTTTTCAGTTATCTCTTTTATGTAGATGAGTGGAAAGTAGGAGCAAGCCAAACAGGACGAGGAAGACCATTACAAAGAGTGGGGGCAGCTCTAGAAAAGTCTTGAAGCCGTGCGTGTGACGAGGTTATGAGTAAAGAAGTCATTAGTAGGTTATTGGGTGGAAGAGAGCGGCTAGGGGAGTATTTTTCTATCAGGTCAGGTAGGTAAGTGGGACAGGAACTGTAGAAAGATTTGATATCTTGTTAATCTACAGGCAGATAATGTATTTCAGTTATAAACAAACCAATACTTTTTATACATTATTTGGCAATAAGACTTCTGTTCAGTGTATGTTTTACAAAGACTCTGGAAACATCTTAAAGAAAAAAGTTTTTTTGTACTTTATCAAAGTCTATAAGCTATGTAAGCAGTGGATACACCCAGATGTTAATTAAAGATAATTTTATCCATTGGGATTACTGAACATTACCAAAGGGATTTGTAAAAAGAAAAAGGTAAAATTTATTTTTTAAATATATATCATGCACATTTACTAACCGATTCTGTCCTGAGAGTGGTTCACCTTTAAGTAAGACCTTGAATAGAGTAGTTGAAAATATTTACTAATTTAGTTTTTTTCTTATGTTTCAGGATGGTCATGAAATTTGTTTTGTTGGAGATGAAGCATTCCGGGAACTTTCTCAGACTGACCCAAAAGGAGATCAACTTTTGAACGATGTATGTAATTATTTTTCATTTTCCTACTTTAAAAATCTTAGCTGTTTTATTTTTTTTATTCATTTTCTTTTTGTAACTTCTTTTGGTAAGGGTAGATTTAGTGTCAAACCGTCAAATATTATTTAGGTACTTCTCAATGACACAGGAAACAACTGTTTGGATTATTCCCAGAGCACCAGGGCCACATAGCTAAACTCTTGTCTCAGAAATCTTGCAGGATACATATTCCAAAGCAGCTAAGATG
>NC_092858.1:83443836-83454511 GCF_032062135.1 Pyxicephalus adspersus | reverse complement strand
AAGAGAAACCATAGCCCCCAAAATCTTTCTGACACCTCTAAGGGCAGGTTCATACCCGCCTTTATATTATACAATCCCCCATGGCTCTCTGTGGCTGGCACATTATTAGTAATGTTATTAATATTATTCATAATAATATTAAAAAACAGGATTTATATAGCGCCAACAAATTATGCAGCGCTGTACATTAAATAGGGGTTGCAATTGCAGGACAGATACAAGTGACACAGGAGGAGGGGAGGACCCTGCCCCAAAGAGCTTACAATCTAGGAGGCACATGGCACATGCTCATACACTCGCAATCCAGTGCACAGAAATAATGTGGGGACCAAGGGATTGAACCAGCAAGGGTCCAGGATTCTGAATCTGTACATTACTATAAATATAGCCACAGTGATGGACCATCCTTGTGTTTGATAACAGCCAATCAATTTCTACCTTCGTGTCTCTAACATCTTGTGACGGATTTGGATGCAGAATTTAGATGCAAGAACTACTCGGGTAACACATTATTACAAAAAGAACCTTATCACACTAATTACATGAAGACTGAATCCAGAGAATAAGGCTGCTGCTGTTCAGTCCTTTTAGAAAAGACAGAAATCTAACGATTCTTAGGGTAAAGACACTTGTATCTGAGACACATTTCATTGCAATGTGGCCAACATTTATGCTCTGCCCAGTTTTAATTGAAATGTAGTGAGAATGTAAAGAATAGGAATATTCAAATTTGTGGTGAAGGATTCTACACGGGAAATGGTTATTTAAAGCACAATTTTATTACATTTTTCATGTTTCCTCTATAAATAAATTACTGTCATAAAATACAGTGTATATTTTTTACAGCTTCAGCATTCATAGATGCGGACAGAAGCAAAAGTAGTGACATGATCAGGTGTTTGTTGTTGCATATCCAATAACAAGTAGACATCAGTTAGACATAAATATCACATTACATACTACCATTGAGTCAAAACTCATGGCCAGCACTTTTTTTTTTTATATCTTATGCATAATTTATTTATCTGAATCATCCACAAATTTTAATTTGCTTGAAATAAATGCCAGGGCACGATATAAAGAAACACACCAAAACATATGCAGTCCGACTTTCCAATACATGCACATGTCCTTATTTTGTAGCTCAAGACCTTGCATAGAGTTAGCACTCAGCAGTGGGCCGAGGAGAGGCAGAAGAGGCACCATGCCTCCCCTGCTTATGGTAAATTACCTGTAAAACCAGCTAGCTGGCAACCAAGGTAAAAGGCTGACACACTCTGATTAGATATTTGTACATCTGAATTAAAGAGCTGGGAGGGAAGGGATCACACTGTGGCATTCTTGCTTTGGGCCTTCTTCCAGCACCAGTAACACTGCCTCATTGTTTTCTGCAGTAAACTTTATTATGCCTTATATTACTTCTTATACATGTTCCATTCTATACAAAACATGGAGAGGTTAGTATTCATGTTAATGTATAAATCATGTTAATGTATATTTACAGGCCATGGCTGCAGACAAGAGTGAAGAGTGGTTTGCAAAGCATAAAAAACAGAAACCATCTGCATAGATAATGCTGACAGACCGATAGATATTGCCTACTGTACTTGGTAATGATTGTCAAAGTAAAATCTGACATTTTCATTAAAATTGTGTAATATTGTTCTGCCTTATTTTTGTTTCTACTGCTACATTGCTATGTTCTTCCTGACTGATCTGTACACTGATGTTAGTGTAATACAATCCATATACAATGCAATTGTAGATCAAGTTTGTTTTTTAGTTTTTTTTGTATTGATATTACAAATGTTTGTACCTCGTATAATAACGGTATGGGTAAGAAGTTTCCAGCATCAAGAGACTATTAATACAGACCTGTTTTGGCCAGTACCCTACAGTTCCCTTGTGCTTATTTTACTCCCGCAAACCTCCACATGCAGGTAGTGATGTGGACACCCAAAAAAAGACCTCACCACCTGCTGACAAAAGAAGAGAGAAGACTCCAGACTCATGTGTCTGCAGATTTAGGTAAGTAAAAGCAGGTATAGGGAGAGACTCAACATGATCTTTTAGCCAAACATTCCAGGTATCTTACACTCAATAGGCCTGATTTCTTAAAGCTCTCCAAGAATAGATAAGTCAGTTTGTCATGGGTGAACCTGGGTGATCCAGCAAACTCAGAAAGCATTTGGTCAATTATTTGCCTAATAATAGCAAATTACTTAAGAAATCCATCCCAAGTTTACTGGATCACCCAGGTTCACCCATGACAGTTCATCTCCTCCAGTATTGGAGAGCTTTAATAAATCAGGCCCAATATTTGCCCAGGTCAGTGAAACATGCTATGAAAGTGCTAGCTTCAAATTTTTTTTAAGCAGAATTTCCACTGAAATGGAAGCTTCACTTATACTCTCTCCATCCTGCTCTTCAAATCTAATACATAGAAAGCAAAACTTACCTTACCCTGTCTTCTAATAGCACCTAGCGGTGGACGTTGTTACTCTTTCCAAGATGACTTATTCTTTATCTAGTACATTTATAATCATTCAGTCGACCTTTCCATGTGACTGTAAAAGTTGAATAGGAATTATAAACTGCAAACCATTAGATCTATTTTGATGTTAACAAGTTGAACAGCTGTAAGGGCATTGTTTAGTTTGTTACTGAACTAACAAATCCCTGTGTGGGTGTCAGAATAGAGATGGTAACACATATGGAATAAGTATTCTTTTTTTCAAAGATTATCTCTGATGGATGGTATTTGCAACTGATACTATACGCTTTACTGATTTAAAATTCTTAGCTACTCTCATGCTTAACTCGATCTCAAATCAACACAATTATGGCCACATCTTTACTTCTTTACATGAGTTTCAACAACTTCCCCACAGTATATTGTTGTTGCCCAGGAATAAAGCTTTTGACCTATTTAATATTTGTCTTTGTTGATTAATCTGCAGTGAAGGAGAAAGGCTTGCAGGTCAGAGTTGTATTATATCAGATACTGCCCCTGCTTCAGGCGTTACAGCTCAGGATTGCTGGCACAAGATTAAAATATGAGCCAGTATTTGTTTAATAAGGCTCTGTTCTCTGTTTGTATAGCAGATCTTATTGTGTAGAAGCAGACATGACTACACTACACTAAAAACATTAGCTAGAAACATTTTATTTACAGTACCATGTTTGATTGCTTATAAAAAAAAATTCTATAAGCAGCTTTACATTACTTGCTGTCAGTAGTGTCATAGGTGCCACAGGTGTTTATATATTTTACTACCTTTCTGTTTTCAAACCTTCTGTCAACAAGAGCAAAATACTGTGAGAGCACTTTAATATTTAAATCCAAAAACAAAAATATAATGTATTGTATACAATGTGGCTGGATTAATTTTCTTTTTGCAAAACAATATCACACAAGTGCAAAAAATAACCTCCTGTGTTCTTAACTGAAATGCCAGACAGTCTTATCAAACTTCCCAGCTATCATTTGTGACCACCATGTAATGAAAATGGAGAGGTGCTTGCCTGAGAGTAACCTAGGATGACAACACTGCTCCTGCAGCAAGTGAGTGTTGTCAGTCTAGTATCAGTAATGTGTTATTGATAGCATCACTAGGTGAAAGTGAACCACATCCAGAAACAGATAATGTTACCAGAGCAAATATGCTACCATATGGCACACATTAGCATAAAGATTGTTATAAGAGGGAGTACCGTGCTATAGAGGTTATATAACAAAGATTCCAGTTCTCCGGACAGACCATGATCCTAGAAAGGCTTTGTCACAAGACTACATTACTAATGTTACCTTGCAAGTAGGTAAGCCTTTCTTACCAGAAGGGTCACTTCCAATATTACCCTGCATTTATATATTTGCTTTAATATATACATCACCCACCCTCCTTTCATTAGCCTTGTCAAAGTTCTTCATTTTTAGGAATGCAGTGAAAAAATAAAAGCTTTTTTTTGAAAGCTTTGTGAATTTGATCCTATCAATGATTGGAACAGTAAACTATAATATGCATTCACATATAAAGTATATCTCATTTACATTATAGGTCATACCTATAGGTTAGTGACAAACAATGGTGCATACCTTGGGGCCCAATGTAATCAAAATAAGTTCACGTGACTGATTATTGAAGTGCATTGTAACGCACATCAACATGTGTAAAAATACATGTAACAATCACTGTCAGCACATGACTTTTTTTTTTTTTATAAACAAAGTAAGTCATTGGGTAGCATTAAAATGTAGAAATCCAGTGTGTAGCTTGCAATGCTTGACATTCATCTGATTCACACCTTAATGCATATATAAATTACAATAACCTGTCCTGCAATACAGTTCAACACAATGCAAATACTCATTGCACTGGGAAAAATACTGCAGGTGCATGGCATGTGGAAGAGAACCATCACAAGTTCTGACCTTACTGGTTGTGATACCTAAGCTTAATTTAGAAATGCAACCAGGAAATGTAAATTTAAATACCTTCTTAAATAACATGTCTTACAATAAGCCCCTACATCTGTAGCTGCAGACACTGCAGAGCATTTCATCTTTAAATTCAAAGGGAGAATTATCAAGGTCCTGGTCAGGTTGGAAATCTCAGTTTTTCTTTCTTCTAATGCACAGCTTTGGGGTGCTTCAAATTACCTGCAGCTTCAGATGTCATGAATGCTTGTTCAATGCTTATCAAGAATAAATAAAATACTTGAATACCATTTTTCTAGCCAAAATTACACAAGGCCACATCCTCATATCGTATGGTATTAGAACATCACAATCTGATAATGGTACATTCATTTTTGGTTTTATAATCCTAATATAGGAAGTATCTGCATGCAGGACTTTCTCACTGCAAGAGGCAGTCTCTGGGTCCTAGATAGAAACTGTTCCAGCACATGGCACAGGTAGAAAAATTGATCTTTATGATGGAACGTGTATAGTTATAGCTATATTGTCATCAGGAGATGTAGCACAGGGCATGGAACCAGGCAACGCCAATGAAGGGGCATTATTTCTACTGACACGGGGGCAATGTTCTGACTCGGGGCTCTCCCACTGACACAGAGGCATTTATTACTTACTTTTTTCTGCGTCAGTGGACAGTATATTTCTTCCATGGACTACATACTCAATGGTATTTTGTACTTCTACTGACCATTTTTGAAGGGCATTTTCCTTTTTTTACTAACAACTGATGCAGAGGCATTTTTTTTACATCTACTGAGGACCAACGCAGAAGTATTTTTTTACCCTCAGTGGTCATTGATACAAACATTTGTTACTCCCACTGACCACCAACATAGAGGAAGTATTTATCATCTACCAGCAGACATTTTTACTCCCACTGATCACTTTCTTCCTCTACTGACCAATGCCTTAAGGACATTTTTTCCCACTGACCACCAAAACTGGGACATTGTTTGTTCCCCTGATCCCGCTAGTGGCCACAGTCTAACCCCCAAACAGTGACATGTGACAAACAGTGATTTGGCCCTTAAGAAATATGGGGGACTGCTCATATAAAAAAATGTAGCAGGTGGAAATTCAGTAATTTATTCTTGAAGGCCAGCAGTTTTGTGCAGTACAAAAATGTTAGCGTGTTACTAGTGAGGCTGATAAATGCCTGAAATACATTGGTACACATTTTATAACAAAACATTAGAACACTTAGAAATAAATGTGAATTAAAAAATTGAAAGCCTATTTGCACCACTTTTTGCACATCAGTGTAACATGTTATACATGTACTGTCAGGGGCTTCAGACCCACCGTCATGTAGAGGCGCCGCTAGATGAAGTCTTTAAATTGATTTTTGTCTTGGTTGCAACTAGTTCCCATCCAGTAGAAGGACGGTCCCTCTAGAGAAGAGGTCAGCAAACTCTGGCCTGTAGGCCAGATAGGGCCTAGCCCGTAGTTTGTTCCGTCCTAACGCCTCCTGGCCGATCCAGCCTAATCCCAGCCGACAACCCGCGGCTCTGCAGCCGCGGGTTGCCGGCCGGATCAACTAGGGGGCGTTAGGCCAGGACAAACTACTGGAGCCAGAGCTCCGGAGCCACACGCGGCTCTTGAGCCTCCTCTTGCTTAGGCTCCACTATTTACCGCGGTGAAGTGTTAACGCCGCCGGAGTAAATAGGCAATGCCCCCTGAAGGAAAATCCATCTCCTCCACAATGCATACGGAGGGGAAGAATTTCCCTTCAGGGGGCGTTCCTGGTGGGGGCGGAGCCATTAGGGTGGGACTCTAGAGCAGGGGGTCAGCAAACTTTCATGGCCAATAGGCTATTTCAGGGGTGGGTGGGAGCACACTAGGCCAGACTCTAATGGCTCCACCCACCACCAGGGAACGCCCCCTGAAGTAAAAACCCTCCTCCGTATGCATTGCAGAGGAGAGGGATTTACCTTCAGGGAGCGTTCCCTATTTACCGCAGTGGCGGAAGTATCAACGCCGGCTGCGATAAATAGGGGAGCCACCGCAAGGAGGCGGCACAGGAGCTCCAGCGGCTCTGGCTACAGTAGTTCCCAACGCCCCCTGGCCGATCTGCTGGCAACCCGCGGCTCCAGAGCTCAGTGTGAGCAGGCTATTTCAAATCCAGTACAAGGACCTTTTGCCTCTAGTGGTCAGGTCCTTTATAGGGATAGGTTATTTATATATGAGCAGGCTTATTCCCATCCATTACAAGGACCTCATTATTTCTTAGTAGTCAGGTCCTGTATAGGGATAGGAAATAGCTCATTCATATATGAGCAGGCTATTTACCATCCAGTACAAGGACCTCATTATTTCTCAGTAGTCGGTTCCAATATTTGGATAGGAAATAGCCATCTCAAATATATCACGGGTAATTAACATTAAGTACAAGGACCTTAGCATGCTCACTAGTGTTAAGGTCCAGTATAGGAATAGGTAATAGCCGACTCACATATATCCAGGGTAATTCCCATCCAGTACTTACTGGACCTTAACACTAGTGAGCATGATAAGGTCCTTGTACTGGTTGGTATTACCCTTGATATATATGAGCTGGCTATTTCCTATCCAAGTACTGGGCCTGACCAATAAGGAATAATGAGGTCCTTGTACTAGATGGCAATTAGCCATCATGCTCACTAGTGTTAAGGTCCAGTATACGAATAGCTAATAGCCTGCTCATATATAACAACGCTAATTCCCATCTAGTACACGGACACTATAATACCTGCCAGTGGTTAGCTCCGGTAAAAGGATGGGAAATAGCCTGTTCATATATACCAACCTGGATATATATGACTTAGAGAATCATAAAAATACAGTAGGGGTCCCCAGTTGACTCCAGAGAGCTGGAATACATGCTCGAGCCATAACATCTTGGGAATTGAGCAGAAAATTACTGTAAGCAGGACCCGAGAAGCATGAAGAATGCCAGCTCAAAAAGGATCTCATGATCTGTAAATTTTTGCATACTGTGACTGGGGACAGTCCAAGAATAGACGCAATACCAACACCTGTGGGACAACACTCTGTACCCTCGAGTGAGGATTTTGTATCCTAGGTCTTGGTAGGCAGTACTCAGAGGACTTATGGGCAAAGAGAAACAACATGGAGATTTGTTCTTGCACCATAGCAAAGTCCCTTTCCCATCGTTGTAAGTACAGTAGAATCAGGTCCTGGAAAAATCATGGCACATATAGCAAGGACACTGCCTGGTGTACAGGACCATGACCTGAACAAAATTGCTCCAAAACAGTAAAAGAACAGAGAAATTGGTCTGGTGATGGAAGAAAGTGTATAAAATGTCTGAGCTAGATAATGTGCCAGAAACCCAGAGGAGCAAACTCGAGATCATCTTTCATCTCTGATATGGAGGGCCAAAAGGTACTGTGATAAAAAAAAATCGAGCAAATAAAGTGGCTTGCTCTAAATATTTGTATCCAGAGTCCACCATGCTGGGATAGAAGGTCTGCCAAGAATAGGAAAGAATGAGGATAGTGGGGGTAAGATATTGGTCAGCTTGGATGAGAGCAGAGATAGGAGGGTACACTATCATTACACCATGGAAAGGAACAGCAATAGGTAGGGCCTGGAATACATTTAGGCTGTACCACCATTTTCTGAAGTTTACAATGGATGAACCACAAAAAGGTGCCTGTATTCCATTTAGAGACCTCTTGACGTAAGCAATGTAGGCGTTAAAGGCAAAAAGACACCATGACAGACATCCATGTTGCATCCACAGCGCATTTGAAGGAGAAAGAGATGCAAGTTTGGAGACTTCACTAAAGGAGCGTCCACTTTGAGATCAAACAGTATTAGCTAAAATTTTACTGCATTTGTTTACAAACCCCAAAAAAGTATGTCAGCATTTTGTCCAAGCAGCTTTAGCCTTATCAAGACAGTTAGCAGTGCTTCTCTAGCTACTAACAGTTTGGAGTCAAGGTCAGCAAAAATGAATTGTTTGTGGGAGGACTCTAGAATCTGATTACCTGCAAAAGGGATATTATACACGCCTCATGCTCTTTTTAGCAACATGTTCCATGGCTAATCAGGATCCCCCGCATAAAAGGTTTGTGTGTCGCCCAAACAGCTGGGTAGAAGTAGGGATCGTTACGCCCAGTGCTACCACAAAGTGATGAGGATGACCCCATTTGTATGTAGCATGTCAGTACTTAACTAAAGCTAAGTACACACGTGCAATAATTGTTGTTAGAAAACGAACGACTATGGATTATGCACGATTATTTTGAACAATCGTATTGTGCACAATTCTGTACATGCTGTAACAATACTATCATTCAAATATAATCCACCAATATTGTACACACACTAGATACGATCGTTTGAACAATGCAGGAAGTGACTTGTACAGGAGAAAGTGTATCGCAGAACCATCCACCATCACTGAACAACCATACACACAATAGATTGCAAACAATCGTCGCCCAATCTGATCAGCCAGGACGGTCATTCGTTTCCAGAGACATAGAGACATTCCTCAGCGTCATTGTGCACATTTTTGTTAACAATTATCAGACAAACGGTCGTTAGTCGTTCGTTTCCAACAATATTTATTGCACGTGAGTACGCAGCCTAAGTCAAGTAGCAAGAGCATCTTCAGTGTGCCTGAACATATCTAGCAGTAGATTTAGCATTCTAGCAGTGGATTTCAGCACCATTAAAATAAAATGGGCCTTTGAGCCATGCTTTTTATATAATTGTTACAGTAAAAAAAGTGAACTCTAAAGATCACATCACTGGGCATAGCAGATGACTGTGACAGTCATCCATGTACTTAATCTCCAAAGGTGTTGTCACGGGTTTATCCAATATGAAATTGAAGTTAGCAGTAATGGTACTTTCAGATCTGAAGATGAGGTAGCCTAGAAATCCTTGCAGAGGGAAACATAGGATTACGGGACCTGCAGAATGTGTGGGCACGATCTTTGTAAATCTGGAATGCCTGGGTCTCTACACCACAAAAATACTGTGGGAGACCCGTGCAGGACGGCTGCATGGATTAGGCAAGAGTGCTCTGTTTGCCTGGCTTAGTGAGGGGGGCAAGTGAGGAATGACAGGGTGGGATAATAGCTGGACTGTAAAACAGCAGGGTCAGGCATGGAGCTGCAGGGAGTTGCATCCCCACCCCACCATTGCTAGGCAACAGCCCCTGCCCCCCCCCCCTGACATTTTTTGGTGTGTGTGTGTTTTTTTGGATTTTTCTTTTGGATGTCAGGCCCATTCACAGCAGGGTTAACTATGAATGTGCTACCTAACACATCTTGAATGAACATGTGCCATCAGGCAGCACACTGCACATTTTAAACTGCAAAGCACATCAGTCCCCAAAGTGCATTAGGGTGCCATCCAGAATGCATTGCACTGAATGTTCTTTACAGTGTTACCACAATGCAGCAATTTTAATATGCCATAAAGAAACCTATACCAGGATAACAAAATAGTGTGTTATCACCAACAAAAAAATGATAGTTGCCTGGTGTCACTGCTGAGCCAGAATCTGAAACCTTTTTGATTCAATAAGCTACTACAGGTGTGCACAGGGTTTCTGGCTTTTCTTGGCTACACACGTGCAATAACTGTCATTGGAAAGAATCTTTCACAATCCTATCCAACGACTAACAACTGCACGATGCATGAACGAGCGCTGTACATAGAGCACCATTCTGCTCTATGGAGAGGGGAGGAGGGGAATGTCGGAGTGGCCTTGCAACTGCGCTCCCTCCCCTTT
Source organism: Pyxicephalus adspersus (assembly GCF_032062135.1). Lineage (NCBI taxonomy): Eukaryota > Metazoa > Chordata > Amphibia > Anura > Pyxicephalidae > Pyxicephalus > Pyxicephalus adspersus. The sequence continues at coordinate 83,444,279 of NC_092858.1, read as the reverse complement.
CACTTCTATTCGTCCGTGGATCTGCCGGGGTAATCTTTTGTACGATAGATGACGAGCCGTGTACACATCTCTGAGCCGATTATCGGTCAAGAACCATTGCACGTGTGTACCTAGCCTTAGACTTCTTCAGCTGCATACAGTCTTAAGCCCTCCAGGTAAGTAGAATGTTTACAGGAAGCTCAGAAAGGTCTGCCACTGTATTTCTCTCACTACATGTGTACATGTAATACTGGAATTCTTGAGACACAATTACACAGAAAATATATTACAGTAAATAAGTAATGAACTAGGCATGAAGTAAATAAGTAATGAACTACGCAATGGTGTTCATCTAAAATAGTACATTAAGTGTAAAAATCCACATAAATTTAAATATAAGTATGTAGATCTGCTTTATTAAATATATTTAATAAAAGAGAAAAAATACAAAAAATACTGATCCG
>NC_092858.1:83430592-83443379 GCF_032062135.1 Pyxicephalus adspersus | reverse complement strand
CAATATAGTCACGTAATGACTAAAGCTCACCATACAAAGGTAAGTTTTAATGTACAATCAGCTTTAAATTTACCTACATAGGTAAACCTTCCAAAACACCTAATTAATCTTCATCCAGTGTGGCTGGCCTTTGCATTACATAGGTGTTTTTGGATCTAGAGGAGATTGTGCAGATTGACTGTAACATGTATGTCGGTGCCTACAAATCTATTTGTACACACACAAATTTTTAACAACTCCCAATGCTTCTGGTATGCATACATGCACCTATGTGGTAGATTTACCTCTCCTATGAACTAGGCTTTCAAGTTTGTATGATCAGGCAGGTCAATTATGCAGAAAAGGATCTTACCTGTCTCATCACTTTCGGTTTCTGGCAAAAACCAGACCTTCACTCCTCCACCTGAGCCACTTTCCTGCATTACCTAGTATTTGTGTGGGGTTCTGTGGGTTTTACTTAGAAAATGGAATCCACTTAAAGCAAACCCCTTAGTGGTGCTGGCTATGTCAGTTGGCACCAATGAAAAATTTTACATTTATTATATGTATGGAAGAGGCCATCTTGTATATGGCAAATTACCATGCCATCCACTCCTGACCATCTCCACCCTCATCCCCCGCTCAGGCTCACTAACCAATTATTCAGTGTGTTGTCTTCTGTGATTGGTTAATGCTGATGTCATAGATATAGATCAGTTCTACCACCACAAACCACAGAATAGGGCCCTCATTTACCTGCCAATCAGACCCCTGCACAGTATTAGCATCATCCTAATCTGTAGAGCCCCTCATCACTCTAATCTGTTTTGTCATCATACTCTGCAGTCATCACATCTGTGGAGTGCATTGTCCCCCAACCCATCTGTGAACCTGTGTTCCCCCTTAATCACCATGTTCCCCCAACACCCATTCCGGTAAACCGCATGTCCCCCTCCCCTCAACACCACGCATTTTTTTCAACTTGTTCCCCCCCCCACCTGTCTTTTGCACCACTCGTTCCCCCCCCCCATTCTTTGCAACCTGCAGACAGTGGTGGCGCGAAGAGAGAGAAGTATCATCACATGACAGGGCACAAGGAAAAAAAAAAATCAATAAATTGTGACTAATAAGGTCACTTAGAACCAGGCCCACTGCTCTGATTGGTCAGCAAGTATAGTGCTTTTCTCCCCTCTGACTGATGATATTAATCCCCCATATCACCTCACAACAATAGGAGTGCGCCCTATCGCCTGTCTCTCCCCTCCTGTCCCCCCATATTACTCTGCAATAACACCAGTATACAAAACACCTGTCCCCACTTTTCCCCTTCCTTCCATACCCCCTGCATTCATACAACTTCTCCTTATCACCTGTCCCCCCCCCTTTCATTCTGAAATAATAGCAATGTATTCCAATCCCCTGAACCCCTCATATCCCTCTGCAATGTCAGTGCCCCCATCATGTCTCCCTTATATCCCCCTACATAACTACCAGTGAGCCCTGTATTAAGGGCATGACATCTCAGCATTACCCTGACAGCTTATAATATATCAATCACACAGACACATAACTTTTTCCCGGGCTTCAAGTTTGATCCATGAAGCCCGCCCACTTCCGGTTCTCTATTTTCAGACACTTCCGGGTCCTTCTACTTGATGGGAACTAGCCGCTGCCTTTCTGTCTCCGATTCAGGCGCCATTTTTCAGTGGATTACAGGGCTCAGACATGGCTTGGGCTTCGGAAAAATGTCTCCGGTAGTAGTGTACATCTGTGTAACTGCACGATTTCATATTGCCTCCCGGTAGACGAGTCCTACACGTTGCTGCTGTGTGTGACAAACCCTGGCTGTGTGACACTTTGTCAGTGACAGGGCTGCTGCTATTCAGGTGACTAGGGGGGTGTATAATTCCACAGGGATAATATATGACACAGGGTTCTGGGAAGTTCCTAGCTTCCTGCACTATTTCCACTTCTGTGCTGTACATTATTATTAATATTATTATTATTATTATTAATAAACAGGATTTATATAGCGCCAACATATTACGCAGCGCTGTACATTAATTAGGGCTTTCAAATGACAGACAAATACAGACAGTGATACAGGAGGAGAGGACCCTGCCCCGAAGAACTTACAATCTAGAAGGTGGGGGAAGTAACACACAATAGGAGGGGGATATGTAGTGGTGGGAAGTAGTGGTGGTTTCAAAGACCGAACAGGATGGGTAGGCAAGGTTTTGAGTGCACTTTTAAATGAGCAGAAAGTAGGAGCAAGCCGAATAGGATGAGGAAGACCATTCCAGAGAGTTGGGGCAAGCCTGGAGAAGTTTTGTATCCCTGTGTGTGATGAGGTTATGAGTGAGGAAATCATTAGTAGGTCATTGGAGGAGCGGAGAGAGCGGCAGGGGGAGTATTTTTTTTACCAGGTCAGAAATGTAAGTGGGACAATAACTGTGGAGGGATTTAAAAGCAAAGCACAGGAGCTTGAATTTGATTCTAAGGTGAAATGGAAGCCAGTGTCTTCAAAGAGATGCAGCGGAAGAGCAGTGGGAAGAATGGATGAGTCTGGCTGCAATATTCATAATAGATTGTAGAGGAGAGAGTCAGGTTAGTGGAATACCAGAGAGGAGGAGGTTACAGTAGTCCAGAAGAGAAATGATAAGAGCATGTACAAGGAGTTTGGTGGTCTCGGGACAGGTAGGGGTGGATTTTGGAGATGTTGCTTAGGTGAAAGTGACAGGACCTGGAAATGTTCTGAATATGGGGGTAAATGTCAAAGGTGACACCAAGACAACGTGCATGAGGGGAGGGCCGAATAACAGTGTTGCTAACAGATATATGGCAGGGGGAGATATGGAATTTGAGGGAGGGGATGAACATTCTGTGTTATTGTAATATGTATGGGGAATGTGTACACATTAATAAGTGTATTATGACTGACACCTAATATATGTTATTGTATTATTATTATTTTTATATATGTAATATATGTTATTGGATTATTATTTTTTTTATATATGTAATATATGTTATTGTATTATAATTATTTTATTATATGTAATATATGTTATTGGTACAGGTTGACATTCAAAAATCCGCCCATTGGTAATCCTGTTCCTTCAGATATCCGGCTTGGATTTTGGAGCGCATTTATAAATTTACACTGTTTTCCGGAGGCGCCATTTATGTTTTGATGGTGCTGTACTCCAGAATCAGCTGTTAGTTCTTGCTTGCATGTGCTTTCCTTCTCATTCATTTGCTGCTGTATGCATTATGAATTCAGCAAAGAAAAGAGGTGTAAAACGTAAACATTGTGCGTTGTCGAACACAGAGAAAGTGGAAATGCTAAAAAAAACTTGATAGCGATACATGATAATGTTAATGATAGTGAACATTAACATTTCATTTGCTTTTCATTTCATTTGCTTTTTCATTTAGTGTTATTTCATTTTATTATATACAGCATGTACAACCTTCAAAATGCCAGAATTTTTTCAAAAATCCGGCACTCAGGTCCGGAGTTTGCCGGATTTTTGATTGTCAACCTGTGCTATATATCAGAGTAATGTTTTCTAGAGAGGTCTAGTAGAGGTCTGTGTCTGCTTGGCTGTGACGTCTGATAATTGGTTTCCTTTAATAACATAACTCTAGTTGTCCTCTTTTATAACAACAGATTTATAATGGGGCTGTGTACAGTGCCAGGCGGGGCTGTGATCACTGGCTTCAATGGAGTAACTGAGCAGCATATGAAGAGGCGCCATACGTGGCTATATTAGAGGCGATTGTGCTGTGTATATTACTGCGATTGTGCTGTGTATGTTACTTCCAAATGTATCAGTTGCATACTCCATTCATAGCACAGTGATAAAACCCCGACTGCTGCTGTACACACAATGATTACCTGATTATAATGCTGCTGAACAAAAATTGGTGACAATCTGTTATCTGATCACCACCTGAATACAGCCCTTCCATTGCTTCTAAGGAGATCCATGGGGTGTTTGGAAAAAAAAAAAAAAATGAATTGATCCACATGTGCTTATAATGCTTTGTACTATCAATGTTGTGTCCTGTTAAAGGGTAATTGCTTGTCCCTTTCTGCAATAATGGCCTGATGAAAATGTATTTTTAGGTGGCTATCATTCTGATCACTACTTAAAACAGAACTATCAGCACACTTTTATAAAAGGAAGGCTAAACTATTTATTTAAAAAAAAAAATCTTTTTATTTTAACATTTTCAGGGAAGACCCTTATCTTTAACACTGCAGGAATAAAGACTGAATGGGAAACCCACAGCCTCCTGCAGGCTGCTCCTTGTGCATATTCCTGATTTCGGGCATGTACAGAAGGGGCTTTTCTCGAATGTAAAAAAAAAGTTAAACGTTCCAATCTCATTCATGCGCAGTGAGATTGGCACATTTTACATTTTCAGGAAGATGCCTCACCTAAGCTTGTACCTGTGCAATGGTAGATCAGATAACATAATGCAGTTGTAGAAGTAAAAATGCACAAAACAAGAGATCATTTATCAATGGAATAGTAATATTTATTATAGTTATAAATGGGGAAAACACACAGCATTTTTCTGGCAATCATCGATGAGCCCCTTTATGTTCATATACAAGGTAATAAAAAAAACTAATTAGAAAAAACACCCATGGGACCTCTATCAATGACCTTGTCTCAAATGCTTCATGCTTTTACCATGGGTTTCATTCAGAATTCCATGATATCGTCTTTTGTATTTTGAAGCAGATCTGATGATAACGATAACTCGCCTTTACAGAGAGTATTGGTCTGACTTCCAGATTGTAGCATTCCTTCCAGCCATTAGCAGGTAAATGCACGAGCAGCACCGAGAGGATGCGACCTGTTATTGTCACTATATAAGTAGCAGCCCCTAAACAAGCTGACAATATTTTCCTGAATTCCCAGACTGATCATTAGTAAGAGTAACAAAAGACTTGCTAGGATTAGGGAGTGACAACCTGCAGGAGTGGTCTAGCCACAGGGAATGTGAACATATTTGTCACTCGGCCAAATGATGAAATATGAATACTTTAGTGTGGTATGGAGCTTGGGAATGAAATATAAGGATTTCTACAGCAGATATTACACCCTTGGCACACTCTACTTATACATTAATCATTTGTTTATTATGTGGCACAATATTACAAGAAGTTATTAGGATATATTAACACTTCTGCTACTTACAGCTGAATTCCACCTAATACATGAATCTTGTATAACTGTGAAGAGCTTCGCTTTACAATAAATTCAATAAACCTTAAAGGACAGCTTATGTAGGATGCATTAGAGGAAGATTTGGGATCCCAAAGAGAAATCTTCCTAAAATCACAACACTTGGAAGCTGTACTTTTATGTATATAAAACATTTTCAATGGTATATTAAATTATTATTTAACATGTCTTTTTTTGATAGGTTGAAGCCTAAATTATGCTTTGAATTAGAAGAAAATAATCAAAATATGGATTCTGGTAAGTTGTTTTTTCTTTTGCTATAAATGTATACCTGTTAAAAACTTTCAATTCATTTTACATTCTGATTGTAGAACCTCCATTAGTTTTATCAAAATTCTGTAATGAATAGGAGTATCTGAACAATTCCTTAGTGTTCACTCAGCCAGTCCCTTGCACTTCATAATTATTAGTCAGTGTCCCTGTAAATCTGTTATCAGACTGTAGTATGTATTGCCAATTTAATCTGAACTCCAGATAAAAAGCTAAAAACACCATTCACTTACATCGATGGGAGAAGGTTTACCTGCTAATTAATTAGTATTCTGTGCACACAGCCATTAGATTTGCCCAGCTCTATGACAACACATTTGAATTGGTGACCATTCTGTACTCTACCACAGTTAAACAATAAATTACGGTCAAATGCAGCCCATCTAATTGGCCCTATGTTTTGCTCCTTTAGTCCTTTTTATTGGGTCAAACTCAGGTTCAATTGCATTTAAAATAAGTTTTATGAATATTGCTAACAGTATTATTAGGTTCATTTATTTGATATATTTTAGATTGTGTCTGCCTGGAGTTCAGCTCTAAAGGCTTCTAGACACATTACAATCTTTGTTTTATCAACTATGTAGCACACAGCTCTACCCAAATTGTTTTAATTCTAAATTCAGTTAAGCTACGTACACACTTCCAATTATTATCGTTGGTAAACGAACGACGAACGATCCTGCACGATATCTGCGAACGATCGTAGAGCACCGATCCTGTACATACAGATAACGACACAATCGTTCGCAGATATTGTACACACGATAGATGCGATCGTCTGAACGATACAGGAAGTGACGTGCACCACAGGAAGTGAGCGAACGTTCGTTCACCGCGCATGCTCAGACCATGGACGATCAATGAACGACCGTACACACGATAGATGGTCAACAATCGTCGTCCAATCTGATCCGCCAGTCCGGTCGTTCATTTCCAACGACTATCCTCGTTCGTCGGCGTCGTTGGTTACTTTTTTTACAAACGATTTTTGCCCAATCGATCGTTCGTCGTTCGTTCGTCGTTCATTTCCAAAGATAAAAATTGGAAGTGTGTACGCAGCTTTAGTTAGGCTCTGTTTGTGAACCTACATCTGACAATGCATGTTGCAGTATAACATTATAAGCTATTATAATGGTCTATAAGTCTAAGCAATCTGTGCAAGTTATTTGTAGTCATTTACATTCTATAGCTGATAAATAAATCAAAAGGAGATTCATATATTTATATACAGTCAACATGTGGATTTACTTACATACTGCATGGGTTTCAGTTCTACCACAATCATTCCTTGCCTGGTATGCAGTTTAGTTATGTAAATAATGTGTAACAAGGTGGCTGTATTGTGACTGCAGTCATCCTGTTCATTGCAATTCATTCATTGGATAGCTGCTCCAGTACAGTACACCAGACACCAACACAACTGCTGTTTGGAATCATATGAATCATATGAAGCAGCCCTGATAGTAGCTAATAAAATAAAAATCACAAAAGAGCTCTGTGTAGTCGCTGCCCTTTCAACCTGGTACCTGAAATAATACTAAAGCTTGTCTATATTTGGAAAGTTGGCACACAGGCTGTGTACATGGTACAAGCATAAAGATAACATGTTATAGGAGTATAATAAAGCCCTCCATTGCTGAAACTGCAAGTTGTGTGGCTTTAACACTGTTTTACTGTTCATCTGGCATTAACCTTTCATTGCCACCTCCTTAAAGCAGATCTGTCATCACATTCTCACCATTCCCTAAATAAAAATGTGAATTTCATAATGAAACAAATGTTTGTGCACCCATTTTCACTTGCTAGACATATGGCAGCACTCAGTAGTGTATATGACGATTGTTTCTACTGAAGTGGTATGAAGCATATAGAAGAAAATTGATCAATTCATTATATACAGCATGTACAACCTTAAAAATGCCAGAATTTTTTTCGAAAATCTGGCACTCCTCAGGTCCTCCGGATTTTTGAATGTCAACCTGTTCTATATATCAGGGTAATGTTTTCTAGAGAGGTCTAGTAGAGGTCTGTGTCTGCTTGGCTGTGTTGTGACATCTGATAATTGGTTTCCTTTAATAATATAACTCTAGTTGTCCTCTTTTATAACAACAGATTTATAATGGGGCTGTGATCACTGGCTTCAATGGAGTAACTGAGCAGCATATGAAGAGGCGCCATACGTGGCTATATTAGAGGCGATTGTGCTGTATATGTTACATCCAAATGTATCAATTGCATACTCCTTTCATAGCACAGTGATAAAACCCCGACTGCTGCTGTACACACAATGATTACCTGATTATAATGCTGCTGAACAAAAATTGGTGACAATCTGTTATCTGATCACCACCTGAATACAGCCCTTCCATTGCTTCTAAGGAGATCCATGGGGTGTTTGAAAAAAAAAAAATGAATTGATCCACATGTGCTTATAATGCTTTGTACTATCAATGTTGTGTCCTGTTAAAGGGTCATTGCTTGTCCCTTTCTGCAATAATGGCCTGATGAAAATGTATTTTTAGGTGGCTATCATTCTGATCACTACCTAAAACAGAACTATCAGCACACTTTTATAAAAGGAAGGCTAAACCATTTATTTAAAAAAAAAAAATCTTTAATACTGTTCATCTGGCATTAACCTTTCATTGCCACCTCCTTAAAGCAGATCTGTCATCACATTCTCACCATTCTATAAATAAAAATGTGAATTTCATAATGAAACAAATGTTTGTGCACCCATTTTCACCTGCTAGACATATGGGAGCACTCAGTAGTGTATATGACGATTGTTTCTACTGAAGTGGTATGAAGCATATAGAAGAAAATTGATCAATGGACTGCCCTGAGACACTGCATATAGTCTCAAAAAAATGCAGCGCAACCAAAGGCCTGCACTAAAGAGATTCCCAATGCTTCAATTTGTTTCAACAATAATCAGGGCTGTTGAGGACTGGTTGATAACAGTGATCCTGATGTCAAAAACAACCTGTATATAGGAACATAGCTGAAAAGCTTAACCCTAAAAGGCTGACATGAATGAAACATGAGGACTACTGTTGGTGATCTCCTAAAAATGCTAATTTTCTGGCTGCTGCATTGATTCTTTGAGCCACTGCCTGTCCCAGAACAAGTGCTTTGACCACTAGAGTCAGATGTCCTTATCTTCATACATTCCAGATCAGTAACTCACATTTGTCAGTTCTTTCCATTCTTCAGCCCTATCCTACTACACTTTGTTGTGGTTTAGGGGTGATGAACCTAAATGACATGGTCATCTGAAACTCCTAACATTAAGTAATCCTAAAGGTCCTTGCAGAGGCTGCAGCTCTGGAACAGGACAATGGTAGGAGACATGGGCCAACTAAAAGGTGAGTTTAATTCTATACTTCAATACTGATTGGGCCAATTTAACCTAGGTTCGTGCTTTCATTTTTTTCACCTCTTCATTTTTGCTTCTCTTTTCTAACACCTATCAAGAACTGTTTATGAATTTTGAATCAGAGATCGGCTCTGATTGAGTAACATGCTGTTAAACAGGTTCTTCCGTGTCTGTTCTTGGTTGTTTTAAGTATAGACTTGTTTAGAATATAAAAACAATAAAAAATATTTGTGGTAAGTGCATCATGTATTCCACAGGGTAAAGCATTGTTTGTTTTTGTTTTGCAGGATATTGGAATATATGTGAACAAACAGTGGTTCTCCAAGGAGCATTGCTTCTAGCAGAGAAACTTTCCATACACAGAACATTACTGGAGTTTAAGAAGTCTGACTGGCCGCTCATTGAAAAGCCAATCACTGATGCTTTAAAGGAGATCAGCTCAGGTACCTGGTCCCAAGGCCATGAGTGGAGGAAAAGAGCCATCGCGATATTTTGGGCCAAAATTATTTCATGTCAGTCACAGCTGTCCTTGGATGCTGAAGTGGACATTGAAAGGAAATGGAAAGAGGATGTTTTCTTTCCAGTGGGAAACATGTTGCCAAAAATAAATCATACGGTTCTCTATGAACTGCTAAAAGCTACAGGGGCAGCAGATATATTTGCAGAGCTGCTTTTGGCATTGCCAGCAGATTTTTGGGTGGATGAAGTATCTTTGTTATTAGACCATCTTTGTGATGAAACATCTATAGGGGACGTTACTTTCTTTTTGGATGTGTGGTGGGAGCTAATGAAAGGTTATAAGCACAGACAGGATGAGACTGTTAAGATATTTTCAGGTGTTGTAGTTCAATACTTGTGTAAAACAAATGATGAACTTTTGCCAAGCTCAAAGAGATTTAAACCTGACCCTGAACAAGTTTTACCTCCAGCTGACGGTATTCTTGCAGCATTTCTAGATAGGCTTGATAAAATAAGACCATACATTAGTAACATTAAGCTGAAGTGCTACACAATTGCTAACTTGGCAGATATGTTGTGCTCCTCTGCATTCCTGGAGAAAGAATCTGGACATCTTCCCATCAGGCAGTACTTAGAAAAACTGGTTGCTTTCCTTAGTTTTTGTAACACTGGAACCAAAAATCTTCATGCCCAAAGCTGTTTCCCAGAAATGATAAGGGAAGCAGAGAGGGTTGTTCAGAGTGGAAACATGGCTTCCAAATTTAGATTAACGAAAGAAGCTCAGCTCTTTAGTTTAAATTTACTGAAAGATCTGCTTTTTCAGTGGGGAGAAGAGCTGCACAATTATATGAATAACAGTGAAGATATTGGCTATGAGTGTTACAGGATGAACAGCAGCCTATCATCTTTACAGAAAATCCTGTGTGCATTGGAATGTTTGGAGCAAAGAGAGAGTGGTTTGGAAATGGCAAAGTATATAACCAGCCTACAGGAGAAGACTACAATGGCTCAGATAAAGTGTGCAAGAAACGATGAGGACACAATGGCAGCTGTGGCCATGAACATTATTACAGATAAAATGGGCCGCTACGAGGAAGTTTGCCTTGTCTTTGCTTCAGAGGTCGCCTGGGCATTTACTAACAGCTGGTTCAATTGCCTTAACAAGAACAAAGAACTTTTTCAAAATGCAGATTTGATTTTTAAATTACTGGAAACTGTGGATAAAGCTACATTAGAGCAAAGCAATCAAAATATCAAGCAAAGTGAAAAATGTGCCAGTGTTGTATTAGATCTGTTCTGTGAACTCCCATTAGAAAAGATGAATGATGTGCTCATGAGAGTGTTATGTAAATGGGGAAAGAAAGGACTGTCTCATTGTATGACAGCATTTACACATCACTTCCAGGAAGAACTCAACACAACATTTAATCAGATCTCCCAGAATTTAACGGAATATAATCCTGTTACTAGAGTGGCTAGACTAGCTCTGTTGCATCCTGAACATGTGGTCAGCAAAGTGTGTCACGTTGCAGTGACAAACCTTGGTGCTCATATCTTTTTCTCAAAGATACTGACTTCACTTCCTGCCTTAGGTTTTAGAAATTCTAATAACCCACTGGTATCAGACTCCTTAATATGCAAGTGCTTGATGGAAACTTGCTGGGGCAAGCTTTCTTCTGATAAGGAAGAAAGTCAGTTTTTATATTTACTGGCCTATTTAATGGGATCTTCTGAGAATGCAGAAAAAAGCTCAGCATCTGTCCTGCAGCCAGCAGAAGTGGTAAGGACATTTGTTCTTCCATACCTACTTGATGAATGCGTTTATTTGATATCTTGTTTGCATATTCTTCACAAGGCACTCAATGTAGAGAACCCACTAGATACCTCTGGCAAGCATTGGGTTCTCTCCTGCTCACCTTTTCCACTTCTTATGTCTCTCTGTAAACTCCTCAATAGCTATAGTAGGTGCTGGCAGCATTCTGATCAACCATATTGCCTTACGTTGGGATCCAAAGAGTTAATCATTAAAATTCTTACACAAGTATATACTGTGATCTTGCCAGAAGCTGACGATAGCTCAGAAACTTGGAACAAGTCACTTTTCTGGCTACACAGAAAAATGGAGCACTTAGATTGGGTTTTACGATTGAGAATGAAGCCAATATTTGGAAAGCACTTTAAGTATGAAGCTCCAGCTTCTTTGTTTGAGGTTTGTAAACTTTCAGAGGACCAGTGGACAACACTTCATCTTCCAGAGTATGGGCTAGGGACAGGTCTTTTGGCTTGGATGGAATGCTGTTGTATATCAGAAGACATGAAAGACCAAATGCTTTCTCTTTTGTGTGTCAACATAGAGGACCCAGAGGAGGTCAATCTCTTCAGCAAGGGGTTCTTGGTGGCCATGGTTCAAGTTCTTCCTTGGTGCAGTTCATCCGAATGCAAGCTTCTTAGTCAAGTTGTGAGGACCCTGCTGGAAAAACAACTTCTCCATGTGCCATATACTCTGGAATATGTTCAGTACATGCCTCTCCTTAACCTCCGGCCATTTGCCAGTCATCTCCAGTACTCTGTCCTCTTCTTAAGGGTGTTTCAACTCCTCTGCAGCGCTAGCTGTTCCAACTGGCTTACTTTTGATGGTCAAAAACATATTGCAAGGCTTTACAGCGACTGCATTTCGGACATGTTGGATGGGGTCAAACAACAGTTATCAGACTGTAGTCTTCAATTGCAAAAGGAACAGAAAGAAGCAGAATATGTTCAAGAGGTTTTGTTTATCTATAGTCAGATATTTTGCCATGTCCTCCATATTACAGCAATGTTGCCAGAAAACACATGTGAACCTCTTTTCTTTTTGTCCCTTGAAATTCTATCCTTGTATGAGACCCTAAGAGCTAGTGACACTTCCAAAAACAGCTTACTGAGAAAAGCAAATGAGAGACATTTCTTAAAGTCCATCACCAAGAGTGTGAGCAATGAGCACCACAGGACCACACTGATACAGAAGATTAACAAACTTTAAATTGCAGGTAATTGGAAAAGCCTGTATGTGTACAACATAAGAAAATGGCACTGTACCATTTATGTCAGCCATAGGAAATGATAGAAGTCATAACTTTTGCTTTGGTTTACTTGCCAAATGCACATTACACAGTGAAACTCATGACCTGATTTATACTCCGAATGCAAACAAAGCATGAAATCAAACCAATGACAAAACCCAAGTACTACAATATAACCTTTATCTAGTTAAATGTGTGTTACACAGGAGCAATAAGTTATTTATTCCAGATTACACAAAGTGTACCTGTACTGAAGAAAATTTCCCACCACTGACCTTCCCTAGAATGACAGTCAAATAGCATAGTTTAGCAATGGCAAAATGTCCTTCTTTGTAGGTTTCCTTTTAAATTAAACAATTTACATATTTCAATTGTCA
>NC_092858.1:83399424-83429253 GCF_032062135.1 Pyxicephalus adspersus | reverse complement strand
ACATTAATGTTCTTTTTGATATTTTGTTTTGTGTACCAGGAGTTTATTGATGTTAGGATTCATTTATACATATTCTATCACATACTACATCACAGGGAACTTAGCATCCCCCTCTGCACAGTACTGTCCTAAAGAAGGATCATATTGTCCCATAGATCCTTTCCCTTTATTCCTGTTCTAGTGGAAAATCCCCTCATTTCCGATATCCCAGGTGACATTCGGTATCAGGGCAATAAGAAAGAGTTCTTCCTATTAGGGACACAGATCTATTAGGGCAATGGTTTGAATTCCTTACCATTCTACATCTAAAAAATGACTGCCTTTAGTTTAGTTGTAACACAAGAAATTAGACACACAAGTGTTTGTCGTACTTTATAAAGTAATACATTTTTTACGCTATTGGCATGCAATGTTTATCTTAATATAACATGATCCATGGTGGCTTCTATAAAGTAAAACACACTGCACACAGTTCTTATAAAAGTATTTATTGGTTTAGAACAATGGGACAGTAAGTAGTTGTACATAGTGCAAGTTGGCTTTTGTTTACTTTTACTGCGGAACAATATGCTAAAACTACACATACCTTACCTTGGAGAGTTTATATATTGGTAAATGTGTATAACGTTATGTTAGTGGTAATCTTCCCTTCTGTCTGTAGGTGATTGAGACAAATATGTAAAGGCTACATCCACTGTCATGATAATTCCCATTATAAAGCCCCCAAAACAAATCTATGTTCTGATTGTTCTGAGTGTTATCACTGCATGGTCATGTAGGGGATCAGCTGTGATTTAATATAAAAGTGACCTTGTAATGCAATGCCAAGTAAGATCCCAGATCCCAATCTGCAGAATATCATGTTATTCTCATTAAAATTAAAATACAAATTACTGTTTATATTCTATTGGTTTTGTAGTACATTACTGAGATGCATGGATGTGCAGCCAGCCCTAGGTGACAGGGACATCATAAACTGAAGAAGAATTTTGTTCAAGCTCCTGTATATAGCTATGAGAAAAGTAAGAGCAACAGGTAGGATATGGTGATTTAAAAAAATGTGCATTTTCTGTACTGGGCTGATATAGTCAACCTACACTCAGTATTATTTTTAGTAAGAATTGCTTTCACCCTGTCACCCAAATGTGAGGAGAGCCATCCACTATGAAAAGCGCTGTATTACTTTATTGGAGTGGATGGCACTTCAGGTACGTTTGTGTGACAGCAAATTCACAGATTTTAGAAGAAGTCCACATAACTTCTGTAGGATTGATTCACAGAAGGATAAAACCAATCCCCAGCGAAAAGAAAATGTAATTGCCTTGCAAACCTCCAGGTCAGTTCAAGCAATTCCATAAGTCAATATATTTTTATATTTTATTATTATAAATCATTATAATTAGTAGAAGTCATTAGAAAAAAAACTCTTGGGAATAAAACATTATTGTTCATGTTCTTTATATTAAGCATCTTTATTAAATCTCCTCGATGGGCCTATTTACACTTGTGTGTTAGGATGCGTGTATTGTTCTTGTAATGTACCAACTCTATATGGGGTACAGTACACATATACTGGCATTGAGGTGCGTAGTATGTGTAAAGAAAAAACAAAGTCATCCATTGTGGTGTGTTTATGTGAATGGGGGTTGTGTTAACCTGTACCACCAAAAACACCATGGAAGCAGAATGGGCACTTTTATATTCAGTTTTGTAAAAGATCAGACATTGTTATATTGTGCAGTGCTGAATACTGTGCCTCATGTAGATGTGACCTTACCAGTGAATTATACCGAGTCAATATTTCTGTTAAACTTTTCCTCCCTTTTTACATCTCAATGTTTTGTTTGCTTTTGCAGCTTGTACTTGGCAAGTTATTCAGAATTGATTTCATTTGCCATAGACACTCTGCTGAGTTGATGTTGGCGTTATTAGCTCAGTGTAGCGAATGCACAATGTTATTTTCAATTACAATGGAAGAGTGCTATTTTAGTTATTGCTCTTCTGATCTTACCCAAGGGAAGCCACAATTGGTGTGGAATACATATGGCACACATTTTTTTGGCATTTGGAAGTCCCTTTGTATAAATAAATTCATGTGTTAAAAAAACCTAATAAAACACCTATGAATGGGACAATAACAGAACATTTGATTGGGTATTGCACACAAACATGGAGCTTCATTACTTTATTCACAAATGTCCACTACGACTTTACTTGTGTATAGTATTAAAAGGTTGCCAGCAAATCCAAAGAATAATCATTGTGTGTATATTCCCCCCCCAACCATTCTATTTCCTGCTCTCAGCCACATTGCTTCTTCCCCTCAACCCATCATGTAAAACTGTCCTCTGTGTGCTCATCCATTTTGACTGATCGCTTATTGGTGCTCCTATGGGCATCGGAGGGCAGTCTGTCTGGGGTCAAATAACCTGTCACAGTAATAATCTGAATTTCTTCTTCTTTGCTTTAACATGCTTGACAAAATCACCTACATAAGAAAAATTGTGGGACTGGAATGCAATTGTGACTACTGTAAAAAAATAGAGCTACCAGGTAGCCGTCAGTTGTGGTGGACATTCTTATTTGGAGTAAAGAGAAAGATATGAATGTTCTCTTTCAGAATATGAAAATGATCAGATGATGATGACATAAATAAAATCATAGTCTGACTACATCTACCAGTCTTTTGATGAGTGTTTGACCATTATTGACCGGAGAGCAATTATCACTGGCAATCTTTTTATTAACCACATGCTACAACTTTTTTGCTAATGACACTTCAAAACCGCTGTAGCATGAACACAAAACTTAAGCAAGTGTAGCTTGTAAATCTAATAGGAAATATTTCATAATATCTAGCAGAGACAAAAGCTTTCCAAGGAAATACACTTGTGTTGTCATACCATCATTACCACATGTAACCACATCTCTGAGTTGAGCTTTTTTTCAGGTATTATTATTATTATTTATAATAATAATAATAATAAACAGGATTTATATAGCGCCAACATATTATGCAGAGCTGTACATTAAATAGGAAATGGCATGGTATAGCTCTAGAAGTAGAAGATATGTATTTATTTATAAATCAACCACGGAATATTGTCCTGTGTGTAGCAAAGAATTGTACACCATTGTATACTCCCTGAAGTAACCTCTGCCATTATAGGTATGGAACAGAAAAAAGGAAAGCATGTAGGCAGTGCAATAACCACAAGTAAAAGTACAAGTGTCTGGCATGACAATTATCTATTCAGAGACAGGAGGACACTGAGGGGCAGACGATGAATTGGAATCATCCTATATGCTGCCCGCAGTGATAACAGAGTATCAGAGGTAAACACAAATACATTCTTTAGTATTACAATCTTCTTGTTGCAAGAAATGCTTAAAAACCTCCCACTCCTACTACTTGCAGAATATCAAGAGTTTATATACTATGTATGAAATATTAATTAAACATTACTTTGCTAATACTTTTTTCCCTTAAAACACATTTCTATTTTTAACTTATTAAAAAAAATCAGTTGCTCTACTCAATTGTAGTAATAAAATCTACAACTCAAACACTTGGTCTATTAGCTATAGAAAAATACAGTGCAATACTGATGTAGAAATTCCCGATGTGACTTACAAAACTTCCTTTTTTTGTTAAATCTGACAAAATAGTGTTTACATTAGCTTATGTAACAAATTTCCATGATTGTTTTACACACATCAAATAGTCTGCATGGTCTCACTGGACTAGTATGACACAGGTAGTTGCAGTACCGTTAGTCGCGGTCATTTACAAGAGACCCAACTTGTCAAATTAAAAGACTGCTATGTGACGTTGTTGTACAGGTAAATGTTATCTGTCTTTACTAGAGCTAGAATTGAATAGTCTAAAGGCTTTCCTGCAAATAAGCCAAAACCAGTATATCTGTGGAGCCATAATGGAGGCATTCACAATGTTGCAGTGCAGAGGAATGTTGAACGGTACTTTATACAATGGAATTCCAAACTGCTTCCCATAGGCATTGTACATGAAAGGAAAAAGCAGGATGCGGCAGATGAAAAATGTTAGGAGCACAAATGCACCATTTACTTTATGCAAAAAGGAGTTCTGCAAGTTCATCTGTTAAGAGAAAAAGAGTATCAATTAGTGGTTCTTAATAGACTCCATTATTTAGTAGTTTTATTGTCAAATTGAAAGCACATAACAAAGTGACTCTGCTGCTAGATCAAGGACCTTTCAACACCTCCCTATAACACCAATGTTAATGCGCTTTGTGTTAAGGCAGCCCATTCATTTTCAAAGACTGGCAAAGTACAAGAGCTGACTAAATGGTAGCATGTTACTGTGTCCGTTGTACTGCGCCACAGCTATGTTGCTGTAATGTGTTGGGAATCTACTGAAAATGAATGGGGCTGAAGCACGTTGATATGATAAACGGACCTGTCTTCACATCTTTTACTTTATATAAAGTGTAGAAAATTTGTTTTTATTATTACCTATTTTTTAGCTTTTTAAGGAGGGGCCCACCCTTCTGTCTGTACCACTGCAGTTGTAAGAAGTGTATGGGAAGCTCACAGCCTACCTACCTATTTCACCTATACCTATTTCATGTACCCCAAGGGGCTGCAGGCTCCTCGTTCTGTACATGCCTTATCCTTTTAGTAATACAGTCTTCGATGTGTAATACACACAGTACACATTGTGAGCACTAAGTGGAGGACCAAGTTGGATTCTAAGAGCTAGGATCAGAACCCACAGCAGCATAATCTAGAGATAGAATCCCGCTAAACAATCCTTACAATCTAGTAAAACTATAAAGCTAGAAAACTGTGGATGACGTAGAGATTAAAGGTTGCAGGGTTTGCATTCTCTAACCAAACCTGGGAATCGCTAGGATATCATATTTGGTTTCTTCATAGCACTTATCTATCTTGCAATCTAGTATTATTATTTTCCGAGTACCTGACATGGAAAAAGCAGACAAAGAGATCCAGGAAGAAGTTCCAACTATTTTTATAGGTCAGTGGTTCAGAAGGCACTGAAGCAATTAAAACAGAAAGCCAACCAAAAACCAGCATCTTCAGTGACATAAGCCACAATATTCATCCACATAAAGGTTTATTTAAAATGTGATAAAAATACCATTGTGTATAGTAACATAATTATATCTATTTTAAATGTGGCCATTGTAAGTCCCTGAAATTGTGTTCATATTCAGCTATAGTCATACGTGAACAAGACTATTTTGACAAGAGAAGAACGATGACCTTATAGTATACTACTCCCACTTCATTGTCGAGTCACTGACCAGGAAGGGGACCAAACTACATTGCTGAACTACAGAGGAAAATGAAGACACCAGAATAATTGCACTGCATGGCCTGGCTGTGTAAATCTGAGGACTGGCTGCCACCTCTTCATTTGTGTACAGTTCACATGGAATTCTACTTTAAGCCAGCAAACTAACATAATTCTTGCATTGAATAAACAAATTGTGCATTGTTTCCTGGGCAAATGTTTACTAAGAATTGATATGGTTGGTATTAAAAAATAATGCATGCAAAGTATCAATGAATATCACCATAAACATGGAAATTCAACCACAGCATTGACATAGCTAAACTCCAGTCATTTAAAAGCAAAACTATATAATAAAAAATAGGTTTACCTGTATTAAAACCTTTCCAAGCGATACAAACGGAGTGCTCAACTCTGCCACAAAGAGGCAGCCGACAAAGAAATCTCCAATGTCTCCCCTTAAAAACTGTAAATAAAAATATATTGAGTCAGGAAGACTAATCATAATGAAGGCTAAATCTAACATTTCAACATTGGTGGGAGGTCACTAAGCAGAATCATCACTAAGCTACTTAAAATGAACCTGTCCTTGATATAAACTATATTAACCTGACTGGGAGGGGGGATGGATATGGCACCACTCGCACCCTGGAGCTGGAAGGTGACACTGGCAGACTGCAGGTTTTCAAGTTGTATATGAACACAAAGGAGAGTACATGCAAGCATCTCTTTTGGTGACCTCTTCATCAAATTCACAGTGTTCAACCCAGAATTTTTTTTAACGTGGGTAGGAAGAAATTGTAGGCGGGTGGCAGTGCTAGTATTGTGGTCCATCTTTTCAGTAACCACAGTGCCAGGTGGTGCGCCCAGCTAAAAAGGGGCCAAGGAGAACATAGTTTAGGTTTCACTTTTGTTTAGCCTACCAGTATCATCGCCCTATACAGTCAATTCTAATTGGATTAGTAAATCACTGTAGGTCTATATTCAGTCTGCAACTTCTATAGATGGATGTTTCTTGGTTGAAGACTTTTAACTGAATTCAGTTTAATTTTTGCTTTTACATATCTCTAACAACCCAATAGAGTTCTCTGCTAAGAAATTATCTGCTACTTCATCACATCATCACACAGCCATTATGTGCTGGCCAATCAAGGCTGAAATTGTTCCCATATGTATTCACTTATGCATTAGGTGTTTGTTGTATGCTAAGCATTAAAGGAATTATGTATGTACCATTTTCATATTTTCAGCGTTCCAATGTACATAGGGATTTGTAGATTAGTTACAATTGGCCTACTCGTTGGCTTGGATTGTAGAAGGGAGCAGTAAAGCTCAACCATTGCAGCACTACTAAGAAGCAGAGTCTGAGGAAATCTGAGCACAATGTATGATTACAAATTGTACAAGGAAGCCAATGTGAATACATTTTAAGCCAACATTTTTTACATCAAGCTCACATGTATACAGAGGAGCACAGACTGTAGATTATGCCTTATATATTCTGTTTTCTGGAGGCTTCTTGGTAATCTGTTGTGCACAGCTTTTTATTTACAGAGATCAGAATCTCAAGGTAAACTTCAAACATGGAACTGAATGACTCATCTGAGTAATTCATCCCATGTCAGAGCTTAGTCTCAATTCTCAAGATTTCTACTGCTGTGCTGTCTCTTTCACTAACCCATAATGCTCTGGGAAATCTTGGTCATTGGCCAGAGCTGTATTTTTTTGAGAGTCACCTCCCTACGGTGTGCCAGTGGTAAATTTTTATGAGAGGTGTGGTGCTCAACCACAATGTTCAATCATTATCTTGATTGTTTTGAAATAAAAACTATGGCAGGTTACTCCAAAACCAAAATTAAGGTACCATTCCTAAACCAAACTGTAGTGTAATGGATGAGATTTGGGTTTACAGATTGGTGACATCTGGGACAGTAATCTGAGCAATGTATTTACATTTACAAGTCAGTGATTTGGAACAAGAAACTACATGGTCATAGGACTTTGAAGGCTTTTCTGGAAAGGCAAAACACACATTTTAGTTTATATCTGAATGTTTAAAAATCCAAGCAGTGCTTTCCTACGAAATTTGTTCAAACACAATCAACCAAGAGCTTCAATCTTCAGAGTTGTGTGTAATTTTTTCTTGTTGACAGACCTGTGGAGCACAATATGTAAGTATGAAAATAGAGTTTTTACCAGTCCCATAGGAATGACGATGGTCAGGGTGGCTGTGTGATGAACCAACATGAGGAAATCCTTCCGCAGTAAGCTGTTCATTGCAGCAGAAAAGTGGTCTTTCCCATTTGACGTACTTTTGTCTTGGCATTTGTACCAGTGACGAAGATACATTGCGTACGTGTCATACACCATGTACGGGATTATAAACCAATTATATGATGTAGCCAGCCAATGCCTGATGAGAAATGGGTTAGGTTAGAAGGATCTAAATAGAATAACAGTAATAACAATGACAATAAAATGAAGGTTTACCCAAAATCCTTTAGTACAGAAAACGGACAATATGAGGGGGGTTTTAAGTTTAGACCTAAAATGCCAATTTTACCATGTGATTTGAAAACATTTTGATGCGCTAGTTCTGCATTTGCAGATTTGACAGTGGTAAACAGTGAGCGGAAAGGAACTGCTCACCACTGCTCCCATTCATTTTCTATTGTGAAGCCATGGGTAGACACTACATGTACACTATAGTGTAACCTCTACATGCTTTACTGGGGTAAGGAAGTAGTAACTGCATCCCAATCACACAGCAATCTCACCACCATTAAGCTCATTGATCTGTTCATAAGTTTTCCATTGCAATAAAGAAAAATTCAATTCAATAAATAAAATTCACTATTCCAATACATTCGGAATAGTCTGAAGAAAGGCTGTGCAGCACCGTGCAGGCCACACACAGTGAATATCTTCTATGATTTGCCTTCCAGGTAAAAATGGTATGTTACAAAAATGCTTGGGAAGGGAATCCATTTTAAACAGCAGTTAATATTTGTTTTTTCCGTACCCCACAAAATCAGGCAAACAGAGTTTGTGAAATGACTGCAGCTTTACATACTGTCACCAGAGACGTACAGACCTCCACCTTTATCAGTCTCTTTGGATCTTCCCTAAGGTGAAATCCCTTGTGATGGGTTCACTTTACTGCCATTTATACTCTGGTGTATACTAAAGGTATAATTAAACAATTACAATGCAACAACACCTGAAAATTTTTTTAGAAACATCACTCTACAATGTAACATACCATACACAACAATAATTACATAACTGAAATGATTCTTAAGCTGATGAAACTTTGCCAATTCCTTAAGAATGATTTCAATCCATTTAATCTGAGTTGCAAATCCATCCATCAAAAAGTCAAGTGGAACCAATATATAAAACACAAGCATTTAATGCTTGCTTGTTTTATTTAAATGTGTTATCCAGTTCATTTCAATGGAATTTAGGTGAATGAACAGGTGCTACAAAGAATCATGGAGCTACACGTGTATGGCATCATTTTCACGTGAAAGAGACTGTTAGGTTAAGAGCACACATATAACCCTTTTATGTTCCCTTCATTATAATTTTGGGGAGTATTTGTGAAGATATTAAAAAACTAGGACAGATCAGAAGATAATTCCATCCAATGTAACAGAAGTAGGGGTGATAGAAGCCTACCTGTGCTAGCTTTTAACAAACACAGACCTTCAAAATGGGAATACACAGAAAAATGGCAAAATAAATGGGAAACAGAAAGCAAAGGAAACAACTAAAGATGAGTGGGACATAGGGGATTAGTATTCCTCGGGTAAATACTGTAAATGCAATCCACCATTACTCTGTTTTACAGTTCAGAGATTGTGTGACGTGCATTGCCTGAGCCCTCCACCCCAATGGCTCATCACCCATTGAGATATCTTTTTATTTTTGGGTGTTAATATGGGATGGCTCCTGGTTATTACGATGGTAGCATGACACTGCTACCAAAACATCTGTGCATAAATGAACACTAATAGGAGAACTACAGAACAGTCTTTAGTAATAGAACGGTGATGCCGGGAGTTGCAGTGGAGGCATACAACACGGTACACAAGTAAAAAGAAGGGAATAATTATTTGGAGCATAATGTACCTGTGAGCATAGTGATCACATGAAATGGATTTTTGTTATTTTTGTGTTTTACCCAAAGACTGACCATGAAATCCAGTAACAAATAATTTTATTATCGCCTACTCACCGGTCATATTTCACATCTTTGCAGGATGTAATAATGATGATACCAGAGCCAGCAGCAAGAAACCCTTGGACAGAGGAGACTATTCTGAAAGGGAAAAAAACAAAGTTTAAATAAAAAGTACCATTTTACTTTTGTTTAGCCTACCAGTATCATCTCTCTATCTAGTCAATTCTGATTGGATTAGTAAATGACTGTATGTTTATATTCAGTCTGCAACTTTTATAAATGGATGTTTCTTGGTTGACCAGTTTTAACACCCTTCTTGTGACACAATGCTGGAGTCAGTAGTTTCTACACATAAGCACGAATGCTTGGCCAATATAAACAGACTCTTGTATCTCAATAGTTCCACAGACATCAGTTTATCTTCCTATACCTAGAACCTGGTTTAAAGGCCCATCAAGCTCTGTATGCAGGAAAAACAATTTGTTTGTGTAAGAACCAGAACTATAAAGAAATAATGCCGATTTGTTGATTGGTATGTAGGTTGGTAATATGAGATTTAAATATGGTAATAAACAACCTATGCCTTACCTTAAAGCAGACTGAAATCACATTTTAACATTATGTAAAAGAGTGGCACATGCATCATCAGAAAGCTTTCCTCAAATGCAAAAAAAAAAAAAAAAACAAGTGCTCAATCTTCAATATCACACATGTGCAGTAAGTTTGGTACTTGTTTCTTTTTACATTTGGAGGAAGACACGTCAGTGCCAGTAGTGTACAATCAGTAGTGTACAATATTTCCTCTGCATCATCTTTGCATTATATCAGTGTGGAGCGTCATGGAAAGTGCTTTGACCCCATAATGCACAATATAGTTTTAGGTGAAGATCTCTCTCTTGACAGTTTAGCTAACATGAAATAAATGACAAGTAAAGCTCTTGTATGACAGTAAAGTTCCTTAGCTGACCTGTACATGCTCCTTAAAAGAATAAACTTAATAATCCTACAGCAAATAAAAATATATTCGGCAATTCAAAAACTGGAATAATACTAGTAGGTATAGGGTATGGTAGCAACATATTTCATATAATGCACCGTTATTTAATAATGAAGAAATATTGGCTTAAGGTTACACAAAGAACAGTGATGATGGGAAAATGTACTAACCTACCTTAACCAAGTGAATTCCTTGCCTACTAAAGCTTTCATACCACGTCTTAGCAAAACAAGAAAACAAATAGCATCACAGAAAGTATCTCTGTATTACCTAAAGTAGCCAGTGCTTACACAGAATTTGAAGAATGTTAGAATCATTCTAAGATTATAACTAAACGCTCAACATGTCATTGTTTACAATGCTCAATTTCCCAATATAAGATCTAAATCATATCTAGGGTGGAGTAAACTCCCAGTCCCAAGAGGAAGAACAAGGAGTCCACACATTTGCTTGGTATTAAATGACAACTCTACATCTTTGAGTAGGCTATGGTGGGTTAAGTAATCCATACCCCCAGTTTTAGAATTTTTTAACAAAATTGTGTGTCTTCCTTTGGCAAGGTCACAACATACTCATCTTGCAGCAAGATTTTCTAAATAATTTAAATATTTTTATTAGAGGGAATCTATCCAGGGAGCAGTAATCAATCACCTAGTTTTGGTACAGCGGCTGGGTGGAAGAGAGACGTCTGCTATTTCTTAGTCATTGGTATCAGAGCTGGTTACTTCTCAGGTATATGCTTCTTGTTATAGTTGTCGCTAACCTAGTGACTACAACACAGCTGAGTATATACCATGTATCTTACTTGTCAGCCTTCTGATAAATGTATATCTGAATACCACAATGAAAATAAATGAGTAATGTGAGATGGTGTGCACCCAAGCCAGTCATTCAGAAAGTCATTTTCCCTAACTAAAATGTCTTAGTGATATTTGTTTAAGTAGAAATTGACCTTAGAATGACTGACCCTATTTGTATTTGTTATCATGGTACTACAGTTACCTTTCACGTGAAAGAAGAGATAAAATTCAGGTTCTCTGAATCCATTGTGTTCTTTAAAATACATGTAAATACTTTTCAGGCATAATAATACCAAAGGCCTTATGCTTTTCCTCTGGAGTATCACGTGCCAGGGAGTTCTGCAGCAACTTTATTACAACACCTCTGTAATAAGGTCTGAGATTGGTTTAAATTATAAAATAAAACAAACCCAGGAAATGAATACAAGAAATGATTTGCATTTAAATGAATGCAACATAGGAATAATAGACTCTGGATTTGCCTGTAGGTACTACTTGATCTAGGTCATTTGCAACAATAAAATTGTTATATCACAAAATAACATTTTTTTCTCATGATTCTTTACACATTAATAAAATATTAAAAACTTGAGCTGAGAGTTTTTGGAAACACACAAAGGACTGCAGTAAATGAAACATTTACTTAGTCTACAATTAACTTCAATGCCTAAGCTAAAAGTTTGATATTCAGCTGATTCTTTAAATTATTTATTACAAGCAGCAGTGTGATTGCTTTTACTACATCTCCATATTTTCGTTAAAGAACACCTTGGCATTATGTAAGCTGCCATTTCTGACCTGGGTCTATACAATACATCTTGCATTGTTGGTGTTCTGATCTTCTGCCTCTATTACCTTGTGATCACTGACCCAGAATAAGTATACAGGTCAGACATTCAGTTCATCATCACACCACTATGTGTGTCATTATGTCAGGTGTATGACTGACACTACAGAAACCAAAAGCTTTACACCCAGGTAATTAGCATCCTTCACAACTAATTCAGAAATGGCAGCTTACATCATCTCATAATGGTAAATCTGCTTTAAACTAAAATATTGTATCTGAGGCACAATCAGTCTTTGGACAGAAGTGGCTCTCCTTCCATCTGCAGGTCACTTTTGTGCTGGGAGCCACATAGTAAACCAAGTGTAGCTTACTTATTTGTGTAGGTAAGTAAGTGTAGGTACTTATTAGGTAACAATAAATCTGCCATTTGCAGACTGGTATGTGCTCTTGAAAGCATTTTAACACCCAATCAATCTAACACTGCACTGTTTGCCTAAAGTCAAGCCCTCGGGAGACTAGTTGCACCACGTACACAGATGCCTGAGGATATTGCTTACACGAAGAATAGCATCTGGAGATTGGTTGAGGACCATCAAGGGTGGGCGCATGCACTCACCCACATTATGCTGCTGGACCTTAATGTCTGGGCAGCAGAGGAGGTCCAGCTGGCCGCCTGGCTGGGAACTTTTACAGCAGGATCTCTGCTGGATTTAACATAACACCCTGTGGAACAGTCTACTATGGGATCTGCTTCACCACCCAGAGACTTTTCTAACACCTGTGTGCTCAGTAGGAAAGCAGACAATTCTCTAGAAATGGGTCACATACAGAAATACCAACCCTTTGTTGTAGAATTGACATAGAACCTCTGATTCTATTTCAATCTCACTTTTATTTAAAGCATTCCAAATTCCAACTACATTTTGGTGCGTTACAAGCCAAGTAACACCCTTTAAAATCCTTCAAATCCTATTCTAATAGAGGGTCACAGATTGTGTTAGGTCTGATGTTTATATTTCAGTTATATGATACTACATAAAGAATACACAGAATGTAATTTGTCTAAGACATGAAAAGTATCTCTACCTGCATATTTGAACATGGACCTTGAAACAAAAATGCTGAAAACAGGCTTTTTCTGCACGGTCCATTTACACCAATCTCTGTAAACAGCTCGTAGTATCCCTGTTTGCCCTTCAATGTCATTTCAGTGCTTTTGACATTAGAGAAGCTGATAAAGTTTCTGCTACAGCACTAATAGGAGCCTCTGACATTATAAACAATGTAATATAGAAGGTAGTATATACCGATGTACCTTCATAGCTGTTACAAATATGTCTACAGGATATAATGTGTATATAAAGTACCTTACAAAAATCAGGCTGTTAAATTCTTTATTTATAAACCCATACAAAATCTTCAAAATGACTGAAATAATTGTAAATACTTCCAGAAAGAACACACTGGCTTTTTTTTATATCTAGGTGATTAAAATGGAGGAGTATCCAGCTCTTCCTTTCCCTGTATTTACTTTTTCTTTTCTCAGACTATGGGAATCTGAAAAAAGCAACCTTGTTAGTAAAAAACAAAAAAAAAAAACAAAACAAAAACATCAAGACTGTGGCAATGGCAACTGCAGGGTGAAGAGACCTGGGAAGAAAGCTTACTACAGAAAGAAGCTGATGACCAGATTATCACATCGGTATTTACTTGGAAATGAAATGGACACTTTAATGAAGAGGCCCTTTAAAAGAGGGTTAATACTATTATTATTATTATTAATAATATTAATAAACAGGATTTACTGTATATAGCACCAACATATTACAGAGCGCTGAGTTTTGACTAAAATGGTATGGGAAACCCAGATACTTTGTTTTCAGACAAGAATCCAAATTCATCAAGTAATGTAGACGACAGGACGCTTCTTTAAATTCAGATTCACTTTAAGGTACTGACTGACATGATTGCATCGACACTCTCCGGATATCAGTAAGTGTACTGGCATATTGCAATCCCTCAACTGTTTTTTGACACAGCTGAAGAGAAGCCTGGCCTGGCTGTCTCTTTGTGTAAAGGACTGTTGAGTAGCCCAAATCTTCCAAGATGCTACAGCACAATGCAGAAGAGCTTCTTTCGCGAGATGTGGGCTAATCAGTATTTCCTGTAATTACACAGAATAGGATGGGGATGCAACCCTCACATAGGTGCTGCAGGGGGAAGCCAGGACTATATATAATTTTCTCCCTATTACATTTTACTCTAATAAATGCAGCCCGCTCCATTCAATTATTATTATACTTCTGTCTGCACCACACACAATGATGGTGGAGCCAGCAGGTCTGTTTCCCACACTTTATGACCACAAAATTGGGACAAACAAAATCAGACACAGTGCAGTTTGGAATTTAGCTGCCTGCACTGCACTGTTGAGGGCTCCTAGTCTCACAATAAAATGTAGATTAAGGCTCATCTAAAGAAGCAAGAAACAAAAATGTGATATATTGCAGCTTACTAGTCATTGGATGTGGTGCTGCAGTATTTTTTCTTTTTTCAGGATTTTGTCTCTTCTATCATGATTTCCGTCTAATGGATAATATCTCCCCCAAAAACTGAAGCTAGGTTTATTGACTTTTCCTCAAAAATTGACTATGATAGGGTTATTGGATTGTGAGCCCTTTTGAGGGACAGTTAGTGACATGACAATGGACTTTGTAAGTCTCTGTCTAAAGGTGCGTACACACTTCCAATTTTTATCGTTCCAATCGAACGACGAACGATCGATTGGGCAAAAAATCGTTCGTAAAAAAGTAACCACGACGCCGACGAACGAGGAAAGTCGTTGGAAACGAACGACCGGACCGGCGGATCGGATTGGACGACGATCGTTGAACATCGTTCGTGTGTACGGTCGTTCGTTGATCGTCCATGGTCTGAGCATGCGTAATGAACGAACGTTCGTTCACTTTCCTGTCGTGCACATAGTTCCTCTATCGCTCAAACGATCGTATCTATTGTGTGTACAATATCTACGAACGATCGTGTCGTTATCTCTATGTGCAGGATC
The DNA here is from genome assembly GCF_032062135.1 of Pyxicephalus adspersus. NCBI lineage: Eukaryota > Metazoa > Chordata > Amphibia > Anura > Pyxicephalidae > Pyxicephalus > Pyxicephalus adspersus. The sequence continues at coordinate 83,414,117 of NC_092858.1, read as the reverse complement.
GGTGCTATACGATCGTTCGTAGATATCGTGCAGGATCGTTCGTCGTTCGTTTTCCAACGATAATAATTGGAAGTGTGTACGTAGCTTAACATGTCGGGGCTATATAAATACTGGTTAATGATAACAATAATCTCTGTATCTACAGAAGGAGCCATGGTTGTCAAACTGGATGGACTTTAAACAAGTCTGCCTTTGGTCATCCCTTGGAATGGTAAACTGAAATACAATACATGTCTGGGTTACACTTGGATACACCTTAACTATCCCCCACTGCAGGGCAGATTTTTACCAGTTTGAAGGAAATCTGATGTGAAGGAAATGTATTGGCTGCCATTGTTAACTCCTGAAAAATGCAGTTTCCTGACTCACATCCTGATCCTCTAACTTCAGAAGTTTCTATGTGATTGATCTGGAACACACAATCAGATTTAGAAGTTTTGCCTTTACATTCAGTATGTCCATTCCTTGTCAGTGACCTACAACCCACCAGAGCCAGAGAAAGTCACACAACTAACATTTTTAGGAAAGGTCAGCAGCACTGGGCTACTCAATTCTATCATGACAGGTTTATATAATAAAAAAGGCTCCACTCTGTTATATAACTCATACAAGCATCATTTAAGAATACTTGTTAATAATATTTATTTAACAAACAAAAAAAGATAAAAAGATTTAAAAATATAGAGCTGCTACAATATCTTGACCTATGTGCTGATCTCTTCTATGCATGGCAGGCTAAAACCCATACAGATATTCAGCAAGCTGATGCCACAATTTTTTTTCTACTCTTGGATAGATCGGGGAAAAGTTGTGTTGGGTTTTTATTGTCACCAGTGGCCACATTATAAAGTTTTCCAAGAAGTCCTATACATCTATTCATATCTAAAAAAAAAAAAAAAGACTAGGGTTCCGCTATACAGGATAATTTCTAGTTCAGATCTTTAGACTTTTCACGTTCTGTAAAGACTGCACAAAGAACTAAGACAATAGGCCTGATTTACTACAGTTCTCCAAGGCTCGTGAAGATACACTTTCATCTGTGAACCTGGGTGATCCAGCAAACCTGGAATAGATTTCTTAAAAGTCATTTGCTATTTGTTAGCAAATGTTTTTAATCCTGGGCCATAGCCATTCCAGGTTTTCTGGATCACCCAAGTTCGTTGATGAAAGTGTATGCTCTCCAGCCTTGGAAAGCTTTATTAAATCAGGCCCAATGTCTCCTACTCAGGAGATCCAAGCGTTCCCCTTCACCATGGCCTGCAACATCCCTGCATTTGTATATCCATCCTGCAGAGCTACTGAGGAACAGAAAACACTAGAGAGCGTTCCGGTAAGATACTGGTGGAGATCCTTCCAGTAGTGTTCAACAGCACATCAGACTTTAGTAAGAGACTGAAGCCTTCAAATAAGGTGCAAGGCCTGGTTTGGTTTCTTTGTGCAGCTTGCAGGGACAATGACAGTTAAATGATGTGCATTACAGAGCTGTTATCCATTAAGTTCCACATGCCTGGTGTTTCCTGTAATTAATAGCCTGCCTGACATACTATTCCAAGAACTTCAGGCTAAAACAAGGATAATACAATGATAATACATTCACACCTCTGTGTAAACTGGGAAAAGCAGATGACAAAATGTTTCTACATTCTTGTTAGCAGATATAGAAATTGAAATATGCATGATAATGTGGTGTATGATATGTATTAATTCTGTTACAGCATACTGTGCACCCTCTGTGCCCCAAGCTAAAACACAATCTACAAAATGTTAAAAAATGACTACACTACAGCAACACTACTGTAATAACACATTCATTTATACATAGCAATGGAAGGGACACTTGCTGGGGGTTATCATTTCTAGCCTTGACACATGCAGGGGATTATTATTGCCACCACTAGTGGGGCTTATTTTATTGCCACAATCTCTTCAATATATCCCAAGCAACAAACACTTTAGCACAAGTGAGTGGTCTCTCTCTATGATATAAATAGTAAAGTGCAGGTAGGGTCAACTTTTCTGCCACATAAAAATGAATGAAAACCTTTCTAAACAAACAAAAGTTGCTACTTTTCCATACGGATTCTAAGCTCCAGCTCTAAAATAATGCCCCTTTTATTAGGCTATAATAGTAATTAGTAGTAATAGTAACCAATATTTCTGCAGCAGCATGCACTGCTTTAAGTTGGGCCCCAGGTCCTCAGTCTGACCTTGTCTGTATGTGTACACAGGGCACTATACTCTATAGTACTTGATACTATGTATGTGATAGAACATTTTTATCAATAACCTCTAATATCTAAATGCAATTGTACAAAGTGTACTAAATGCAAGTGTACAAAGTACATGATAGGTAGGTAGTCCTCTGTACATATACAAGGTATATATGGGGTGCATGTTCGGTAGGTGCTCTATAAGATGCAGGCAATATATAATATCATCAGGAGATATAGAGGTACATGATAGGTAGGTGCTGTATCTTGTACACACAGTATGGTGTCCCTATACACATACAGGAGAGATAAGGGGTACAGGTAGTGGTTTTGATTTTTAAGTGGTGTATAATAAGATTATACATATACAGAAGATATAGGAGTACATGTCAGGAATGTACTTCATGTAAACAGAATATAAATGCCTCTATACTCATACAGTGTATATAGGAGGAATAAAATAAAAAGTATTATACACATACAAGGGGTAAAAGAGGGGTACGTGAGAAGAAGCTCTATATACACATAGGAGATATACAGGGTATATGATAGGAAAGTCTTTATACATAGGTGATATGTAGTAGTGTGATAAATATTTCACTGTATAACTGAGAATCATGGAAAATAGCGGGACTTTAAACAGCAAAAAAACCCAAACATATATATATATATATATATATACCATATCCTATATAAAAAAGCATTGTATCAGTGGAAAGAAAAACAAACACAGGCAATAGGTGGTTAGTATTTGTCCCATACACTTAGGTAGTTCAGGATATGAAAATTTCCAGGATAAAATACTAACATTATTGATATGTTTCCTAAAATGACATCCCTCATTGGGCTCATAGGTTGCCCATATCAATAATCAAACTATTGTAGTAAAAAAGTAAAGATATCCAACACATTTTGCTTCTTTGGTAAGATTTTTGGAATATTCATATTAAAGTATTAGACTATTACACATACATACTACTCACAATATATTGATATATCCCTCAAGTTTTTCTATTTCTCCTTTGAAGGGAAAACAATTTGGGGAAACGCATCAGCCATTTTCATTTATTTTTGCTACAAAATACTAGTTGTTGAATTATTCATGTGAACAACCTAAAGCCCTATGATCAATGTCATTTAGGAAAGGTATTGCAACTTGGGAACAATCATAGGCTGTACTACTTTGATTGTATGGGACAGACAGAGTCCATGGAAATAATTTCTACTTATTGTGTTCTGTTTGTTTGACTACTGATACAATGCTTTTATGATTTATAAATCATAGTACTATACACTTGTAGTAGTTATAGGAGGGGTATGATAAGAAGGTCTATGCTCCTATAGTAGCTATAGGGGATGTATAGGAATTATACACCTATAGAGAACATAAGGGGTTCATGATAAGAAGGGCTCTACACAAATAGTAGTCATGGGGGCATTTAATAGGATGGTTTTTATACACATATAGCAATTATAAGAGGTATATAATAAGAATGTCACATATAGTAGTTACAGGGGTAAATAAAAAGGTCATATTTATACAGATATATGAGATATAGGAGTATGTAATAGGAAGGTCCATATAGAGATATATGTGATATGGGGGGGGGGGGGTAGGCATATATAGGGTATATATATGATATATATGATAGGAAGGTCTATACACATATACCGGTATTAGTTACAAGGGTATAGAGTAATCTGGTCCGTATATATATATAATATAGGGCACATATAAATATATAAACACACATATATGACAGGGGTTGTCTCCCCTGCACACAGCGGTAGCTCTGGGGCCACACTCGGTATGAAGATAATACAGACCGGGCCCTCCATCCCTGTGGCCCTCCAGATGTTGTAGAGAGGAGGGGACAGATGTTTGGAGCAGTCAGTTACCTGGAGCTGATGAGCGAACAATCCGCCTCCGACCATCCCGGCAGGACCAGGCGGGCACAGCGACTACACAGTAGATAGAGCCCCGGGAAGAAGAGAGCTCCGGCAGCCAACACATGCCACATCGTGCCCGCTAACACCTCGACTAGTGCCCAAGTCCGGGAGCCGCCTGCCAACACCGCAGCCCGCCCACTCTGACGTCACGGGCACTCTGAGTCGGCCCACCGCTGCCTCACCAATGAGACGACCACGCCCATCTTCTGTCAATCACTTGTTACTCTGAACGCCACGCCCACTGCATAGCTCGGCTCCGCAACATCCTACAGCTCCGTGTGTGTCCAATACAAATCACCGCTGTTATATCTCTTCTATTGTATGAGTGCAGGTCTGCCTTCCAGACAGGATCGCACAGTGTAGGATGCACATGGGCTGTTACTTCCAGGCTGTCATGTTCCATGTTTAATATTATTATGAACCAAAAATGTATTATCATCTGTAATTGCTGAGAATAAAGACAGAGAATCATTTTTGTATTCTACATCCTATACCTGTCAATGACAGGCTTTGGTGGTAAAATAATTAAAAACCACATGGGGTGCCCCAAAAGTAAAACCAGACACTTCCATAGGCTTAATAGGGAAATAGGGACATAGGAGTATTTGTGCCCCTCTTCCTTGCCATTAAAGGTCCTCTGCGATCTTGCTGACCAGAGATAGAGGGGGGCAAAAAGTGTAGCCGCTTCTCATTAGCAAAATAAGACCTTGGCACCCCAGCTGTGGCAAGTGTCATCACTGGGGGAGAGGGCCTAATCCCCTCAGTGTGACCCCAGTATTGTGGGGTCAGGAGCCTAATATTATTAAGGGGACCCCCAGGTATCTGCCCCCCCCCCCCCCCCCTCAGAGCCTGGGAATGGGTACAGGGATAGTGAGGCAACGCAAGAAAAAAAATGTTTTAAATGCTCTTTTTTTTACGTTATACCCTTGCAGGGTCCAGCGATGACCAAATAGGATCACACTAAGATCCATCCTGCAGTAACTATCCCAACTGTGCAATGATGGGAGTACCGCACACCCAGACAGAGTCCTGCATTATACGCATGTGTTCATCCAATCCTATCAGTAGTCATCTGCTTGGATTGGCTGAGCTACACACTGTACCTGGCATTGACAGATATGCTGTAGATAAATCTAAAAGGTTTAAGTAGCTAAATGTTGTTCATTTAAACTTTTAAAAAAAAATATATATAAATTTTGCTTTGGAATTCTGATTAGGACTGGAATCATTCTAACCCCTTTACTTATGAGCACGTCTTGTACTTACCTTCCTTACATGCATTTTTATTGTAAACATTTATATAGCTGTATTCATTTGTGTCTTTTTTAATTTATTTCTATTTATTTTTATTTAAGTATTATTTACATTTTGTTGTAAAATAATAGTGAAAGGGACAATTACAATTTTCACCTATTTTTCAAAACTTTGTTCACACTATGTAAGTTACATTTCTGTGTACTGCAACTCACATAATGTATGATACGCAAAATCATTTGACATTGTATAGAAAGCAATGTCTTATGTTCTCACTATGTGCAATGCAGTGATTTCCTACAAAGCACTGCTGCACATTTGTCTGTCTGGTTTTGTGCACAAAGATGGTTTGTGTAATGAATAGGGTCACCTTCACTATAGACAGCAATGCATTGCTATGCCTTGCAATGTAACACACAGCAAAGTATATACTTATAGTGCGAATGAGGCCTTATAGTCTAAACACACAAAATATTCATTTATTTTGTAGCAGAACCGCAGCAATTAGGCTTTCATGCAAATGCTGTTAATCTATCATTTCAGATACATCTCTGCTCCACTCTCTGTTTTACTATATGGGAAGTATAAAGGGTATGCTCTAAAAGTATCGCAGTAGTTGAAGTTTAATTTAATCAAGCATGTCTCCATCCTTAATACAAAACCCAGATGTTAACATTTTTTTGTCCTACAGGGATGTGGGCAGAAATGCCACTGGCACAACAGGAACTGCATTTTTGACCTTTGGAAAATGACCCTAAAGGAGATTCCAAGATTCCCAGGAAGAGGAACGAAAAGGAACACAGACTGACTAAATAAATGACTGTATTAGGAATAACCTAGGATTAATGTGAAATAATTATTTTAGTACTATTACTAAATAATAGTAATATTAGTTAATAAAATTAAACATTACCCCTGCTCTACCCTTAATATTTAAAAATGAGTATTCCATAAATATACAGAATTCTCCTTACACCTAGGCTAGGTCTTTGCCAAATATGCAATCATCAAAGAGCATATTAGGACAAAGCCTCTTCCCCTTCTACCTACTTTCCACCTAGCAGTTATTTTAAAATATGTTCTGAAAGTCTTTTTCTATACTTACATAACTATGTCCATGCTGGCACAGTGATGGCCAATAAATCAAGCTCTGCAGTGTATGTTAACACCAACTGGTCACCTCTTTACGATATTACTGCTGTCTCCTGGACATTGAGAATATCCCATCGCTGAATAATCAATAGGCATTTAGCTAATAACCTAAAACAACCTAAATTTACCTAAATATAAGAAATACTGGTAGGTAATGAACTAATGAGTTTGGTGTCCCCTACTCCACAAAGCTATTTACTTTCAATAAATATGGTCAGGAAAAAACTATTTCAGACAATATACTCCCTTTTTATGAATGATTGAATTAAACTTTAAACTCCTACTTAATGGGGCTTGAGTTATCTTTTAAATAGAAAACCACTGTGGCTGCAATACTCACTCCCATTCCTGTGCTATCCCCTACAGTACCTCCTCTGTGCCACAAGATGGGCTTAATGATGCCTAACATCATTTAATACTGATAACCAAGGACTGTAAAGAACCAAGGACATATTGTAATTCTGTAAAACTGGGGCAAAGGGCCAAGCCTGGAGTGCACCAACTCCAACAATGATGCAACATTTTTCTATTTCAACTGAAGCTGCCTTGCTCCAGATTTTTAAACTATAGCAAAAATGTCTTATGTCTTACTGCACTTTGATGAGACAAAATCAGAGTCATTACCATACATTATGCTGTTACTGAATTTCATGTAGTTTTCAGTGTCATTTTCCAATTTTGCTAAGTGGCAGATTTCAGCATCATCTGTAAAGAATATTCAGTAAATGAATAAAAATTGTTAGTATGATTTGCAGAAGTGTGCTGTCAGATATTGTCCCTGCAGAAAAACAGCATTTAGGTGGATCAGGAATAAAACTGCCAGGAATAGGCAATTATTGAATGTTTGATTGCATATAACAAAAAATAAAAATCTGTGACAGCAATTCTAGATGTAAAGTCTGAAAACTGAGTGAAACGACAGCTGAAAAACATCATGCTGCTCCATATTGTTTGTAGATGTCACTTTTAAAAGCTTTACACTGCCCTAGTTTAGCATTAGTCATTTATGTTGCCTCTGTAATTACTCCTCTCGTGTGTGGCAATACCCAATAAAAGCAATTGTTGTTTATATAAACACCCAGGGCCTGGCAGTAAGCATATTTACATATGTGTGGTACTGTTAGTATTTTTGTTGTTTGTTTTTTATGGATTTTATTTTATTTTTATTTATTGTTTTATTTATTGTTATGTTTTTATTGGTTTTGTTTTTCATTTTCATTTACCAGAACAGAGCACTTCATTTGTTAGAGGGTGGATCAGTGAATATATGTACTCTGACCTGTATCCTGCTCCGTTATCCTTTTAAACTGCTTTTATACTGCCTTCATTAGGCTGAATGACTGATTTGTTATTGGTACACAGCCATTAGATCACCACTGAAACTAAATGAATCAGCTACAAGATGAGACTTTTTTTCAGAAGGGGGTCAGCAATATCTCATGACAGGTGTAGTTTAGACTTAGCAAGTTACATTTAGAATGCTGCATTATGGTCTAGCTCCCACATGGTTGCTTTTTATCATAACCTAATTGTGTTGTTCTCTGGCATTCTTTGCATACTGCAAATAACCATGACCCCATCCGCCTGCTTTCCTTTCATGAGGAGTATCTGTTCTATGTCTCCTGGTAGATATTAGTAACTGTGAGCAAACCTAATTCTGCTACTCCTAGTATACATTCCTGCGTAGCAGACCAAAAAAATACTTGTCTATAGTTATAGGTCATGAGTATGAAGCTTTTTTACAAGGAAAAAGTGGTGGAAAAGAACAATCAAATATAATAAAAATAAATATATATATATAAAGTAGTGACATTGGAAACAGGAGGCAAAAATTGTACCGTCATGAGTGTTTTACCCTACATGTAGCGGCTTACCCATGGCCATCCATAGAGAATGGGAGCAGTTCAGTACTGCCCACTGCTGCCCACTGTAAAATGTTGAACATTAGTTCATTAGCAACCACTTTAGTGGAGGGGATGGCAGAGCAAGCCATGCTCGAAACACTCTTATTGCTTCTAGTCTGAAGAAGCCCTGATTTCTCAGAATCTTCTGGTGGAAGCAGCTTTTTTTCTCTCGGCTTGAATACTAAACCCAGTTTTGTGAGGATGAACCAGCTAAAGTCCATCCCCTGGATAAATCCATCCCTGACTACTCTCTAACCCTTTCCATACAATCTGTGGTTTCCTTACCTTGCATCATCTCAGTCCCTTGAGGACATTACTTCCAGGTTAAGGGCTGCTAATGCATTACTTCTGGTTGACTTCTCCATCAAAATTTCTACAGGACAACCAAAGTGATGTACATACCAACATGGACATCCAATGAAAAATCCTACTGTAAGTAAACAGAGGAAAAAATAGGATTGGGGCTAGACCATCAATTGAACGGGGAGTCATTACAAAACAAAGGCAGCAATAAGCAGAATTGTGAAAACTGTTGGCAAGAAACTTGTCATTAATGTAATAATGTGTGCACAGCTAATGGGCAGGTGTTACAATAAATAGGCAACTGTGGCAGTACTATATCTGGACTGGTGTCCCTTGGAAATATGTGTGAGGGGGTATTTCTGACTTTTGGTTCGCCAAGATTTCTTTAATACATGACCCAAATAAACCAATTTATTTCCTGGATAGTAACAGCTTGAAATTAATTAACTACATAAGAGCCAATTTATGAATGGACAATCTGTTGGACCACCCAAAAAATACAACTTTGCGTTGGTCCTATTTGTAAAACTTGTGTTTAGCTGATATGATTGACACTTATATGAATGACCATCAGTACTGTTGACAGGATGTACATTTTACTTTTATTTTGTGTGTGAAATTCCCCCACCTACTAGATTGTAAGCTCTTCGGGGCAGGGTCCTCTCCTCCTGTATCACTGTCTGTATAAGTCTCTCATTTGCAACCTCTATTTAATGTACAGCGCTGCGTAATATGTTGGCGCTAAATAAATCCTGTTTATTAATATTAATAATAATAATAATAATAATATTAATATTACTACTGAACAGTCTCTATACCGAAGTTTGTGTTTTGATTTTCCCTTTTTATATGAGTAAACAAAATATGAAAACTATACAGAGGGATGTTCTTAACTGAATAGGGCCAATGGTGGTGTTGTCAAGGAAGATTGGAAATTTTTTTTACTGATTCATTGATGTAGAAACATCAGCTATCATGCGGGTTTGGTCCTTTTTGCTGACCTATACTTGGACCCTTCTGTTACCCCACATTTTAAAGTAGCTTTTGCTAAATTGGTCATGGAAACCATTTACCACATAAGTTGGAATGACAAGATCAAAATTAAATGCAGTTAAAATACCAGCACACTTTTAATTTTCAATATTTTGATAACTGAGCCTAAATAATTCTGACTTCTGTCTTTCTCACAATTCTGCTGTTTTTGCTTGTCCGAGCATGGACTATTTTCATCACATTCCATGGACTGATTCAACTGGTGCATGCTTTACATTCCTCAAAGCAACAGCTGCTAGTTAGCAATTCAAATTTAAATTTAAAGCCCACCACAGTATTTTTTGGCATATAAACCAAACTGCGTTTTAGGATTGATGCTTTCATTAAATGTCAGGTTTATTTACATTTTTTTCCTAAAGAATTTTTAGATTACCAAAAAAAAAAAAGCTATCCTTTGTGCAAATGGAAGTACAGAAGGTACCATAAAAGAGAATAACGGTTGTAGAAACAGGTAATACCGAATTTGAAAAGAAAGAAGGAGAAGAAAGAAAAAGAAGAAGAAAAAAAGGTTAACATAACATAACATTCACATTAATAAAATTGTGGATACACTGTTACCACAGAACCTGTGAAAGCCTGAAACCTTGTTGATATTTATGTTTAAAGATAGGAACATGGTTTCCAATTGAATCAATATTTAAATGATAAAGTGAATTAGAGCATGTGGAGAAACTTATTTGGTAATTTGGTAACTAGTAGAAATACATTTATAATACAAGGATGCAAGCATGATAATATGAACCATTATTTCAAAAATTGGGCAAGAGACTTACATTTAACCCACATTGCAGGGTATTCTAGTGTTGGAAGAGTTAATGGAGATTATAAAGAGGATCAGTTGTTATGTCCAGGAGAAAGAGTATTTTAAAGTACCAAGAGACAAATTCCCTGGGGGTAGTCTGTAATATAGGGGTATATGTGAATATAGTTATTGCTACTCGATTAAAAGAATGGTTATAAAAAAACTGACGATTGAAAAACAAAATTACATTTGGTATATATAATTGTAAGGTATGACGTGGGTAAGTTGGAAAAAACCCCAATCTGAGAGGGAGCAAGAATGACAATATTTGTAATTGTTTGCTATAATTACCAAGTCGCAGTAAACAACAATATGAAGGCAAATAGGAAAAGATGACTTACATAGGTTGATGCTGAGCAAGTATAAGGGCTACCTGTCCGCAGCTAATCACACAAAAGGGTTGGTACTGTATACAGGGAGCCCTTATAACTGGTTAATGGAAGCTAAAGAAGTGACACCATGCGTTGATGAGCTGCGCATGCATGGTGGTTCAAATGAAGCCACATTGTCTGGGCTACTTCCGCCCAGATCTGGGGAGTATTCCATGCTTGGGTGGTTTGGAATCAATGCTAATTTGGATTGTATGTACTTCCTCCCTAACCAGAGCTAGGGCAGTCATGTGATATGCACGCATCAGGGTGGGTGGGGCAGAAAGAAAAAAAGTGAGGGGATGGATGCACCGGATCCTCCCCTAGAGTTAATCGAGTGCACTTGACTAATGCATCCTACGGCACTCTCACCCGGCAAGGAGGTAGAGGGATCTCACATCCAGTAGGGTCCTGGGCAATAGATGAGATCTATTGCCCAAAAGAGGGCAATGAGATCTATTGCCTTCCGTCTCTCTTAGAATACAGGAAGTGATAATGCATAAATGATGGTACGAGTACTGTTGGCGTGCGCAACATGGGTGGCATGACATTAGCACTCATATTCAAACTGGCTGTTGGTGGAACATGATGGGGGTTGACTCTGAAAAGCCTCTGGGAATGAAACTAACAGAATAATTACAGTGGGAGGTTGATACCAAGCAATCACAAAAGAGATAACATCTCTGTGAGCAGGAATATCCTGCCAGGTGTGTAAACATCACTGTTATCAGATGACATCAAAGAAGCCAGGACCAACTGGTCAGATGAGTCAAAGAACTTGCCCTCAACACAACAGCACCACCTACTGGAGAATATCAGTGGACACCTGGGAGCAGGGTGTTTCCGGAGTTGGGAGGACTCCTGAGTAAGGGGTGGATGCATGGGTGTGGCTGGATGTGGCCAGGGGGCCTGGAGATATATAAGAAGGGACAACAGCCACAAATCGCTTATATGCTTATATACATCCTATGCCTCTTCTCCTAAATCTCTTATATGCTTATATACATCCTATGCCTCTTCTCCTAAATCTCTTATATACTTATATACATCCTATGCCTCTTTCTCTTACTTACTCTCATTCTCTCTTAAAGGTGCAGGGTACAGAGGAGGGACTCTTTTGTAACGTATCATTTTACTTTGTCTATGTGATTATTATTTAGCTTAATTGAAATAATTGTTGATTACATGTTAATTATGTTCTTTGTTATTAAATATCTTGTTATTTAAGATCTATGTGATTATTAAGCTAATAGAGACCTAGTGAAGATACTGTTTTGCAAGAAAGGGGATAAGGGAAACAGGAATTTTTCTTACAAGTACGAAGATGTACATCTTCGACCCCTGGTAATCGCCCTCCCATCTTATCTCAAAGACACCATAGAACTTCTTAAATTTACCTCCCAACTACAAATACCAGCCATCTCCACCTTGGTTACTATTGACGTTGAGGCACTATATAGCAGCATACCCCACCAAAAGAGTTTAAAAGGCATACAGACCCACCTTGACAAATTCTACCCCAACAACTTATCATTTAACCAATACCATGGTATCAATTACCATGGTATACGATGATCAGCAAGTGCCCTTTCTAGACACATATATCAGGACAACCAATAGCGGAACAACTGACACCACTCTGTTCAGAAAGGACACAGCTGGAAATACGATTCTGCACATGCAAAGTGCCCATGCTTACTTTCTCAAAAAAGGCATCGCTCTCAGCCAATATCTAAGATTGAGACGGGACTAACCTGAAAAAGGAATCCCAAGCATTACAAGAGCTGCTCCAGTTAAGGGGCTACAGCAAAAAGCTCCTTAAAAAAGCTTGCCAACAAGCTCCCTCTCATGATCACAATTCAGTCATTACACAACTTAGATCTCAGCCGCCAGAAACAGAAGCAAGAGTTATGACTACTTTTAATACCCAGCATAATAAAGTTCGGAACATTCTTAAAAAACATTGGCAGATACTTTTAAGTGGCCAGAAAACATCTATATTTCTCAATCCTTATCCTACCATCACCTATAGGAAATCATCCTCTTTAAAGGATACTCTTATACACAGTCACCATTCCGACTTACCGAAAGACGTACCCCACCCATTAGGTCCGGGCACTGTGAGATGTGGCAAATGCACACTGTGCCCATGGCTCAATGAACAGAAAAGTTTACTCTTGCCAAACATTAAATGGCATAAAATAAAACACCATGTTGATTGCACAACTACAGGTTCTATATACCTGATCTTATGCATTTGCGGTAAATTCTATGTTGGGAAAACTAAAAGGGAATTTAAGAATCACATATATGAACATTTGTATTCAAGTAACACTGGCAAAAATGAATACACCAATCTGCCACCATGTTGGCATGGTACACAACTTTAATAATAAGTTTATCTCCTTTTCACCCTTAGAAAGAATTTTCCCCAACCCAAGAGGGGAAATATAAATATAGCTCTACTAAAAGCCAAAACTAGATGGATTTATACTTTAAATGCCCTCACACCCCCGGGTTTGAATGACATGTTGTCATACAAACCCTTTCTATAACTTATTAACTATTAATTGTATATAATCTTTTACTATCTAGTTCTCAATAATTTGTACCATAATTTTGGCACCCAGTTACCAAGTCTTGTTTGTTTCAATCTTTCAATTTTATAATGTAACTTTGTATCGTGTAAAAGGCTACATTTTGTTATAATAACATCTTGGTAAATTGTTTCAGTATCATACATCTATGTTGCAAATGTACTATTTACTGGCTAAATTCGTTGATGGTTTATTAATGCTAAAGGGTAGCATATCTCCCTACTGTCTCTTGTATCAATGTTCAACTTTAACTTGTATCAATTTATTTTGATTAATGTTATAATCGCAGTATGCCAATATGTTTTTAACCCACATTGTGTAAAGGAAGATGGTTCCCTTTTTACATCTATATCATTTTGTCATCTATACATACAAGATACTATTTTTTTTCACTTTATAATACTAATACAATTTAGTACTGTCATTTATGCATTATGTCCTCCTGTACTCTACGAGGGATGGAAAACGCCCTAGCCCTGGTTTTTGGCGGAAGTACATACAACCCAAATTAGCATTGATTCCAAACCACGCAAGCGTGGAATACTCGCCAGATCTATATTACAGACTACTCCCAGGGAATTTGTCGCTTGGCACATTTAAATACTCTGTATCTCCTGGACATAACAACTGGTCCTCTTTATAATCTCCATTAACTCTTCCAACAGTAGAATACCCTGCAATGTGGTCCAGTTTTTTAATTAATGGTTCATATTATCATGCTTGCATCCTTATATTTTAAACTTATTCTTACTACTTACCAAATTTCTTCAATACGCAGTCAACCCACCAAACCAACATGATCTGTTTTTAAGAACAGGCTCAAGCCTGAATTGTAAGTTTTTCCACACTCTAATTCATGTTATCCTATAAATATTGATTCAATTAGAAACCATGTTCCTATCTTTAAACACCTTGTGACTCTTTTCTCTTGTACATTTGTCCTATAAAAGTTTGTAATTAATGTAAAAAAAATATATATTTATTTTTGACAGATTACTCCAATATCTGTCATTTTGTTCTTCCTTAGCTTGTTATCTCTCCAAACCCATTTCTCCAAATCCCCTTAGGAAGCCTAAGTGGGCCAAACGCATCGGAAAGTA
>NC_092858.1:83336733-83398653 GCF_032062135.1 Pyxicephalus adspersus | reverse complement strand
TGGTTAATGTGAATGTTATGTTATGTATGTTGACAAAATTTGATGATTAACAAATTAACCATTTTTTTATTTTCTGATGCCCCTGAAAATAGCTTTCTTCTTCTTTTTCTTTTCAAATTGATATCTTCTTTGTGCAAACCACCAAACACAATTATTAACATGAAAAATAATGTATTTTTAATACATTGGTGTTATATATGCTAAAATGTAATTTTAGGAAATAAATTTCATGGAATATTTTACATCACTAAATTAGATTTTTTTTTTTTAACACACTAAAAACAGGCTAATTTTGTTTGTCTGCTTGAATAGCTAAAAATGTACAACATGTCATTATTAAAATAAATAATTAATTTATATAATAAAATATTAAAATAACGCATGCATTCTGGGAGAAAATCTATGTTTTCCTTTATGACTTTTAAAATTGCCCCTATTAATAGAAAGATGACAAACATTAATGTTATTAATAGTTTTTTAGGAGGGTGCAGTGTTTGTCCTGAAGGAAATTGGTCCCAAGGGCTGATAACTCAATGACCTTGTTGCAGTGTCTGGACACATGTGGTCACAACTGGCTGTAGCAGTCCTTCTCCAGGCAGCTAAATACAAGATGAAATACACATTGTACAGGGAAGCTGTTTACTTTCCAAATGACTTATTTTTTTATCTAGTTCTTATACAATACATACACTGCTTACATTAAGTAAATAAAATAAATGTAACCACGTGCTGTTTACATGTTTTTTGAGACTTATCTTAGGCTAAGTTTAGACTAACAGTATTTGCAAGCAGCTTTCAGTAGTTTTACTGCTAAAAAAAAACACCTGCAAAAATGGTTATTATTAAACCAAATGTTCATATTCAAGAAGTAGCAGTTTTAAAATTTAGACACCTGTAAATAAAATGGGACAGCAAACGTGTGCATGCCATTTAAATGGTATTTTAAGCAAGTGCATATTTATTATGCTTCAAAAGTATTATTTTATATTAGATTCATATTTTTAGATTATATGTATTTTTGGTATTGTATTGATGCATATCTAAACCTAACAATAAATTTTAAAAAAGTGATCAATCACCTCTTTATTGATGAACGTACAAGTTATGCCTCTTCAACAAAAAAACAAACTTTTTTCTTTGTTTGTTCGCAGTCTTTTTTATAACGTACAAGAGATAATACCTGCCCCCTCTGAAACAAAGAACCTGTCTGCTTGCATTTTTTTTAATTTTGGGTTTAGTTTTACTTAAATAAAGGGGTGAAGATTAGACACTAGGGGCTCTTATGTGTCAGGATCTCCAAATGACTGTTAAGATATCAACCATAAGAGGGGTGTATTGTAAGAAGAAGAAGCAAAGCAGGTAATGTAAACTGAAAATAAGGCTTTCCTCATGCATGTTTGTAAACCATGAATTATTATTTACATGAGGCTCATCCATTTTACATATTTATTTAAATAATGAAACATATCCCTAAGCCTTTTCCTGACACATTTTAATTGTTATGGCAGAGGTAATACCAGCATGTAAACACATTCGCAGTCATCATTACATGTAAGGTTTGTTTACCAGCTGCCAACTTATTCCTGGAAGTATACAGGTAGCTTTCACTTCCTTATTACTGTCATTACTCACATTTTCATTGGCCCATGCAATTTTGGGACTTGATATATTTGATTTTTTATTTATTTAAAAACCTTTTATATTTTACCAAATATATAAATATGTATGAAAATATTATAGGTACTTATATACTAATATATTAAATATCATATTATGTTTGCCTGCATAAGACATTTGTTTGTATGCTACTAAAATATAGATTTGAGAAACATTAGCTTAAATACTGTTCAGCTTAAACCATTTCAGCTACCAGTGTTTTTTTTCTTTAGGCCTTCTGCTTTCAGAAAATATATCATGCTTGGTGTTTTTGGATGCATTATTTTGTAAAAAGTGTGTTCTAAATAAAGCAATGGTTTTGGCACTAAACACTATCTTGGTATATTATTGTATCTTTCTGTGCTCCCTGCATAAAATTCACATCACTAACTACCTTATAATATTGTTGGTTATGGAAATGAGGTGAATGTAGGAGAATAGTTTAAAATAGCATTTCTCTTGGGTTCCTTAAACAATAGACAATTGGTGTCAGCAGCTTTTTGGGTATCTGTAAGGGAGGCAGCCTTCTACAGGCCAGCAATGTATAAGGTATTCTTCCCACTTAACCACCATGCTAATGTGTACTGTGAGTAATTATTATTGCATCATTTCTGTACTCTTATCTTTTAGGTTGCTTATATTACTTAGATTACTATTTGTATATTTTTCACCATTCCTGCCAGTCAGGGATGATATTTTGCTAAGCTACTTTTAACACAAGAGGGTGCTGTACTCTAAGCTATGAATATGTCTATTTTTTTCCATAATGCCATTCTCCCTTTTAGCAATGCAGGTTTTTAGCTACTCTGCAAATGTAAAAAATGCCAGTATTTTAATAATAAATGTGAAGATGTGCTGCAGAGGGCATAAAAATACGCAAAGAAGGTAATATCTGCTTGATGGAGATTTGTAATACAAATAAATGAGTTATTTGATGTCAAATGACACAAAAGAATAAAGAAATTATTTTCAGAAGATAGCAAAAATACAACTGTATTCATAGCAATATCAAAAGAGTTTGTCATAAAGGGAGCAGGTGACTGAATGACTGTGATTTAAAGCACTTGCATGCAATTTTGAAGCTTTTAAGCACGTGAAATGGAATATCACAAACCATGAATCATTCAAATTGAATTGTATAAGATTTTTTTATTATTGTTTTAATAGAAGAGCTATTCTTCTTTAAAGTAACAGGTTTTGTAGTATGAAAGTATAAAGGATAAACAACCTAAAATGTAAAAAAATAGAACAAAAACAGCTGGCCACTCTGGTGAAAATAACTGCATTTCACAGCTATGATGACCAACAATGCACCGTGGTTATGAAAAGGATGTAAGGACTAATACAGATGGCTATGTACACATCTATGAGGCAAAAAATGCCCCATTTTTAGATTAATAATTAAAACTTTTAGAAAACAGTGTATATCTACTGCACCATAAACAAATTACTGCCATTGTTTACAGAATTTAGTGGGAATTCTATAGAAGATTGAAGTAGAGCAATTTGCAGTAGGGGCAGGGAGGACAGACATAGAGCCACAGACATACAGTCCTGAAAATATTTTTCAGGACTGAATAGCCCTTTGCCCTCCGAGGAGTAAAACTGGAGTCCTCCCAGCAGATAGGGTGGTTGGGCATGGTAGGACAACAGTAGTGCTACCTTCTGTAAATGAATGAGAGGGCTCTGATTACTGGCAGCATATGCTGCAGGTTGTTTCTCCTTTAGGTTGTTAGTTAATTCCCTTAGTCCTGCTTCTCTGTGATCCCATTTAATCTACCTGTGACCTCCTCCGTCTTGCCTGTGACCCTCTCCTTCTTGATTTTGACCCTCTGCTAATACTGGCTGTGACACACTTTCTTAGCTGTGGCCCATTCCATCCATTCTGGCTATGACATGCTTTATTCCGGCTGTGACCTCCTCTATTCTGGCTGTGACATCCTCCATCCTCTCTGTGACTCTGTCAACTCTGGCTGTAAGAGGTCAAGAGGCAAGGGGGAAGCCACCCACCCACTTTCTTTAAAATGCCTTTTGCGCTGCCGCAGTACTCATTCACCTAGATGTCCAATGTCCCTTTTTTGTTGAGGTAGATGCTTTGTAACTTAACATGGGAGCAGCCCTGGAACTCTAGAACTTGATTTCTTCTTACAGAACTTGACTCTCTTCCAAAGTAAATATGATATAAACAACCGGGGAACTGCTAGGCATGAAATTGAAAATGGATGCATGGAGTGCACTTTACATTCCAAGCATTCGGTGTGTTCTTTTCTTTTCACAGTTTAAGCTCATCACCACTTACAGACCCAGCTTACAGTATATAACACCAAGACAGGTGTTTTCCTGGATCTAGGCAATGTCCCATAGTTGTTAAAGGGCCCCTAGTACCACCAGTCATCACTGCGATTACCCCACAAGAACTTGTCCCCAATCACTCTATTATCGCCTCACTTGTAAGACATTCTTGCAGGTAAACCACAGACTTGTCTTGTAGGTCTGGGACTACTTACATGTAGTATTTGTACATATAAAAGAAAATCTGAAAATTACACCGATCACACAAATACATAAAAGAAAAAAATATTAAGAGTAACATTAAACATGGTAGTTTGCATTGTCCATATATACAGAAAAGGGAAAGACACTGATATTTACATACAGCATTTGGAGCAAGAAAAGTAATGCTATAAATTAGTCGTGCATGAAAAATAGAAAGAGATGCTGAGAATTATACCCAGCATACATATTAAGAACACATTGGACTTAATTAAATAAAGCTTTCCAAGACTGTAAAAGATAAACTGTTATAAGCGAATTTGGATGATCCAGCCAACCTGAAAAGAATCTGGCCCAGGATTGAAAATAATTGCCAACTAACAGAAAATTATTTTTAGGAAATCTATTCCAGAGTTGCTGGATTGCCCAGGTTCTCCCATGATCATCTATTTTCTGCAGTCTTGGAGAGCTTTAATACATCAGGCCCATACTCTGAAGTGCATGAACAACAAGATGAATGTAAGTACAAGGTGACATATACACATAAGTACTGAGCCTGAGAATTGTACAGAATGACAGTGGTACTGTGCAGCAACCATATATGTAAAGAACATATACTGAACATTACACCTAGAATAGGGCTACAGAATAAAAAATAGTGCTGCGAATTACACCAAGAACACAGAATACAAGCCAAGCTACTGTTCCATGTCTATAAATAAAAATAAGAATGATTCCAAGAATTAATAAATATTATACAGTGCAGTGCCCATGCATACAGATAAGAGAAAATACTAAGAAATACACCCAGTGTATACAGAAAGGGAAGTGTAGCATGAACATGAAAAAAACAGAAGTCATAAAGTAGTAAACTATGTCACTTTAACAGAAAAAACACCCCTATTTATTGTACAGTGCTACATAAAATGTTGGCGCTATGTAAATCCTGTTTATTATTAATATTAATATTATTATTAATAATAATAATAATAATAATAATAATATTAATAATAATAATAAACAGGAACAGACAGGTACTAGTCAAAGTGAACACCTTTGCAGCAATTGAACAGTGATTTTTGGACCAGAAGTAGCACTGAGATTATTATTACAAATTTGCTGATGTCATCTTGTGGTCCATTCATAAAATGACTTTACTGCAGACAGCCAAAAGGAAGCATCTGTCCTGACCTAAACACCTGAGAAAGAATCCCGACCAGAAAGTAATCAGAGGAATACAAAGATAGGGCTGGAGTGTCATGTGACCAAGGATTTGGGTGAGAAAATGGGATGCAGATAAATAGCTAAACAATTGTAAAAGTATTTTAGTAGGGCAATACTAAATGGGAGCAGTGAGCAAGATAATGGACAATATCCTAATATTTTTCTCCCTGTTCCTGCTAAGCATTGCTCTGCTGTACGATATAAATAGATAAATATTAGAAATTCATCCCTCAAATGATCCACGGTAGCACTGTGACAGAATATAACCTGGGTCTGACCATGTCCTATGTATGCATTTGTTAGAATAAAACTCTGGCTCTTCTATATGGTGATCAATCTGTCACCAGTCTGTGCAGTCTGGTCAATATGACACCTTATGGGAGCAGACATGATGTTTGTGCATGGTTTTGTTGTGGACTACAGAACTATAGAACTTACACCTGTACCTGGTCACTGTAGTAACAGAACACAGGAAGAGCTTCACCCTGCCCATTGTCTTCATTGTAACATGACTTGACAAAGTACTGCTGACAAAACTTGATGACATATGGAGCCATTGACCGAGTCATGGGAAGGACACTCATAAGTAAGGGGATATTGTACAGCGCTGCGTAATATGTTGGTGCTATATAAATCTTGTTTGTTAATAATAATAATAATAAAAATAACAATAATATTGCTTGATTTGACATGGGTTACATGAAAGAAGGCATTCCAACATGATTTTAGATAAGTAAATCCACTCCATGTCTGCACCAACCTCTAGGTCAGGCATGGGCAAACTGTGGCCCCCGGGCCATATACAGCCCGTTAGGCTTTTTTATACAGCTCGTTGAACTCTCTTTCTACTTCAGCGACTCTGCTGAATTACATCCAATCCGAGGCTCTGGCCGGTGCCCCCCCGAAAGGGGTCAGGGGAAGGACCCCGCTGGGGGGCCGGCTTGGCTTGAGCCACGGACCATGTTCCCTGTACAAACCCTGGGCTCGGGGAAGATGGCAGAACAACCCGCTCACTCTCTCATCGCAGGCTCAGATCAGTGATGGGAGAGTGAGCGGGTTTATGTCATCATAACGCAACGCAACCCGCCTTGGAGCTCCATCCATCTGATCCTGGCTTTGCCCCCCTGCCAAATTTTAGAACACATTGTGGCCCCTGAGCCAAAAAGTTTGCCCACCCCTGCTCTAGGTGGTGCAGCTTAACCGGTGATCTGTAGTTCAGTTCATTAAAGGATAACCAGACAGGATAATGTTAGGTGGAATTAAGAATAAGTGGATAATTGGACATTAAATTATTATGTTTCTTACTGGTACGTTTTAATCTTTTTTGCAGTGATAAATAATCCCTTTCCCAAGCCTGGCTGCTGTACACTGTGCAGCAAGTCAGCAATTAGGTTTTAAAGGAAACATGAGTTCTGTGGTGTCCCCTTCGACATGGTGCACGCACCCTGTAGTCATATAAGCTGTAATTTAATACCTGATGACCTGTACGTTACTCAGTAATTACAGCCTATGGGGTTAGAACCGGATCATCCACAAAGCAATTCTAGGCAGGAGCCTAGGGCCCAATGGATGTCTAGAGGGCCCAGAAACAACCTTCATACTTCTGGAGTAAACCTAAGAAATAGAACGATAGGTTAAAACCTTGACCCCTGTCACAGGAGAGGATGGTCGTGTATGCAGTTGTCTTGTAAAATCATTTCAGGAAAAACAATACAAGAAGGGAGGCATATTTTGTGTCTATTGCATACCATTTAACCCCCTAACCGCTAAGCCCGTAATTTCTCGCACTAAATATTTTTGCTCTTTTTTGCTCTTTTGGTTAAGCCCGTATTTTTTCGCCTACACTAAAATCCCCACTTACCTGGTCCAAAAAAAAAAATTTCATGAAAACCTGTGACGCTTTTGGAACAGAAATCTAGAAATCAGTGTAACGCTCAGGTGGTTAAAAGAAGATTTAGGGGCCTAGCTTAAGCTGCTAACCTTAAATATGTCACTTCAGAGCTCACAATTACACAAGAACCTGCTCATTTGCTAGATTTCAGACAAAGTAGCAATGGAAATATTTTTTCTTCAACCAGGTCAACTATACACCTAAAAGTCCTGGTTTATATCACAGATACAGCCTAATGCTCTGCACAATATGATGGCACTATATAAATACTGTGTAATAATAATAATATTGATGAAACACTCATTCCATTTTGTTTTATTTTTATTAATTGTATATTCCAGTCTTCCACTGCAGCAAATCGTCACCATCCCTTCACAAAAACAGCAAATTCACCCAAAATATATTTCATCTACTGTTGGGTTGCCACTGTTGCTAGAGACCCTGATTTAGAGATTTTCCTGTCTAAGATCAACTAAAAGAGCATTTTATTGTCCTGACATGCCATGTATGACAAAACATACCCACATGAATGAAATCCTATGCACATACTGCTATGTTTGTCTGTGATACTTCCAGGTTAGGTAATAATGAGCCTGATTTATTAACGTTCTCCAAGAATAGAGATGATAGATATCATGTGAGAACCTGGATAATCCAGCAAACCTGGAATGATTTTCTTTAAGATTATTTGCTAATGGCATGTCATCAGTCCTGGACCAGATTTTTTCAGGTTTACTCCATATGTACTCCATGTAACTCTATTCCTTTCATCCCAAGTTAAAGTGCTAGTAATTTTTGCAAAGGTCTAATGATGTCAAGCCTAATTTGTGTCTCCAATAAAAAGATTTCATATAACTTCCCACAGTGGTATCTGCAAAAACACAGAACTTACAGGCACACTTATTCTTGGTCATTTACTTCACTTACTGAAGCAAGATAATGAAAACAGTCAACAGTGGCACCTCCATGTTCCCTCTCTACACTCTCTTAAAAATAAGTATAGAGTGATATTACTAAGCCATCATGTTGATGAAATTGATTTATTATTTTCTAGGTTGGTGTAATAATGAGTTTGGAATTAATTTAGCCTGTAACAGCTAAACCTCTACAATAGAGGAATGCTTTTATAAAATATGTTTAAAGTTGATAGTTGTATTACAGGCCTTGAATATATTTTCGGAGGTGTTAAGTGCAAGCTGGATCCCTGTCTTGACTTTCAGTTTATTAATGCACTACTGGACTGGATAAAAATACTTTGTATTTCATATCTAAGTAACATCTGTTGATATTTGGCCATTGTAGGGTTCATAGAAGGAGTAGAAATGGTCAAATGTGTAGAAACTAGAGGAATAGACCAAAATTCAGTTAAATGGAACTAAAATCTGATTCATTTCGGACCAATTGCAATAAAGGATAATTTATTAGGCTTAAAGCAGAACTAAAGTTCCAATGTGTGACCAGGCAGGGATTTAGATGGTGGTGCCCACGTCAGAACGGGGCCAGGTGAGTGTAAAATGGGTTTAGTTCTGCTTTATTTACCCTGTTAGGTCAAATTACTGTAAAATCAGGTGGCTGCAGTCTGTATGGAGTTTGAGATGAGTCTCTGAGTTTTCAAGTTTAGTTTTTGTTTAGTAAAAAAATGACTATAAATCTGACATACAACGATAAATGAGCCTAAACATATAGGGTGCTAATTATAAAACAGGGAATCTGACATTCCCCTAAACATTCCTTCGTAGAAATCTTCCAGGTTCATGTGTTTCAATCACAGTAATTGATTTGATTCCCACCAGGGAATGTTTGAGGGAATGTCAGATTTCCTGTTTTATAAATAGTCCATAAATTGCAGGGAATGTTTTTAGGACCCACGGAGTAGCATTTGTCGTTGCGTCACGTATGAAGGGAAAGGCATGTGGGGATTGTGTGTGCCTCAGAAATGTCCCTGGATGTAACTGAATTGTATATTTATTAGGCTGAAGGGAACAGATTTTACTTTGTTTTTGGATTGACGTTTGATTTCCTTTTAAGTTTGGAGTACCATAGCGTCCTAATGTGAAGTTTATTAACTTTTATTTTGATTAGCGTAGTATGTATATATGTTATATAATTTTCAGGGCTCTTTTTCTACAACAGGCAATGGGACATTGCAGGAATCTTCCAGGTCTATGTGTTTCAATGGGAGCAATAGATTCCCCCAGGGGAATGTAAGGTTTCCTGTTTTTTCATGGAACCTTTTGACTCTAATTAACCTGAGCATATTATGAGCCCATTGTGACACATTCCCTGATACAATGCACAGCCATCCATGCACAGCACTCCCTACAAGCTATGGAGCAGCCCAGGGACTGCACGTCTGAAGGGAATCAGAGGAAGTCTACTTCATGGAACCCAGTCACGTCTGAGGGCGTGGCTGCACGCCCTTCCTTCCCTGATTGGGCGTAATCTACTGAAGGGGCGTGGTTACGTTCCAGCTCCAGCCTGGGACAGCTCGTCTCTTCCTTGTAGTTGGTGGTCGGTTATGCCGCTATCGGGGGTCAGCCGGGAGCTGTGAGAGGAGACCCCGGCCGGGGCAGGGAGGATCACCTGTGTCACCGTGACCCGTGCAGGTACTCGTACTTACAGTCACCGGTTACCGTACTTAGGAGGACAGTTGTGAAGTGACGAAAGAAAAGTTTACACAGGAAGAGCCGCTGCGTTATCTGTGCAGTGTGTGACCCTTGGTCAGCAGGGTATTACCTGAGCCCGGTGTCATGGCTGCCACAGCCTGGGGAGATCACCTGGGGGCGCTGTCTCTGCTGGTGACCCCGGGTATAATATACCCCCATGGGCAGATACAGAGAAGACTCTATGCCCAATGGAGGATGCCATTCACCTGTATAAAGCTCTGTGTGTTATAAACAAATACCTTTCATTTCTAAATCAAATATCTTTTATCTTTGTGTATGAGTGCTGCTGATCTCCTATGGCTTTCTTGCAGCCACTTCCTGTCCACACACCTTCATGTCATTTCTATCCAGATGGTGACAACCCCGAATCATGTCTGTAATGATTAGTTACATTTGTGTAGTGTTCATCAGAAGACCGGGTGACCACGCAGGGGATCTATGGAGGAATCGGACAGGATGTTGTCACCCCATAACAGGAAATGTCCTCTGGGCAGGATCGTAGATTAGTAATATATTAAAAACTGCAGATTTACATTTAGGGACAGAAGGAGTGTTGTCACCCTGTAACAGGAAATGCATGAATCAGGATCTTTTGGCAGGTTTAAAATTATTGGAAGATTTACTTTGAAAAAACCTTAATATTTTATAATGGATTTGAGTGATTGGATTATCTCCACCTTGTGTATTCTCTATTAGCAGATGTCACTTTGCTGTGTATGAGGATACATAATTGTCTCTGGTAGAACATTCACATGATGTTGATTGCCACATAGAGCTGTGGTAGCGGTGCCACGTGATGGGAATGTTATAATATCTTCTTGTGGATTCTTCTGTGTTATGAGTTGGGATGATACAAAGGTACAGACTAAACTAGTCATAGAGAACGATTGTATGACATAGAGAACAACCTCACAATATGGGACGTGATGTTACAGCGCACAGAGCCAGATTACAGGACTTTGGTGTCCAAACATGACCAAACATGACCTAGCACACACTTAATAAGTTTCACTTCCATGTTCTACCCCATCAAATGATCACATCTACGGCGTCCAATCAAAACCCACTGTTTTTTGGCTTTTTGAATGGAATTGTGTGGTGTTTTCACTTCCACTAATTGATTACCAATCAGATCAGTCGATGGAGTGTAAAAATGGCAATGGATGTGTTCCTGTGTATTAGTCCCTAGTCCAGTACAGGTAGTTCCCGGGTTACATACGAGACAGGGACTGCAGGTTTGTTCTTAAGTTGAATTTGTATGTAAGTCAGAACAGGTACATTATTTTAATAAATGCAATTAGGTCAGATGTTTGTCTCAACATATTATTAGGCAGCGTGGTGTCAGTTACTGTAAAAAATCCTCACTGTGAGCTAATCACAAACAAAGCAAAAAAAAACTTTATGGAGCCTAGACATTCATTAACTTTTGGAGCAAGCTGTGCTTTGATATGCAAGAAGAAACAACTGCAGAGTTTCTTGGTCATTAAAGAGTTACAAGAGGTTACAGATCTGCTCAGCTCCTAAGATTCTTCTGCAAGTCATGCAAACCGCCCCTCCTCCCTTCAAGCCTCCGTTCTGCCCACAGCGAGCAGGGAAGTCTCGTTCCTATCTAGGAGTAAGTCGGTATGTCAGATGTCCTTAACCCGGGGACAACCTGTATATTATTACAAAATTGTATTCTCTGTCTAACAATTACACATGCTAAAGCTGCAGACAGATTTTAAAGCAGAACTAATCCCACAACACTCACATGTCTTTGTCCCGTTGCAGGGTGCCACCATCTTCTTCCTTCTTATCTTCCTGGAGATGATTTCTGGCCATCTTGATTGGCCATACCAGGGTGACCTAACTCCCACTTGGGTGTGAGGAAGATTCATTCATTGCCAGTACACCCAAGGGAAGCCGTGAATTTGCCGGTTGGACGGCGATCAGGCACGTAAGAGGTTTTCGCAGAAGGGACGTCCCCTGTTCCTTTCTGCTATAACTACTTGTCTGATTAGAGATGTTTCTAAGTGGGACTTTATTTCCACTTTAAATTTCAGTTGATGGAAACATGATAATTTTCATCATCAATAAAACAAGCAAGCTCTGTGTACACAGTTTTGTAGAGGGGGCAGGAGCAGGACCAACGTGAGGCACCCTGCTCTGTTCTCCCCCATAGGAAGACTACTGTACAAACACTAGATGTGTACCTGGGATGATCAGAATCATTTATCCCAGAAAACATCTCGCACAGCAATCTCCAACCGGTGGTTCGCAGCTCTGTTCCCCGTATGGACACAACTCGCCCACTCTCCCATCGCAGGCTCAGACCTGCTTTCTACACATCCTGGGGAGGACAGTAGCATAGGTCTGTGGACACAACTTTGCACTATTGTCCCCCCCAGGAATTTAGTGTGGTGGAGTTCTGGCATTATCGGGTCACTCTGGGGAGAGACCCGATTCTTCCCCTTTGTGTAACACCTGGCTGCCCACGCTCGCACGGTCTGGATTCCGTGGATTTAGTGGTCCGTGAGGTCCGAAAGGTTGGCAACCACTGATCTAACGTGTGTACATAGCTTTTGTCAGTAATGTAACAAATATATATTTTTTATCATGCTAAAATGAACATTGAAATCTGATTGGTTGCTCTGGGTTATTGCAGTTTCAGCATCTAACTTGTTCCCTTCCTTACTGAGTATGAAAGGCAGTACGAGGTGACTCTAGGATTTGATTTGGGTCTGTGCGTTTCAAATACTGTAGGAACACAGCATTGACATATTCTTCATATACTGATGGTTAATTCTGCTCTTAAACCACATACAGACATGTGATGGACATCAGATGATTGTCGCTGGAAATGATCTTTTGTGATCATTTCCAGTGACAGATGAATGAGTGAGCGATGTTCTGGTCTATGAAGAGGCAGGACGAGTGAGCGGCACCCCACTATTCTCTCCTTCATAGTGGACATTCCTGATCATTCATTCATTAATCTGGTACGGCAGACCGCTGTACACGTGTCAGATTTTTGCCCAAGATAAACACAACTGTGGGTCTTGGTGACAATCATCTGACGTTTTGACATAGTTTTAGTTTTCAGATTAAGCTGAAGAAAATTGAAAAGTTTTACAGCTGTTCTGGTGACAGCTTTCAAACTTTTCAATTTGTATAATTTTCTGTCTCGGTTTTTCTGGGAGACACCGACAGCTGGTAAAATCTTACAAACGTTCTAACTCTAATCTACCCTATTTAGAAATAAAAATATGTTTTAGCCATTTCTATACTTTATGGACACTTTATGACTATGTTTATGTGTATTTGTAGAATGTTTGTTTTATAGTATTTATGTGTAGATTAACATTTAAAAACAATCAGTGCCCATTCACAGCATTGTGCCTTGTGTTATGTTATGGCAGCCTAGGTGCCAGTGTCGTTAAATTTGAAGGGGGTTATGGAGGAGAGTTAGGAGATTTGAGTCACAGATGTAAGTATTTTGGGTATGAGCAGTTTATCTTTGGAGACCTGATGGGATCTCTTTATGTGTTCATTACAAAAATGTGTTTTATATATTGTTGCTCTCATCCTTTGCCCAGTACCGCACTGGAGTATGATGGGTCAGAACCTTTAAGCAAAAACCCACACCATACCTCAGTAATCCTTTGAATGCTTTGTAAACCGTACAGAATTACCATTGCTCATCCGAACAATGTTCCTATATTTATTGTCAAGGCATGAGCTGGCCCTATAGTAAATGTTTGCGGAATACAATAGGGAGGCTGTAAGCAATTCACACAGCACACATTTATAACAATGGTGTATTTTTTCACCATCTTTATTATTATTATTATTATTAATAATAATAATTATTATTAAACAGGATTTATATAGCGCCAACATATTACGCAGCGCTGTACATTAAAAAGGGATTGCAAATGACAGACAAATACAGACAGTGATACAAGAGGAGAGGACTCTGGCCCGAAGAGCCTACAATCTAGTAGGTGGGGGAATTTACACACAATAGGAGGGGGATATGAGGTGGTGGGAAGTATTCACTTATTGCAGGGTTACCTGACCATAACAATGTTTTCTTGTATTTACTTAATTAACAGGTAGTGTGTCTAAACCCAGGAACAAAAATCTAATATATTGCCCCTGATGTGCCTGGCACGGCACCTCTTGCCCATAATGCGTTCATCGTGGCACCTCTATGAGTCAGGGCCTGTAATATTATCATTGTTTCTATAAATTGGTTTCATGAGAAAAATGTTGAATCTCGTATCATATACTGTAATTTTTTGTGACAATCTGTTAATGCTCTATTTTTGATTTGTTCACTAACATTGTAATACAAGGAAGTGTTTTATGAGCAGTACATTAAATGTTGTGGTGGTAAAACCCTTGTGTTTGATGAAAAGGTTTGTTGAATATTTTATTAGCGGACAGATGGAGGGTTTGTAAGGGTTCTGGTTGTCATTGTATTTTCTTATTCAGGTAGCTAATTCTGCTCTTCCCCCTCCCCTATTCTCTCAGTTAACTAATTTATCGTACAGTAATAATTGTATATGTGTGTTAGGCTGCATCCTAATGCATTGGTATTGTCTGGTAAATGCAACACATGTGCTAAAGCTTGTTTGTGCAAAAGTGCGTATGATATCGGGGCACAAAATCCT
Organism: Pyxicephalus adspersus; assembly: GCF_032062135.1. Lineage (NCBI taxonomy): Eukaryota > Metazoa > Chordata > Amphibia > Anura > Pyxicephalidae > Pyxicephalus > Pyxicephalus adspersus. Next base: position 83,384,068 of record NC_092858.1, on the reverse strand, counting down.
TTGGGTTTGCCAAGGTAACTTGCAAAAATTCAGTTTTGCCCCTGACAACTACCCGCCAATGGTTGGCACAACAAAAATGATTGATTTTTTAAGTATTCTTGATTTTGGGATACATTGCTGAACATTAGCAAAATATTTCTTGGTGCTTAAGAGCCCTCAGGAAGCCAAACATTGCCGTTGAAAGGTTTGTTTCTTGTTTTGTTGACTTCTTTTATTGACTAAGCAGTTTTAGGCTTCTCATTGTTACATGTAGCTTACGGAGCCATGATTGGTACACATTACTTACAGACCTGTTAGACTGGTTTCTTGACCTGTATAAATCTTCTGTAATCTGCTGCAATACTCGGAAGAAATTTTGTTTATTTTTTACTTAGATGTGAACTATTAAGTGAGAATACAGCTTTTGTTAGCTGCTGTCTTACCCCTTTGGACTATACTTGCACTTTCTTTATGGAAAAAGTGTCAACAGAATTTTTCCGTTCAGTTTCCCTACGTGTTAAAGTGTATGAAAAACCAAAAGTGTAACGTTTTGGGGCTTACCAAGTAGCAGTGTAGCAGCACTTTTAATATTCAAAGAGTAGTTCACTTTGGTGTCAGTTTGAAAGTTTGGTGTCAGTTCTAGCCCCACCATTCTTTCCTACCTCTAGGAGTAAAATATTTTGGACTTTCAGGCATGGAAATCTGGGGTGATGTTTGTATCTGCATTACCAGATTTCTTTTTCTTGTAGTTTGTATGATTGTAAATTTTTTTTTAGTATAGCGGTATATGACATGCCCAAAAAATAATTTGCCTCATTTTATACATTTGTTTTGGAAACGGTTTTAGATTGCTTCTTTTCCAGGTCTTAGTTCCCTGCATATTGATAAATGTCAATGAAAATAATTATCAGTCTTTTGATATTTGACTCGGAAGTATGTCAGTGTTGGCTGCTACCCCAGTTCCTAGGGTCTTCTCTCCACAGTTCTGTATGTGTACACTGGTTTTTAGATTTCATAAACCTGTATCTTGGCGGGCATGTGAGATGTAGAAAAGAGGACAGTGTATATTTAGAAATAAGAGGAGAAAAAAGGAGTGAGTAGTGATTGTGACTGAAGAAACTGTGTGAAAGGAAATGTGACAGGGATGAGGGGGGTCCTCTATACTTGGGTAATACCACCCTCAGGTGTGTTCCATCATATATCTTTTTAATCTTTACTGCTGGTAAGTCTACAAATACTATCTTCTTTGGTTTCCTGCAGAAGTTTTTATCTGGGGCAAGTAATCCCAAAGAGTTAGGATTTAATTAAAACCCCATAACAACAAATAACATCTACAGACCCGGTGTCATTTTGTAGTGATGACATATTAATTTACAGCATTAAGCAGACCTTAAATCCCTTTCTGCTCTGTAAAATGTGCCTCATGTGAACGGCAAAGCCCTAACATTTTTGATTTACTTTTTGAAACTTGGCTAATAACTTCTTATAATACAGTTAGGCCCATAAATATTTGGACAGAGACAACTTTTTTCTAATTTTGGTTCTGTACATGAGACTAAAGTTTGGCACCTGTGTCAAATAACTTTATTTGTTTTTTCTTGGTGTGGCCTGCCTACAATAAGTGACAGTTTTGTTTACAGACAGCTATTAGTCCACACATGCTTTTTGTTTAATACAAAAATATTAAACATATTTTTTTTTTATTTAGCAGTGACTCCTAATTCTGGATCACCTAAAACAAAATATATCAGTTTCACTTCAGCTTATTTTTGTACTGTATCTAAATTTATTTTATAAACTTCACTCAGCTAAAAAAGCCATTGGTATCCTTTAATTATTTTCCCATCTGATCCCACATAGAGGGTTCTCCAGCATACAATTTGCCAATTGCCTGTCTGTAATTATGATAATGTGCAGCTCTGCAACTATGCCTGAGGTTAGGTCTGGGTATACTACTTACATATGGGAAAAAGAAAATGGAGAGGTGTTGGGCTGAACAAGTGAAATCAGCCAAATACCTTATCTGATTATATAAGTGATGCTCACTAATGTTGGATTGCTTGCATACACTAAATAGTCTGTCTATTTTAGGACAAATACACAGTTATTCTTGTAAACTATTAGCATTGACACTTACTGTAAGTACCCAAAGGGTCACCAATAATTATCTACAGAGTTTCTGAAAGCAAGGACACTTTAAAAGCTTCATATGCAAATATCTTCCCCCAGCTTTTGTTCTTTAGCTGCTTCTTTTGATTCCACACTGGGGTGGGAAAACTCACTGTGTGTGATGATGATCAAAGCTTGTGTAATTGAGCTCCTTGTAATTTAAAGAAGGAGTAAGAAGTTACATCTTGTTGTCTGTTTGCTACATAAAATTTGCGTGTATATTCTGGTATTCTTAGTCTGTTCTTGACCTGCCTATGCAAAGGAACATTTGTAATATCTGTAGGTACCTTGAAACACTTCTGGAAAGTTGTGAGTGGAAAAGTTTGGGTATAATGCACAATGTGGGATCCGGGTTATGATTTTGATTCCTTGTGTTTTATAGATTCAAGTAAACCTTTATGTGAAATTTAAATAAATTAAGCCTAAATTCACATAAAATTCTAGATGCCTCCTACTTTTTCAATCCAAGAGCTTTTGCAGCCCAGAATCCATAGAAGCCCAGAATCCATAAAAGCAGAGGAAGGCTGAAATGAAAGACTCCTTTACAAGTGAATGCAAGTGATAAGATGGCATCTGGCAGTGTTTGCTATTTAAAGTGGGTATTGGATTAATAGGCTTTTGATTTTGCGCAATCTTTTTGCATAAAATAGAGAGAATAAAGGCAGTAAAATGTATAATGATGTTATAAATGTAGTATTTCTTACATTTACTTCCGTCAGTCCCCTACTGGTTACAGAAAGGCTGTTGTAAGTGTACGTACACATATCAGATGGTTATCGCTTCAGGACTTTTATCAGACGAGCATCTGACGTGTGTACAGCAGCTGTCCAAAGTTGTTCATGGATCCATCCTGGCGGATCCACGAACGATTTCAATGCAAATGAAGGGGGGGAGAGCGCAGTGGGGTGCCGTTTGCTAGTTCTCCCCCTCCCCTCTCCATAGAGCAGAACAGCGCTCATTCTTTCATCTTTTAGTCTTTTTATCATTGGAAAGGATCGTGAAAAATCGTTTTCAGCGACAAAAGTCTGTGTGTGCTTTTAATGCTCCATTCTCAAGACATCGCTTTCTGAGAATCCTAATTAATTTTTCATTGGCTAACCCGATAGAAACAAACAGATTAAACACAACACTGAAAACCTGAATTATTAGGAATTTACAGCAGCCTCCATACACAGAGTCCATTAGTTGGGATAGTAGCATGCGTCAGCTTGTGTGGCTTTAAGGGCCAATAATTCACCTTTTAATGGTACCCCATACCGCTGAAAAGATTACTAGAGATCAATGGGAATCATCCTTTGTCTGTTCCCATTCTTTGATTGACATGAATGCTGAGAAGCTGCAGTGAATATTTGTATGATAATTGTTTTTTAGTATTTCCACATGTATGTATTAGTAAAAGGCATTGATACACTATAAACATCAGGACTCTATAATAACATGTTCTTTAAATCATAATCATCATCATTTCTATATAATTAGAGTTACCTACTCTTACCAATTAGACCACCAATTTGATTTGTTTGGTGCCTGAGAACTCCAGTTTTGGTAAGATCATGTTGCCTGAAATAATAATAAATTGGATGTTTTTCCTCTGCCTGCCATGGTAATATTAGTAATTACTGGCCATAGAGGGAAATGGCTGATGTTGGTGTTTTATTCTTCATAGTTAGGCTACATACACACGTGCAATATTTGTCGTTGGAAAGGATCTTTCACGATGCATGACTGCGTCAATGACTGCACGATGCATGAGCGAGCACTGTACATACAGCACCAGTCAGCTCTATTAGGAGGGGAGGGGGAAAACAATGGAGCGGCACCCTGCTGTGCTCTCCCCCTTCACTTGTGATCGTTCGTCTATCGTCCGTGGATCTGCCAGGACGGTCGTTTGGACGATGGACGACGAGTGCTGTAGACGCGGCAGATTCTCGTCCAATATCGGCCCTGAACCAATTATTGGACAAGAACCATTGCAGGTGTGTACATAGCCTTAAACTTTGAGTAAATATACAAGTAAATGATTGCTTGGAGTCAAATAGGCATTGGCCAGAACTTTACAATTTCAGTAAGGTTAATTCATATCTAGGATCAGGAGCTAGAGAAATGTGCTTCAGTTGTCTTCTATACTCAAATTGCTTGTTTTTATTGCAATTTGTAAGTTTTGCATCATTAGAAGTCAGATAAAACCAGCTTTACTTTATCTAGCCTCTTCCTGTCCAGTTTTGCTGTGCCTGGCCCACCCTTTCATTCAATGAAATCTTAGTATCAGATATATATGTATTGCCAAATGGTATATACAGCACCCAACCACCTGCTATGTTTGTGGGGATGGGGGGCAGGAAAGATTAAACTTTTACTTTAGGATTTCAGACTTGTGTTGACTCACCGAAGAGGAAGTTAGGCACATACTATATTTCTTTCAAATCAACAGTATATTGCTGTATTTGCACCTTGTTTACTGGGACAACACATGAGGAAATGTATTCCAGAGATGTACCAAATGTATCTTTTCTCTAAATTTAGCCTTTACTGTTGTCAGTAGAATCATTGAAGTTCACTTTCTGTAGGTTCCTGCATTTCTCACGTTATGAATATACCTATAAATGTCTATTGAAGTAAAGGGATTGAAAGGATTATTTAATGACTTTCCTATTGCCTTAGTTTAGGAATTTTACAAGATTAGACTCTTTGCTATTGTGTCACCCTAATCCTTGGTCTTTGTTTCTGCCCGTCAGTGATATAACTTGTGTAAGGAGCTGCCCTGAGATCTCTGCTGGATTGGTGACTATGATAGTCGGTCCTAATGAGGGCTTTGTTTCATAACCTTAACAGGTTTGACCTGAATTCCTCCCCCAGGGTGCGGATTTAAGGGACACCGGTAGTGATCATCTGACAGTGTCACAGGCTGATGACGCTTCACATTTCCACTGATTTATAGAAACTGAAAGGTGTTTCAACCTGCTATGTAAACTGATTATGAACACATTTGGGTGTTTCCTTAGGTGTGCATGTCATTTAGGAAAACTGACACCATAATGACTAGTTTTCTAGTAAATTGATTATGCACTACAGCTGTACTTCTCTGCAACCTGTTTGGGAAGACTTACTGAAAGGTTTTTGGTTTTGTGCAATCAATTCTGTAGAATGTATACATATGTAAAGCAAAGACTAAAATAAGGAAATTGATGGTAAATAAATACTGTTACATTGATCCTTGTGCTGACTATACACACACATACAGGAGGAGCCTGTGGGAGAAGGGAATAAAGTGGTAAGAGTTCTTTTGTTTGTTTTTCATTTTCCCTAGAAATAAGTATTTGACCCTGGGGTAGCCCTACTGCTAGAGATTTTTTCCCCCTGGGCTTTAACACCTTGACCCTTCATTGTTTGTTTCTAGATTCATTACCAAGCTAGACAAAGATTAGTTGGCTACATTTGGTATCACAAAACAATGTTAAATTGTTCAGGATTCTCCCCCCTCCACCCGAAAGAGTGAATAATGGTCAATTTGGTCATTTAGAATGTAGACCAAGGTAATGTTATTGCTTGGAAGTAGTGTGATGACCTGTGATGATATCAAATGTACAGAAATCCATCACACTTAATCATATGTTACATTTACTTTACTCAGAATATTAAAAACTGGATGCTGAGTGATTGTTGCAGGTTATGGCACATTAAACAATATGTTTTGTTCTATTGAGTAACAACGTTAGCTGTCATAGCATACTGTTGTCTTGTTTAATCATTGCATGGATGATGAAATATTGATCACGGCTTAATTGTCTGTATAGGATTCCAATGAACTCTTTAGCAATAGTATCATGTCTTTGCCGCTTTATGTGAGATGCACTTCATTTGGAACTGTGTGTCTGATATCTCATTTATCACTATTAGAGAAGAATCCTTGAAGAACCTCTTCTTATAGGGAGAAATTACTGTAAGCTGGTACACTATCATTCCTGTATGTTTGGAGTCCACATCCTTTATGTGTGAACTTGTTCCCCCTCTCCACATATGACTGCAGAGGAACTAGATGTATTGTTGTATGATACAATATCGTATTGTTGTATGTTACAATATCATACATACAATATTGTAAAAATATGACATTACAACTCACGTGGACCAGCACAGGTCACATTTACACCCACAGTGACAGACCACATACTTGGCAGCTCCTGAGTGCAGAATAAACTGCTGCTGTGTGCACGGCTGGTGCTGCAGTGCAAATGTTCAGACGGCAACCGTGCAGCCAAATAAGACATGTGAACTGCTCTGCGATCCACCACTGCCGCATATAAAAAATGGTCCCCAACTGCAGGAAACCACCCCTGCATAAAGTTCAATCACAGACCCAACCTTGAGTGGGAGAGGTTGTGACTGCAGTAGAGCCTGCAGCAGAACACTGTGACTCACCTTGGGTTTGAAATGTTTCTATTTAATAAAATATTAAGGGGGATTCTGGATTACAACAAGCACATAATCCTAAAGGAATCTTCACAAAAAGGTATTTTTTCAGCAGCCAAAACAAATATAAACACAGTCGTTCACTTCTTTCTGGGAGTTTGATAGGTAGCTCTTCATTTTATTTCATTTTGGTTTCCCATTCATAACTATCGCACTCCTGCTTATCCGGCCGTGTCCCATATAGTGTAGACATTTCTGGTCATGTAACTGCTGGATGCCCTGCTAAAATGCGCTCCATGCAGCAAGGACTGACGCAGCAACCCTGACCTGCACGTCCACCAACAACCTCTGAATTATTCCAGGCCTTTTCTTTTGTGACGCAAACCCACATAAAAAGATCACCCCTTCCTGGGCTCACAACTGGGCTCAAATCAATCCATTTTTGCCAACATTGGGCTTGATTTATTAAATCTCTCATCAGTGAAGCTAACCGATAGCAAATTACTTTTAGGAAATACATTCCAGGTTTGCTGGATCACCCAGCTTCACTAAAGAAAGTGTATCTTCTCCAGTCTTGGAGAGCTTTAATAAATCTGACCCCTTGACCCCAGGCACACAATAAATTCTTCTGTTCCACAACCCTGACCCACAGGCACCCTTTTCTTTTCTAAACTGGCTATCAAAGTGTCCATAATCGCATCTTTCCTGTTACATCTAATATTTTTTATCACAATAACAATAGAAAAACATATAAACCTATTGCTATATTTCCAGGGCTGATATATACACTGCTACCTCAGACTGTCATTTTCTCAGGATCAATGTCCAAAAATATTTATGGATAGAATCCTGGTAACTATAAAAATTTCATTTTAAAATTAAACCGTATATAAAGCCAAAACTCTTTTTTCCCCCCGTGGTTTTGGAAAACATGATAATGTGTAAAACATAGGGGTTTTTACTCTTCTGTATGACTCTGTGGGATTTACCTTCACTTCCTGTCCAGTTAATGGTGGTTTCACCAGACAGGAAGTGATGGAAAATCTGCTGAAATGTCGTTGTGTGGCTTAGAGCAACCAGATCAGGACTAAAGGCAATGGTGGACATCCTAATTATAATTGTCTTGTGAGCAGTGAATGAATATTTGTGCACATTGATCTCTGCAGGGCTAGATAATCAGTAGGGGGATGATATAAAATAATGCAGGATAAGTGTTTCAGATGTAAACATATGCCATCTTTTGGAGATATTAGATCTGTTATAGAAGACCTGTGAATAGAAATATTGCGTCCAGCCATTAGAAGTACCTGAATCTGTTGATAATTTTGGCCTCTCATAATAAAAATATGTTTTTGTGTTTAGAATACACTGTATATCAATGATAATTATCCGGAAGTTCATTTCAGAGAAGGAACAAGAATTTCTGTTGCAAATAAACAAGTTTACTTGCTGAGTCACTATGTAGGACGTTTATCTTCCTAGATAATATGTCATAGCATGACACAGGGAGGCCTTAACAAACATGGCATAAAGTTTACAGCTGCTCCTTTTTTATTGGACAAACGTTTCTATTGATTCTTTTGTACAGAATGATTAGGTGAGATAATCCTCCAGAACATAAAACCAAAGTATTGTGTCTAATTGAATATCCCTCCTCTCCAGCGATAGAAACGTCATGGGGTTGCTGATTGGTTCATTTTGGTTTCATCTCTGCCCGTGTCCTTGTCGGGGGCATGTTATTATATTTGTCCTGGTGACCATTGTCTCCAATATAGAACAGGAGGGAAAATCCAATATATTTTGAACTTGTCCTAAAACGGGAGGTGGAAATCTTTCAGTACCCCTGTTATGGTGTCTAAAAGGGAGAATGCTTTACCTTTGTAGATATTTACTCACTTTTGGTTCCATCTCCGAAACAAAAATAAAATCACCCCAAAGTGACATAGATAGCAACAATATTAAGGATTTAACCTTTTCCCTACTCTATCCAGGACTAAAAGGAAATATAGCTATATATGAACTACCTATCCTTACACTTTGCTTAAAGTGGAACTCCAGGATAGGAGAATCATGCTTTTATACATGGCATGTAAAATTCTTACTAGAATCTTTGTATTCGTTGTGTATTTCTTCCAGTGGGAAAGTTTTCCTTGGTCCAAAAACTTCCTGTAATAAAGACCAATTTGTGAAGACCAATCTCTGAAGCTCTCTCCTCTTGTGCAGAATGAGTGGTCTTTCTGTCTCTGTTCTGGAGTAGGTTGGCCTGCAGGGTCACCCTCCCCTCTGTCATTCTCTCTCTTTATAGTGAAACCACGTTTACTTTTCTTAAGGGATATTTCAGTTTGCAAAAACAATTGCTGCACACAAAGTGGATATATATCATGGTTATTGAGTATATTTTCAATAGACATTTTGGATAATTATACTGTTTTATCCTTTTGTCTTTATACAGATATATATTCAGCTACTTTTGGTATCAATTTCTACAGTTTTATAATCTATTTCAAAATCTGTCAGTAAATTTTAATATTTTATTTAGTCAGTGCTTGTTTCACAAAAATGGGCGAACCTGGGTGATCCAGCAAACCTGGGATGGATTTCCTAAAAATTTCAGTCTGGACCAGATCTACTCCAAGTTTGATGGTTCCCCTATAATAGTTTATCTTATCCAGTCTTGGGGAGAGTCAAAAAATTAGGCTTTGTGTCAATAAAATTGACACAAATACCCTGGCTTTTTATAAGCAGTTAGTTTTTACTGAATAGTTATAATGATGATGCTTTCTTTCTGCAGGTTTGATTATGTGGGCTGCATGCTGTAACTGGTTTTGTGTAGATACTGGCCCAGAAGAGATCTCACACAGTGGTAGAGCAACGGATCGATCCACTCAGAATGTCAGAACCTCTCCTCCGGTTAGAGAGGTCACCTGCAGAGCTTGTGGTACTGGGCTTCAAACAACCACCAGGAAGGTAAACACGTAATGTCTTTCCCTAGTCCCCGAAATAGTGGTATTTTGATGCACGAATGTCCCAGTACATTATCCAGTGCGTGAGGGGTCTCTATTTGACTTGCTACAGATTCCAATGCATACAAATAATTTAAGTACAAGAAAAGAGCTTGTACAGCTGTACAAAAGGTAAGGCCGGAGTACACCTTAAACAAAACCATGTCAGATCCAGAAGGTATTATCTTTTGATCTATTTTAATTTTTTTTATTAGTGGTGTTTTTTCCTGTTTCAGTAACATTGTGTTGTAGAGCAGTTCCAAATTTAACCTAATCTTTTTCCTTTTAAATAAATTACTAGTTTGGTCAGAGGTGGCCTAAAATTTACAACAAAGAAAAAATCAACCTGTGCATAAATATTCTATTGTAAAATGGATTTAAATTTTACATGGCGATAAAAATCTGTCCAGTACATTTGAATGTTGACATCACTCTTTTATAAATAGCCCTGGGATGTGTGTGTTTATAGCCAAACCCTCCCTGGTTACTAAATACTATGGTCAGGCCTCTGACTAACAGGTACAGCAGCTGAAAGAGGATTGGAGACATAGGTCATTAGTGTATGTTATGTATATAGCTGCAGAATAGAAGTTCTCTGAATCCCCTCCACCTTCACCAAAAACATTTGGATGTAAGTGTAATATTTTTGCTTATCTTTTTCTGTACAAATCATTGTTATCCTTACATTTTATGTATGAAGTGTTTATAGCTATTGATATTACATACTCTACACATCCTTTATCTCAAGCCTGAAACTGAAAAATCCCTTGTCTATGGCAAAAACCTAAACAATAGACTGTTCTGCAGCCCACAGTGAAAAGCTTTCTGTACAGAAATAAGTCTTTGTTTGCTTAGTGATCTGCTGACCCAAGTTGCCACAAAAGCCATGCTTTGTTTAACAGTCACACATCGTGATGTCACCGCAGCAGTCAGGTTAGTTTGTGTGTTTCCTTGGCCTTCTTAACAACTTTATATTTCCTGGTTTAAACTTGTTTCTGACCAGGTCCATTTTGTCATTTTCAGATATGTCCCTATTTCTCGCAGACAAGGCATTTGTTTAGTGAAAGATTTCAAAAGATTTAAAGAGTCTCTCACTTTAGTTTATTTTGTTTTAAACCTAAATGTCCTTCTTCATGTGCTCTGTATCCATTTTCAGCACATGCACATATCACAGCAAGCCAGGATTACTGGTGCATTTAATGTGAAGATTTTTGGTCCCAACCCCCAAAAAATTTGGTTAGTAGACAAAGCTGCATGGGGAAGATGGACCAAGTTGTTTACAATGAGCTTTACCAAGATGGCCACCATGGCATTACTGGAAGCGTTGTAGCCTGTCCTTTATACCATACCCATTCCCTGAGCCATACTGGATCTTCCAGTCACCTGTATGGCCTAGTTCTACCTTACTTGTAGAATTACCGCAAATGCTACAAATGTATTTATACTGATCAACTTGGTATGTAAAATTTCTGTAACACTTGGCTAGACAAATCCTGGTTGCAGGTCACAATGGCGACTACAAAAAGTCCCCTAGTGCTAGGACTTCTTGTCCCACTAAGGTACCCCACTAAGTAGTACTAATCAGGTAGGAGGTAAGTGCACATTGACAAAATAAAGATCTTGTGTCCATCATCCTGTGTCAGTCTATACTAGATCCGGGTGTTATGGGGAAGACTGTGTATTTGACTGCTGTTGGCAGGTGGTGGTTTGTATGGTTGGTGTTGGGAAGAGAGCTGTAGAGAACTGTGTACATCAGCCATTCTCAACCAGGGTTCCTCCAGAGATTACTTAGGGGTTCTTTAGGATGTTCATTGATATTCTATTTGGATGCCTGCACTGTTCCTAAGCCAACACCATTTCCTAGAGCCAGCTGCATGACACTTCTGATATCTTTAAGGGTGATTATTCTTACCACTGGGTACCAATATAAGAAGCTTTCCGTTAAATAACCTTGCAAAAAATTGGTTTTAGTAGGGGTTTCCTGAGACATGACAATTCAATCCAAGGTTCCTTGGGGTTAAAAAGGCTGAAAGGCTGTTGTCCATATTCATGGTAACTTTTTGGAACTGAGAACTGCATGTGTCAGGCGAAAGGTGCAACGTTGCAGGCTTTTTAGGTTTTGTAAAGATTTGTCCAGGCCTTCTGTAACATAAAACTTTGTGTAGGTTCACATTGTATTTATTTTAAAAAAGTGATGTACCATATATGTATGATACCCTGCTCCATAATTATAGTGACATGTATATGAATGTGTGTCTTTAAACACTGCTGCTTACTTTGTTAGTCGGTATTATTTTTTTCTCTACAGGCTCCTTGCATGGATTGCAGGAACAATTTCTGTGGATCGTGTCTACAGCAGTTAAATGATGGCCTACCTCTTTGTCAGCTGTGCCGGAGGATACGTTCCACTTCTTTTACCCGGGATGAGTTATTAAAGCTAAAAGTAAAAGATCTTCGAGATTATTTGTCCATGAGAGACATACCTACTGATCTATGTCGTGAAAAAGAAGAACTGGTACAGCTTGTTTTGGAAAGGAGGCCCATGCCTTACCCAGATGTGACTATTGTACCCCCATTTTCAAATAATCAGAGCAGCCACATAACGGACAATGGCTCATCTCAGACACAACCACCACAAGATATTCCAACAGTAAGTGGTCAAAGCAGCTTTACTGTAGTTGGTAATATTTATGCATTTAATAAAAGTTTTTGTATTTATTGGTTGGTTGTTAGTAAATGTTAAATCGTTGGGAGTATACAAAAAATATGGGATGAACCAGGTTTGTGGGAAAAATACTTTGATTGGGCAGGTAAGTATGACCTGCCTGCCTAAAGACTAATCATTCTACAGTCTGAGATAAACAACTAAACTAAACAGACAGAAATTTTTTTTTGGTGTGGGTAAGCTTACTGATTATGGCACACACTTTTTCTAAGCACCCTGCAGCAATGACCAGTCAACGAACCTGTCACCAATGCATCCCCCAAATGCCATCTTTGTTGCCAGTCACTGAGCATGTGCAGGAGTTACATTGTCTCCACTGTCTAGTTCTATTTGTATCATTTCCTCAATACTTATGCAATGCTGTACTTACTGTGTCCATTCTGAAAGTATCAGTACCAGAACCTGGAGGTCTCATGCCAAATTTAGAGTATAAAGAGAACACCTGTAGGACTACGTAGTGACAGCTACCTGTACAAAGAATCTGCTGTAGTAAGTAGGTCTGATAATTATTTTACAAACATGTCGTATAGAAACAGCGGGGGTTCTGAAACGATAGCATTCTGCATTCCTTCAAGGCTCTGATTCAAGGCTCTGAATAAAGTTTATCAATTGTAATTTAGTTTATAGAGAATAAAAAGTTTTCAAAAACATCACATTTTTAGGAACAACAGTTGTAAACATTGTGTACCTTTTGTAAACATAGAATAACATAGGTACTGAGATGACGTGCAAGGAAATAACAGCTGCTACTTTTTTTTTGTCATTCTGCATTTCTGTGATCGTATCAAGCACACAGCAAAATATTGTTCCTACTTCCTTGATTTTGCTAGCTCAGTCTGATAGCACATTCATTTCATGCTTGGTAACCCAAGAAGTCTATAACAGAGCAACTCCTATCTTGTTTACATGGCTGTCCTTGATTTGTTGTGAGCGAAGTCTAGGTTCTGAACAACACTTCCTTTATTATTGCTAAATTCTATTTGCAAATTACTGCAGCTCACTAACCATTAATACAATACAATTTGAGAAGCCAGCGAGGTGTGTTGTATTGCAGAGAGTATGCTGTTAGAAAAATGAGCTCCTTCATTGTGCTTGCTCTCCTTTCACTGACCTGTCATTGGCTGGGAGTGGACCAGGCCCCCTGTTCTGCTCTGATATAGTGTCATTGCTTCTAGCAAGATGTCTGATTACAGTTGTCTTTGTTCTGTTTGGGGAAAAAAGGAAGAGGCAAAAAAAGTAAAAGAGGGGACTGTGGGCTTCACGAAAGCATACAGGCATTCTAGCCTTCCAGTCACCTAATAAAAATATTTATTTTGCTTGATTTGTTGGCCCTGATTTACTAAAGCTCTCCAAGGCTGGAGAGAATACACTTTGATCAGTAAAGCTGGGTGATCCAGAAAACCTGGAATGGATTCCTTAAAATCATTTGCTATTTGCTGTCATAGGAACATTCAATAATCTGAAATCTAAAGCCCTGGATGGCAATAACCATTTATATCCAGGAATAAAATAAGACATACACTTTTATAGTTCAGGCTCTGATATGGTCATCTCTATAGGTGGCTCTACCTAGTGAGCTGACTTGGATGAAGCATGGACAGAAGTTATGGCTTTTCATCACTTTGCTGGTTACTTTGCTTGTCCATGGTAGGTGAACTGGTACAGAAGTCAGGTTTACAGGTCAGATTTATAGATCAACCTATGAGCCTTAACCTATGAACCTATATAGAAGAGAAAAAAGACTGTTTGGGACCAAGTAAGGGATGAATAATTGGTACCACTGATCATAAATCCCACTACCAGCAATGATGGAATCTGGAGTCCACTGTTTCCCACATTCCAAATGACACCTCTCTGACATGGCAAAGACGCAGAGTGAACTACCCATTCCCACTACAGCCTTCTGGGGGTGATGGGGGTCACAACTGATTAGTTACAAACTGCTATAACAGGCATATAATTTTTAGATATAGTTTAATCCGCCAATGTTATAAAATGTCTTGGAATCTGCAGGAGTTCCAGTTTAAGCTGATTTATTTTCTCATGTATATCTATAAGAAAACCGAAACCATTATTATCAAGCCGCACTAAATTATTACTGCACTTTGATTTACATATTTTGCACTATTCTTTACTGCAGACACTTCCGAATGTATCATCTAATACAGATACAAGAGCACAGGAACAGGTAGAAGACCAACAGGAAGATGAGACAGAGGTAACTTTCTTTATGTCCTATTACACCTGCTGCCAGTCTGGTGTCTTTTTGGGGTTGCTTTATAATATTTCAAAAGCAATTGCTGAAAAATTTTAATCCTCAAGCTTGGTAAAGTTGCATATCTTGTGAATATGAATATAATGAATATTATTTTGCAAAAATACCCAGTCATGTGCCAAGAAATGTTCTTGCACCTGATTGGAAGGTTGAGGTCAGCAAAGATAATAATTTAATTTGCTGAGTACATACCTTAATTTCTTTAATAAATAAACTGTATATTTTGGGGTATGAATTCTGTAAAAAATGTGTGGCGTCAACCCTGCCTACCTTATATGTAATCATTTTACATAGAACACAAACCTATCCTCATCTTCTCCCTCCTCTTTATCTCCATAACTCCTTCTTGTGATCAGGAAGATAGAGCAGAAAGATCAGCTATTGAAATAAAACTATCACAATGGAAGTATGGGGGCTGCCATTGCTGGCCTTTGAGAAAATGTAGATTGCCTGTCCCTGTCTACATGAGGCAGTTTAGAGAACCACAGCAAGTGTGCTGTAACTGGGTTTAAAATTCCTTCACTATATTTGTTCTGGGTCAACAATGTGGAGCCAAATCTATAGCATGACACCAATGAAAACAATGAAAGTAGCATTCTAAACCTCACGGATTAATGGGTGTTTTAGGGCTTGCATAGTGTTATTTTGTTATTATGTGCCACTTCACAAGCACATATTTACTGTCACCGTCCCTTGTTTTGTAAAAAAAAAATGTTTTTCCTTGATACTATAATATAAAAAAGTGAAATCATAGATGGTAAAACTCTTCTCTTTATTATAAAAAAAAAACGCAAAGTTTTTGTTGTTAGAGGTCACATGTTTTTTAAAACATCCCATTATTTCATAATTGTATGTTTAAATAGGAAGTTGTTGCCTGGCACTCTTTGCTAGAAGTACAGTTGTCTCAATTTCTGGTATTTCCAGTGTTACTAAAGTGATTCATAACTTTTTTCTCTGTTTTATGATGCATCTAACCACACCAAGATTGTGAACCCAAGAACTAGCTCTTAGGATCTTGTGGGGGACTCATTATCTCTCAGTAGGGTTTTCTTGTCTTTGGGCACAGAAATCCACAAACAGTCCTGACTTTATGACCCATCTTTCAATTCATTACTATTACTTTTGCATTGAAGCTGAACAATTGTATTCAAGTAGCAGTGTTTGGCACTTGTTTGACCAGTGGCCTTGAGCTGAAAAGCAGCATGGGAATTCTGATAAAAATATCTTCGTACCAGAGAGGGGTAACAAAAATTCCATTTATTTGTTACTGGGACGAAATATTTTGAAACTGGTAGCGTTATGTCTTGTTTGTGTCATAGTCCATAGATTCAGAAGAAATACTGGTGCCAGGAAGAAGGGCCTCACTTTCTGACATTAGCAATCCAGATGACATAGAGTCCTTGTCTGTGCGTCAATTGAAGGAGATTTTGGCTCGAAACTTTGTGAATTACAAGGGCTGCTGTGAAAAATGGGAACTGATGGAGCGTGTTACTCGACTATACCATGAGCAGAAAGATCTTATACAAAAAGGTACATATATTTTGACCATATAATAAGAATATTTAATATACACTGCTTAGACTTGAATGAGGCAGTGCATGTAATTTAGTGGATCTTTTTAAGGCCTTGTGACATCAGCATCAGGAAAAGCCTGGAACCTGAGAGCAAGGTTTTTATTTCTACTGAGCTGTTTTTTTTTCTTCATCCTGTTTGGGGACAATTACATTTTCACTTTAGTAGAAGGTTCACACATTAATGATAAATAACCTAATAATGCAAAGGCCACCTTAGGGTTTTTCTTAAATACTCCTCCCACGCAGCACAGGCTGCAAGATTTGCTTTCTCTCTGGACACCTAGTGTCATTCAACCCTGCGATACTGTGAAAGTGATGACACAGAAAGTGGATCTGAAGACATCACATCAGCTTCACTTCTCACACTTGTAGGCTTATCAAGGACATTGTTGCACGATTTTTGTACATCTTGTGGCTATGCAGGCAAATCATGGCTGGTGGGAGAGGCCAGTTGCATGTGTATTCCTAAAAACAGGAATCTAAAAAACAGTGCTAAAGCTCACATATGATGCTACATCTTCACAGTCGAAAAAACTAAAATCTATAAAAATGACTGGAACTGTCAGACGGGACAGGAAAAAAACAGAAATTGCTGGACACCCTCCAGCTAGGTAGCGAGAGTAGTGCTATCCTCAGTACAAAAGGGTAGCCTGTACAGTAGTGCAAGGCTAGAGTTCAACTTTAAGTTTACACAGCTTTAAGATTGTATTTTATATATAATTTTTATTTGCTGCCTTTACCATTTGGTACAGAAAAGAGCTAAATTATTGGTTTGACTCTCGTTTGTGTGTTTAATTCTTATCTTGAGATTTTGATCTCGGCCTTTAAGAATACAAAATATTTCTGTGCAGTTTAAATATTTAAATAAATAGATTAGTCTTTGTATTAGAACATAGTCTCTGTAAATTCTCTCTAGTTTCCTAGGATTTTATTGTACAGATGATTTATCTTCTAATGATTTTATAATATCTATTATCATATTATTAGTGTGTTATAATATTACAGGTAGTCCCCGGGTTACATACAAGATAGGGACTGTAGGTTTGTTCTTAAGCTGAGTTTGAATGTAAGTCAGAACAAGTACATTATTTTAATAAATACAATTAGGACAGATGTTTGTCTCAACAAAATATTGTGCAGCATGGTGTCAGATATTGTAAAAAATCCTCACTGAGTTAATCACAAACAAAGCAAAAAAAAAAACACTTTATGAAGCCTAGACATTCATTAACTTATCTTGAGCAAGCTGCGCTTTGATATGCAAAAAGAAACAGCTGCAGAGTTTGTCTAGGTCATTACAGGGTTACAAGAAGTTGCAGAAAGAGCTAAGTCCTTAAGATAACCCACAACCTCAGCTGTGTTTAGCAAAAGATTTCTTCTGCAAGTCATGCAAACCTCCCCATCATCCAGGCTCCATTCTGCACATTGTCCTTATGTCGGATGTCCTTAACTCAGGGACTACTTGTACTAATAATCATTTTTTTCTCAACCTGTAAACGTATTTGCCTTTGTCCTTCTGTATATATTTACAATCTTTCTTTTTGTATTTTTCCAGCTTCTGCAGTCGATGAAGAAGGTAAGAAGCCAGCTATGTCTAATCCACGGTGTCCTTGTCCGAGACGGATTAGACGCAGGCAGCAGAGTGTCATACATTGCTATATCATGTAATTCAGGTCTGAGACTGAAGTGTTGAGCCTTTAAGGTTCTGATTGCAGGTCACACACAGTCCCAGGCCTGTAATTTGAGAAGATTAAAGAGGGTGGGAGGTTAGAAAAGGATTCATTTAAGCACATGTTGAACTATTGCCAGGGAGGGTCATAGGGAGTAAGGCTTCCTTCTATGTTTGTGGAAATAATTACCTCCCTTGTGGTACATTCTGCTTGATAATTGGACTTTTTCTAGGAATCCTCCTGAAGGTCAAGTGATTGCAGAAACATTACTTTGTACTGCTGGAAACGGCCACAGTGTAAAGTATTGTTACATTTTATATATAATAGCAGTGTACAAAATGAAGAAAGAACTGGGCAGGGCATGAATGGCCTTTTAACAGTGATGGCCAGTAAAGGTGAATGTACCATGGGCTAAGATTAAGGTTTAGGAAGTGAAAACTAAAATTGAGCATGAAGCAGAACTTTACTGTAAAAATAACAAAATGTGGACAGGCAGGTTGTCTATTGCTGCTAAGTTATGCTGCACTGCTATGCAAGTGGCAAAAGGTAACTGCCATTTTATATGACAATCATAGTGTCACTCCAGGTTCATATACATAGGGGAAAATGTGTATCGTTTCATTTGCTACAGTGAAACATATCTCGCTGCAATTTTGATACCATATGTAAAATTCTCTGTTGTTTGTTGAATGAAGCTGTACACAAAATACCTGTACAAAATCATTGAATTGTTTGTAATGTGTGGTGAGGGGTCAGAACCCCAGTCAGATTTGTATTGCAGTGTTCGATGAGAAGAATAACTCTTTGTCTTGGTGACCAGTGCTGTCATGAAATAAAGCGATGAGAAATCCAAATTATTCATTATTATTAAAAATGGAAATTCCTTTCACTATGGGGAGACTTCCTCTCTCTGGCTGACTAAAAAAAAAAATGAACACATAGCAACCATCGAAAACTAGTTTGGTTTGAGATTGAAATCTATTTGGTTGCTTTAAGTAAAAACAAACTATTGGCTTTTGTTAAATAAATGTTTCTGATTATTTTTAGTGGAACCATAAGTAACCCTTGTATGTAATATGTGCATTTTTCAACAGGAAAACCCACTACTGTAAATGATGAACACCTGTGCAAGGTCTGCATGGATTCCCCCATTGACTGTGTGTTGTTGGAATGCGGCCACATGGTAACCTGCACAAAGTGTGGGAAGCGCATGAGTGAATGCCCCATCTGTCGGCAATATGTGGTGAGGGCAGTCCATGTATTCAGGTCGTGACCTAACTTCTCGGTCCTGTGTGGTTGATCATATCATATCGCCTTTGTGAACTGCTACAGCTAACCAAGACTATGTGGTAAAAATACAACTCTTCTTGATTAAGTCTTCGTATACTGTGACGAGGAGACATCTCTGTTCTTTCCAGTTTTGTTTTGTGGTATTCCATCATAAAGTTTTTGGCCGAAAAACCCTGGCAGGTTTCCCATTGTATGACAACAACTGCGGTACAGAAAAAAAAAAAACTGGACTTTTATTTCTCCATTTGTGCCTTTTGCATTGCCTTAGAAGTTGTTGATTCTGAATTTTGATTTCAAATCCTAGTTTTTATTTTTGAAGACTTGCAACTTTATTTATAAAAAAAATGTTGACAGTGAGACCAAAGTTTAGAACATAGGAGAACAAAGTGAAGAGTATATGAGGTAATGAGCACCAAAGTTGAATGTGATTTGTTGCTTGAATAGAGCATCATTGTTAAAATTAGGTAGTATACCTGAGACTTTATTTTTTTTTATAACTTTGTTATTTTTACTTTTAATTTGCACTGCAGTGTACAGTATGGTAGGGAAGAATTTGATATTTTAAATGCTCCTGTTAAAGCAACCAAAAACATATAAAAAAAAAAGTGTATTGGTATTCTTTTGCATTCTGTGTTTCCAAATGTACCAGACCCCATACACTTTGTTATTGATTAATCTTAGCCTATAAGACCCAGTGTGAAGTGTCAGGTTCAGTAAGTATTTACAAAGCATTTAACAAGCTTTCATCAGCTTTCCTGATGCCCCTAAATCAGCTTCCAGCTTATTCATTATTGGAGAACTGCTAAATAAAGCTTTAAAGGGACACCCTTACTTTGTCCAAGCAAGGCAAAGATAGTTCAAGGTGTTCTCTCCCTTAGCGGGGGGGGGTTCAGAACTGTGGGGAGGTGACAAAGGAGCATGGCTGGGTAGGTATATCTTCCTGACAACACTGCAGTGACTGCATATCTGGACATATATTAATATATATTATAATATGTATGTATTATATATACATATAATAATATAATATTAATAACTTCAAAACCTTCTTGAAAATGACATGGAGGCTACCACTACTTCTTGTTTCACATTTGATGAAGCAAAGTGGTAAACATGTATCGCCCTTGAAAATGTATGCAAATAAGGATGGCTGAAAATACTCTGATTTTACAAATATATATAATATGTCCAGTTCTGTGACAGTTCTGTGCATTAAAGCCATGGCGGTAGTCTTAAAGGGATGAATAAACATGAATAGTATAATATTATTTAGAGGATAGTTGTGCATTATTAGGAATGCTTGCTGCGCTTGGAGCTGAATGACATATTCATTGCGTGGAAAGAATTTGTTAGTGCAGGTATTTTTCAAGCTGCTAATATTAATCAATTCCAATGTGTACGAGGCCTTATAGTATACTGACACACAAGGCCTACCAGAGTTCAATAACCCCATGGTAACTGTGCTACCAGTTTACCTTACGCCAATATACTGATGAGGATTCAGTGGGATTGGTTTATTAAAGAAGTTTAGGCTGGCAAGGGAATTTTCACTTCACTTAGTGATTGCGATGCAAAGAATACCAAATCCTGTGCAAGGAAAGGTATAAACTATTTTTGCTCAAAACTGATTGGATGGATGAAGATCAACAAAGCTACTGTTTATTAACTAAGCAAAGTGGGTTCTTTTGCAGAGTAATAATCCATTTTGCCCTCTGAACAGCCCAAACTTTATCAATAAATCAAAGCCAATGTGTCTGAGTGGTAAAAACAAATAACAAATGACTTGTTGTTGTGATCATATGTTTATGTATTCTTCATAGGCCTCAAATATGATTGATGTCTGTACTAGCCATTCTGTACTTTTCCATAATAATCCTAAACACATTTAGGTAAACCGGTGGGTAAAATAAACTTCCAAAGCTAACAGTAGCAGCAAGAAGCTCCTGGAATAGGCCAGAAGGACACAAGGTAAGCTTAAAAGATATTAAAACCCCCCCCAAAAACAGCATTCAGTAAAAAAAAAAAAAAAATGTTCTATTGCATGCAAGTAGCGTAGCATACAATTGATATCTGCCTCCTTTGTACAGCCGCTGGGAGAGAGAGATCCGGTATCGGTAGCTATTCAGATGTGCTATAATACAAATGTGCTGACAGGGGAAAGGAGCAGACTGATAACAAACGAATATGTTCCTGCTCTTTCATTACCCTGTCAGCATTGAGTGGGTGGGCAGGTAATACCACTCTGTTGTAACAGATAAAGGAAGAGGTGTCTATCTCCTGACAAAGCTGCAGACACTTAGGGCTCTATTTATTATTTTTCCCCTGTCAATTCATCTAAAATAGTTTGAGAAATGTTCGAATCCCTTTGCGCCCCTCGTTTCAGTTCCTATTATAACAAAGACTTGTTCTGTCACCTAGTGGCCAATTGTCAAACTGCACAGCTGTCACAATAGGAAATGAGTGAATGTAAAGTGATGTGATGAAGATAATATTTAAAAGTACACTCCTTAAATATATATAGTCCACATGTGTAACCAGTGGTTTGCCCCGAGTTCAGTAATGTGGAAACCATTGCTGTCCACTTACGCTTCTCAGCCATCGAAATATGTGGTTACTCCAGTTCATGCAATGTTTGCGGTGAGGTCACAACAACTAAAACTATGCTGGCCACCTTACACACTATTTTAGATATTGGTACAGTACTGCGTTGCATATAGAAAATGATATTACTTATTCATATGCTGCTTAAAAGATACTATTGAAATTGTTTACTTATAGAGCAAAACAAAGGAAGAAATTATTTTTAACCAGATCAAATATTTTAATATAATTTATAGACTGTTTATAGAAGATTGTAAACTTTTTTTTTTCCAAAGCAAAAATGTGCCTTTACATTGTATACCTACGAATTGAACATGTCATTAGGATCTGTAAGAATCTATATGGGATAACTGCACCTTTTTATTTCTTTCTTGGCATCTGTAATAAAAAAATGAATATGAAGTGAGAATTATATATCTGCAACCATTTAACTGTTTTCTATGTCATGCTTAGCCATAATGCTATACAGCGCATACAGATTACACATTTATATGCAAAAGTTATACGGATGTCACTGAGCATTCATGGTGCCAGAAAGAACCCTTTCAACCTCTAATTTTGTACTTGCTGAACAGGAAAAATTCTAGAGAACAGCAGTTTCCTTTACTATAATACAAAGGATGCTTACTATATTAAAAGGAACCTAAGGCCTAAAATATGGGACTGCTGTTTCCAGCTTCATTACCTAAGTGGTGCTGGTTCACCTTGGTAGGGATTCAAATGTTTTGTGTATTTTGTGATAAAGGTAGCAATCCAATAAGAAGATGTACCAAGTAAACAGAAAAAATACAAATGTGGAAAAGGCAACATGTTTTTTTTATACATTTTTGACCTTTAATTTTTTACATACAAACCTGAAAAATGGTTCAGGACTTATAACATTTTATCTGTCATAACACTTGCAGAAAAAAACTTTACTTTTATAATATTTCTACTGTTAGAGGAACAAGAGCCTCAGTGTGGTTTTTAAAAGTATAAGACTTTTGAAATAAAATTCTTACTGTACAAATCTCATCTGACTTTTTCCCACATACGTTTATCACAACCTTGTAAGTCACTAACCAGTAAGTATTACGTGAGGAATCTCTTTGCAACCTCACTGCATATTTTTCAGGTCAGTGACCCTGAGTGATAACCATAGTAGAGTCACCTTTAAAAATGCATTAATAGCAGTTTCCATGTTTCTGTTCTTGAAGGTTTCTTTAATGAAAATATGAAAACCAAATGCAAACGAGAAAGGGTGTTGCACAGAGAAACCATTTGACATTAGGATCATTATCATCATTAAGAGGCAACCTAGAAAATCTATTTTAAGGCAATACTTAGAATACATCTCTACCCTTGACTTGTTTTTATGAATCAGTCCTATGTTGTTCATAGTGAAAGAGATAAGTAGCAGTCCCAGACATAAATGTGCCAGTCATGTTATGTTCCCAGCTTCTTATCTGTATGTTCATTATAAGGGCTAAACTGGACATATGGGTGCTGATTCCACGATCCGGACATATATTTTGTGCCTCTGATTGTTAATGCTTTTGCTTATTACTGATTAGAAAGTTCTACTTAAGGTGCTTTGGGACTTTTTATATGACATAATTTAGCTTTATGTTGTAGTTTTCTTTTGTAAAGTAATTGTATTTACAGGAATTTGTATTTTTCTCCGGAAATTCAAAGTTTAAATAAAGAAACCTTATTTGTTTAACCTTTTAGTTTTATTTCCTTGTCTTTGTAAGTTCATAACCTGTGTTTGTCCATGTGTTTTTAGAATGGTCATCGGCTCCACAATGTTTTTATTCTACCATGCATGTAAACCGTTTATGGCACTGATCCATTATGAACTTATGAGAGCTCTAATTAGCATGGTTGAATCTGACTCAATTGTGTTCAGGCCTTTTAGCTGCAAAACAAGTCCAAATCATTACTTTTGCAGCACTGTGCTAGACAGTTAAGATGAGATGACTTTTTCACAGACCTGGCACTGTGCATTATGGCCAAATATCTTCACTTTGGTCTCATCTTTCCAAAGGACACTGTTCCAGCAGTCTTGTGGTTTGTTTAGACTCATCTGTGCTCCAATCTTTTTTGTATTAAGAAAAAGCCTTTCTCCTTCTCTCAGGAAACTTGTTAATTATTGTTCTCACTGTAGGATGAGGGACTTTAAATTGGTTGGAAATCACCCTATAAGTCTTCCCAGAATAATGGGCAGCAAACAAATGGTTAAGATACACCAATTTTGAAGATCATTGCTGTGCTTTTTCCTCCTGAATACTGCAGACCAGCAATGTGCAAAACTTCTACATTGATAGGGGTGGTCACACTTGCTGAATAATTGTTTATCAAATGCATTTTATTAGCAGCTCCTGACTACCACTTTTATATGACAACTAACAAAATTTATTTTTCACACATTGCTTCTACATTTTTATAACATGGTGTAATATGTCATGTGTTGTGAGGCAGTATGTACCTAATTTTAAGAACAGACTTTTTTTTTTTTTTTTTTTTTTTATGTCCCGATCAATGAAACCCTCAAATTACTATATTTTGCTTGGATTAGATACGTCACACTAATTTACCACAAGATAGTCTATGGGCCATTAGTCCGACAAAAATATTTTTCTTTTTGCTACTAGGGGATTGATTTGGCCACCCTTACTGACAAAGAACATAATTTAGATCATTCAGCATACACATGCATTGCTTTTCAGGGTAGGGTCCTCTCCGCCTCCTGTGGTGCCATCTGCGACAATGTAAAAAAAAAAAACAAGCTGTCTTTGTTACAGCTAACAATTTGGTGGAACTGTCTCATGCCCAATTCTTGGTACATCAATAAATAAAAAACATTCAACGTACCAAAAAAAGAAAATTTTGTCAGTGATTTAGAATTTTTCTACATCCATGGTTAGCATAGATATACAACAGATTATAACTATAGAAATAGGAGAACTGGACAGCACTGGTGGGGATGGCCATTATTAAATACAAGCATTGCAGATTTTTTTTAAACACAAGTATAAAAAAAAGTAACACATTTATCAAACATGTAAAAGCAATATAGTATGCTGCTTAAAAAAATAATTATCTTTGATTTGAAAATCCATATTCCAGACTGCAGTGCACCAGTCAGAAAGATAAAACAAAGTTTGTTTTTAATTGACAAAACAGATTTACAATTGCAGAATAATGCTGCAAAGATCCAACAATGGCACATAATATATACCCTTACCCAAGCAATCTGGGTAAACCAAGGTAGAGACAGCTGAAGGTGCTTTTAGGACAAATACATGATTATGCACCTTAAGTCTTCATTAAATCTAGAATACTAATTGTGTTCATAAAAAGACATCCGCTAGCATAATCAGGGTTTTACCCTGGCTGTTACTTAGGAGGATTTGTTAGATCAGTTCTGTAAACATGATCCGATTGCTGTAAACAAGCCCACTTCATGTCTTGTCAGTAACAGTGTTCCCAGAGACATCAGCAAGGTGAAACTAGTCTCCTGCGTCTAATACATTCCCATATCCAACGTGGGGTCACATGCTTAGCATCCTCAGCACATTCAGGTATGTCGCCCATCACATGTGTGGCAGAACTAACATCAAATTCTGGGACGAGATCACCATCATAGGCTATGAAGTAGCGGCGCAATTTTGAAAATTCATCGAGTGAAGCCGGCAAATAAAGCCTTACTCCTGTAAATATATCCAGCAGGGTCTACAAAAGAAAAGATAACTGAGACCTTGGTCTATTTATAGAAAGCCCTAAAAATTACATTTATTCAAAGTCCCACAAACTGAGCTAATGCAAAACAAGGTCATGTAATCAAACTAAAAAAACATAAATTTGCAACCAATACAAAGAGAATGAAGAAACAAGTCTCTACTAATAATAATTAACTCACTCAATAAACAGAGCCCCAAGTGCAACCCCTTTAGGTACTAAGTGCTACACCTATCATTCATTCTATTTCATGCGATAAAGAATATATTACAGTACTTCTGATTATATATATATATATATGATTCTGATATATACTTTAGATGTTTGAGATGCAGAACATACTGCAGACAAGCTACTGAATACACCTATTAAATATAATTTTTCACTACAATCCCTTTACTGGGAACAATTGTTATATTCTTCTTATGAAAATAGTTTAAACAGTATAGGTTAATGAAGGTCACAAGCTATCCATGTTCATTCCTATACATTAGCATCTCACAGGAAGAATCCAGACTACTGCAAAGCACACACAAACATCTGTGATTTTAGATTTAAATCAGTTATCCTAAATACATTCTATTTCTAGATATTGTTCTCTGCATTCTCTTCCCAGTTTAGAATTTGGTAGTAATAGTATACTAGTAAGAATATTATTTGTGAATGATTACACAATTATCAGGTACCGACATCTTCTCTTCTTCCAGGTTCGTTTACCTGGTCATCTAATCTTGCACCGCACAGGTGAAGTAGATGGGGGGGGGGGGGGGGTCATATAATAGTCCCCAGCAGACTGCGTCCCCAGCAGACTTCTGGGTTCTTCCTCCCACGTCACCTGACGCAGGCACAAGATCAGGTGACGTAGGGGGGAAGAAAACTAGCCAATCCCACAGCGCATGCGTCAGATCAGCAGTTTTGAAAGGGCAATTCATGAAAGGGCTCCTTCTGCTCATGCCCGATATAAGAGCCTCCTAGGGATGCGTGACAGGTATCCCGGGAGGCTTTGAGCTATCAATCTGTCTTGATCACCGGGGGGCACAAGACAGAAAGGGGAGATGTTGCACCCTTATGTTTGACTTTAGGTCTGCTTTCACAGCTAAATATTTAGGCATTGTACACATCCTTAGCAGTGAGGAAAAAATATTGAAGACACCCAAAAAAATCCACTTTGTTGCAACTTCTCTGACAAATTTGACAGCTTACATTATTTGAGGCAATGACTTCTGTTTAGGTGGTAAAGATTTGGCATTTCTGTATGTGAATTCCATTTTATTGAGCCAGATTTTCAGTTTGGTCACAGACACACAGACCCTGGTTTTCTATTTTTCTAGGCATATTGCATTAAGGTTTCTGTCCTAACACTTTGTAGTCTTCCTTTGTGTATCTGCATACTTCCCTTTCAAAATGATCAGGCGATTCTGTAAGATCCCAAAATAGTATTGTTTTTCCATTAGTGAAGTCCATGTGTCAGGAAATTCAAGGTGTTATAAAGACCAGAGGAGGTGTAAAAAAAGAACAAAGTGGGATTTTGTGTTTAGATATGCAAACTATAATTTTGTTTCCACCTGCTTGGTCTGAACAAAAATGTGCTAATTATTACAATAATGTCATTTTTGGAGGCATGTCTTACAACGACAGAATGTTTACATGTTAATTTCCAAAACATCTGTGTTTTTTTTTTCCCCGCAACAAAGTAACACAGCTGAATGATAATCGTTCAAGAGTAAAGATTCAATAACTTTTGTAGTTACTTTCCAAGGTTAGTTATGTGTTCCCCTTACCTTTAGCTGCTGTAAAGTGGTGGCCGTTTTCCAGTCTTTGTCATCACGGAAGCGAGTGCATCGCGGGAAACGTATAGAAATCCCACCAGCAGTGTGGGCCTCCGCCTTAGAGAACTCTGCTCCTGTAATTTCCCAGATAGGCGCTTTCTGAAAAACATGGCAATAAAGAACATTTTCAAGCAAACTGGATAATGGCAGCTTGATGAGAAATACACAAGTACACGATACACATTGAGTTTAACGTTAAATTTATAATACCGAACTGTTTAAGACACAATAAAAAAAAGTTAAGATGTTTACAAAAGATATGATGTACCTTTTTAAAAACCAAAGTCTAAACATGGTAACCAGACACAAAAACAATTTGCAGGATCTTAAGTTCTAAATTTCAAGACAGCTGTACAACTACCGGTAGGACAGTGAAGGAACAAAAAACAAGCCATTAATGAACTATATGAGGCACCAAGCAACAGGACACTCATTCATTTGGGATGGACAACTGGTTGAGACATCCCTGCCAATTAAGATAATCTGGCTTTTTACATTTCTATAAAAGCTTGTAAAATATTACCTATAAATAAATCTGAGGGACAAGTGAGCAGGTTATCAAAGTCTGTTGGTGGGAAGCTATAAAACACACAAATTATAGTTTACCATTTTATACTGTGCACATTTAGTCATAGCTGTGTCTTATCCCAGAGGTGGGGAGAGCTTCTGCAAAGTATTTTGTGGCCGTGCCCAGTTATGTTCTTTCATATGACTCCAACCAGTCAGCAATTGGATGAAGCATGGATGGTAATGTAACCTTTTCCCCTCTCTGTTCAAATGATAAATGCTAAATTTCCCAGTCCTCAGATTTTAATTTTCCCCTAGACCCCCATCTAGATTGAACACATAAAAAGATAGTTGTCTGTTGAATAATCTATTAGTTATTTGGCGAAGACTAAATTCAAAATAAAATATCCTTTATTTTATTTATTTTTTTATTTTTGTTAGAAGAAACCACAAGAAAGGAAAAACAATAATTAAATACTATTTTTTGAGAACATGATATTCCATTTAAAAGTAAGTATGTGAATATTACCTCAGGATTCCGTATTATGAAGTCTGGGTAATAGTTTTTGTTGATTTTCAGCCAAGAAGGGATTTTAGAAGGGTCCTGAAGAAACAAAGTAAAAATTAAAACAGCCAGCTAATTGGTGCAAAGCAAAGTACCAAAAACTGCCCTAAAGTTACAATAGCCTCTGAACTCTTTAAAGGGCCCATCTAAGCTACTTCTAAAAACCCTAAAGTAACAACTTTGTATTGCATTGCAAAAAAAATAAAAAATACATTTGTAAATCACTAAACTTCCACTACTTTTTATTTTTACATGGTGGTATCCGGTTTACCAAGAAACCAGATGAGATTTTAGACCAAGGATGGAGGCAACTGCACAAGTCACCCCCTTCACACAGAAATTCTAGCAAATACAATGTAGAACTACAGCAGTTCCAGTGTTACTATGCTCTAAGTGTTTACTGCCCCTAGTGCTTAAAACTGGAAATCTGGCAAGGTCCTGCAGTATTCCTTTTATGTTGTGGGTGGAATTACCCTGACAAAGCAGTTAGGCAAAGTGACCCTCTTGGATCCCAGAATCTAACCTTGCTGATCTTGACCATATCCAACTCTTTTTGTAAACGGGCTAGCGTTGCATCATCATAGCCACTTGAGCATTTTGTCACTGTGCACCATTTGCCACTGTTAGTGTCATAACATCCCATAAGGAATACAGACATTATACCACCTGCAAAAAAATAAAAGTAAAAATAAAATATTTATTAGTTATTTAGAACCCAAGCAATATTTTGTGTGTATATATCTATCTATATCATACACACACACTCTATACAGACTTCCTTGGTCATTTACCATTAGCTCCTTTTCCATAAAATGCTCCCAAAACTGCAAGATCAGCAGTGTCCGCCATAGCACCCTCATTTAAATAATCCTTTTTCACCTTCAGCCAATGACGCTTTCCTGGCTCATATAATGACTGGAAGAGGATAAACATACCATAAATTAAGTCTTTATAGTTTAGAGAATATGTGTGATGAACACATCAAAGTTAACATAAAATACAGGTATTTTACCAGTATTCTACACGTTTGAAAACAATCTTATTTGTTTTATTGCAGAGCGAAACTCTTTTGGGGAAGTTACTGAAGAAAATCTGTTGCACAAATAGCTATGCATACATTTATTTTGGGATGGGAAACATATGTATGTATACCAAAGTCTTTGGTTAAAGTTACAAACAGTAGTTTAGAGCTTAAGCCATATCTTTTCTTTCTTCAAAATATGTTAGCCATTGGTGAAAGCAGAAGCGTGGCATTTAAAGGGTAACCTTAACATAATATTTGAAAGATTTAAAATTAAAATGCATAGTAATCTGCTGTACTACAGAGAACTGATTTTCTATCAAAATATTTTTTGCATACAGCATTTCAAATATTTGTCCATTCTCTGTCACAAGAATCCAAGTTTTTCTTTGGTACAGTCCAGAAAAAAATTTTTTTAGTCAATATAGATTTCGTAACAGATTCTACTTACCTTTAAATCTTTGAGCACAAGCCCTTCTAAGCCTTCCCTTATTACTCGAGTTATCATGTCTGCCAAATCAGATGCTTTCTAAGAAAAAAAAAAAAAAAATTAAATTTATAAAAAATTGTGTCTGGGTTCTGAAAGACAACCACACCACTAACAGGAAACAAATGAAAGCTTTTAAATTCTGTGTAACTTTAGTCCCTGTTCAGCTCTTAATCCTAATACTGAAATGCTGGACTGCCATCCACATTGTAAATAAAACTAGTATACTGGCAATGTCTAGTTCAAGTAGACTTTTTCTGGTATGCTGTTTTGATGTAAGTCGACTCCAGTGTGCCTTTGTCACCTTATTGTAACTGCTACTATTAGTCAATAAGCCTAGTGTACTTATTTCTCTTTATCCATTGTATTGGAAGGGAGGGAGGGGAAGAATATAAACAGCACTACAAAGCCCTCCACCACATCTATTAACCGAAACAAGAAACAATATAAACAGAATTTGAAAGTCATTTACTAGGTGTAAATAGAATAGTCTATTATATGTGATTAAACATTTTTATTACTTACTGAATATCCTGCAAGTATATAGATAGCCCTCTTACCGTGACATGTTTCATTTCTGAAAACATGATATGATTAGGAATTTCCACCATATTGTCACGCATAAACTTTCGTCTTTCAACCAATGGCCTATTACAAAAACAAAAATACTTTAATTTAATTTGTTTGGGGAAAAAACACAATGCAATGTAATGTCCTGGTGACACTCACCTGTCCATTAGGCTTACACCATTAAAGTATATGCAGTCAAAAACAAAGAGGCATACATTGGCATCCTGGAATGCAGCTTTCTGCAAAAGATCACATTTATCAATAAAAAAAATAATTATTACACATAAGAAATCAAATTTAGTAAAAAAAAAAATTCCACAAGCCTGACCATCAAACTTGAAAACATGACCCTTGTTCCTACATCCTATTGCACCATATGACTACACAAAGGCAAAGGTTATCTATCCCTTAGTATACAGGGACTACACCAGAGCTATGGTACTGAAAAGTTCATTTTTTAACTAAACAATCTCATTATCAACCAATTGTTAGCACAGCCATTTAAATAATGTAAATCACTGGTAAAACTGGGAGAGGGAAGTACCTTGTGAACACCTAATGTTCCAAATGGAAGAGGTTTGCCAGTCTTTGTATCAATCAGAAGCACTTCAGAGTCCAAGATTATGCTGTTGCCACCAGGGAAAGCTTTAGGAATATAGTCTTTGAAATGAGCAACCTGTATGCAAGCATTTTTAATTGACAGTAATTAAAACCATTCACATTTTTTTTTTTACATGAAGCTAAAAATAGAAACTAAAAACAAGAAAAAAAAAACAACAAAATAAAACAAAGAACTTACCTTGTGGGGAAGAACTGGCTTCAGGCTACGGCTAAAATAGCTGAAGTGATCACCATTTTTGTGTACTTGGACTCGTTCTCCATCATACTTTATCTCTGCATACATTCCATTTGGACATTTCTTCATAGCATATTCTACAGACTTGCAGGCTTCAGCCTATAAAAATATGGGAATGCGTCAATACATTTTAAACCTAAACTTATTCCATTTCTGGGTCAATGGTATTTTAGTGGTTTCTTTATAAGCTCTTTAGAAACTAATTCTAATCTGGAATTCTGGGGGTCAGACATTAAGATATTCCACACCAGTAATTTGCAAATGTAAGCCTTGGTGGACTCCAGAAGTATACATTTTTTTTCTTTAGACAGAAACACAACACTGTCAATTTGTAAAAGCACAAACAAACATGCTTCTACAGATCTGTGTACATGCCACTGGTGGACACCAAGATTTAGTAACACTGTTCAACAATAACAGAGGTAGGAAATGGGTCAAGCTGCAAGTTTTCTGTAACCATCATAGAAAAGTACATGGACAATTTGTGATTTGCACATATACAAATACAAGTGCATTGTAACAATATAGGTATACCATATTTATGAATGAAGATTTCATGCAGGATATGCTGTCAAACTGACACTCTAGCCCTGCAAATTACACTCTGATAGTTGCTCTCGCTCAGGCAGCCTATTCACAGCTCTAGTTGCCCTTCGTTCAAACTGCACAAGGATAGGCACGGATCCTTCCTCTATATCACCCTGGACAAGTTTGTGGGACACCAGATAAAAGCCAGATACATTTTCATTCAGAAATTCCAGGCATCCTGACTAATATTAGAGCACCCATATATATATGCTGCCAAGCCTAATGCAATTAGACGGTAAAATCATCAGAAAAAAAGGCTTTTAGGCAAAGATTAACTATATTTACAGTATAGAGATGTTCTTCAGTATGCCGAGTGACCAATGAGACGGTTCCAAAGAGAAGGGCTGCTTGAATGTAAGCACGTAGGGAGGGAAGAATAGCTAGTAAGTTATGCTTGAATTAGAGATTAGGATGTTCTGGATGTGGACATTCAATGCAGGCAGTGGGGTGAGGTTTCTTAGTTATGTTATTAGCTATATTATTAGGTTGAGGAATGTCTAATGGAACTAATAATTGTTGAGATGTGGCCCTCGGAAGGAGTGGAATACTCCTGTGCTGCAATAAGATAACTGGCAGCCCAGAAAGCTCGATCTCTATACTGTAAATATAGTTAATCTTAACCTTAACCTCTTTTCTCACAATTTCACTGCGTCCTGACCAAGCAAACATGTAGAGCCAAAGTCCCCAATTGAAAGCGGAGTAGCCAATTGTTTTATGCCTAAAGTAGGGTATTAATTTAGGACTTGCTTAGGTATGTCTGTGTGTTGATTTAGTCACTGATTTAATCGGTGCTTGCCAGCTTGTTCACCTTTTTGTAGTTATTCGTTTACAACTTTAATTCAGAAATACATATTACACCTTGATATTGCATATTTGGCTACACGCTCTTGAAAACTGGTGTAGAAATAAGACTAATATTTAGTCAAGAGAAACAGAATAAAGTTTTTTATCAGATAAAGCTACATTTCTTGTAAGGAACACAAAATTGTTTATCCCACAAGTTCAGCAATGCATTAGGTTGTGCATGCAACACCAAAATAACTGCAAGCCAATATTGGAAATACAAGCTTATAATTATAGAGTACAGGTATTTACATGGATAAGGTTCGTACCAACATAGGTTGAACAGGTGTCATAAGCGTAGCGGTTACGCTAAGTGTACGTTTCATGCCTGGTGCCTGCTGATGGTTTTGTAGCACACGTTCCACCACATCTCCTAAATTACGGGATGCTTTAAATGCATCATATGCATTTGGATCAAGAGCATCAAGTCTAGAGGAAATAAAATAAAAGACAATGACAAAATTAGGTGTTAACCGTAGCAATCACCGTGCAATAAAACACACACTGAACTCAAAATTAAAAGTAATACATAGTCTTTTTTTTTTATTAAACTGTAATTGAAGTGCATAACACTAAAAATGTATTGAACAATAATTTTTATATCTACTGTGTATTCTTGTTCTAAACACCATTGCATTTTTTTCACAACATGCCTACGGCTACACTTCCCACTTACCAAGTGTTAGGAACATAGGGGAGGCATAAACTTTTAAATTATGTAGACAAATATTACTTACACATGTTTGGCTCCTGCATTCATTTTCAAATCATGCTTGATTAGCCGAATGATGCACTTCAGATCATTACTTGTACATCTGGAAATATAAAGGGATAAACGGATTCTACATTGATAGGCAAAGACAGAAATGGTATTTGGTATTTTTGTGCTCATACTTTATAGTTATAAATAAAAATCCTAGTTGCTTGTTATATATATATATATATATATATATATATATATATACATACATACACACACACACACACACACAAAAAACCAGGACAAAATTATTTTCTGATTTTCCTTATTTAGAAAAATGTTTGTTCTACAACACAATTTGTCAGTTCAAAACTACTGCTATTACCTGTGTGCAATATCCTCCAGTACTTTCTGCTGGTCTTCTTCTTTGGTCATTTTAGAAAGCTGGTTGAGCAAGTCATCTACTTCTTGAATTGTCATGAGACTCTTTGCAGCTGGTGGGAAGGTTTTACTCTCTTCAAAGAAAATCCGAACAGTCTCTGACACATCTCCCTAGTTAGAAATAAATAGTTGCTTTAGGCATAATGATCAAAGATATAAATGTTTCTGATGAAGATAAAAAAAGATCTATAAAAAACATTTATGAAGAAATCTGAATAATTTTCTCTTGCTTTACCTGCTCAAGGTCTCGAACCATTTCCTCTAGGTTGCAGTTGAATATGCGGCTGAAAAGCTTGACAATTTGTTTATCATTAAGGTTGTAAACACTCTTGATGACACCAGGTAATAGCAGTTTCACTGTCAGGTATGTATCTCCATGGAAACCATCTGTACAAAGTGAAGCATTTCAAGCCACAATTATAAGGTTTACAATCATGTTCTAGGTTGTCACAGCAATATAGTCTATGATAATGTACATCTGTTTATATTCAGAAATTATGTGATTCAGATATTTGACTTGAGTAAATTAACATATAAACAAAATTCCTATTATACAGTTGAAGTATCTCAAGTACCTCCACTTGATCCCTTTGTAAGAAAATCTTGAATGATCTGGGTCTTGGAATTATAGCTTGGCTGCTCAGCAACCATGGCACACACTTTGCGGAATTCACGCAGTAGACAGTCCTTGTGATTTGGATCACATTTTGCTGCAGAAAGACTCGAACCACTATTGGTACTGGATACAGATGGCGATGATTCAGGCTTTGCTGGTATGGTCAGAAATAGGTTACAATAGGTTTTGTGAAATAGCGCTACATACAATTTCAGTAGATGTCATTTTCCCAGCCATACCTCACTGTTGAAATGACAATCATAGTACACAACTACTAAAATATAGGACAAGGGTAATTTAGTAGAAGTAGTTCAATACAAGCACATTCACAGGTTTACAAATCCCCTTCCCACTTACAGTTAGGTGTTGATTGTACCTGAGAAAAATGTAATAGGATTGAAGCTCATCCTACCCCCCCCCCCCCATCTTCCACAGTGCAGTATGTGAAATCACTGTCCTTCTGGGAAGATAATTTGGCAATGCTGAACAGGCAAAAGGAGCAAGGAGATGATTCAAACCAATGCCAAGTGTGTCTTCTCACAAGATTTTGGCTGCACGGTATTTCTCAATACAGATCTAGCAGAAGGGACTGTGCTATCATCCTACCTTGCGCGCTTACAGGCTAAAAACAGGGGGGAGGAAAGTATAAACAATGCTTTTTTTCTTTACAGGTACATTTTATACCTAGGAATCCTACCACATCCTTATAGTACAGTACCGTGTAACACCTAAAATACTGTATTTTGTTTTTAGTTTCATTATGTAAATCGAATTCTTGAAGTCAGAAACACATACCTGAAAACCCAGAAAACTTCAAAGGAGAGGGGCTGGGTGCAGGCATTTTTGATGGAGACGGACTTGGTGCTGCTGGGGGTGGATTCGCCTTTGAAGGAGTCTTTTTCCGAGGTGTTGGTGCAGCTCCAGCTTTGGCAGCAAGTTCTGGTAACATATCCAAGTAGAAAGTAAAACAAAACATTAGAAAACGTGAAAGCAAAAATTTGCTTCATAGGCGATACACCAATATGTAATTTATTACAGAATAAGCCTATTACAGCTAATAATTGGGAAAAAAGGAGGGCAAATATGCACATCTCATTTATAAAAAAAACTACTGTCTAGTAGCATGTCATTCATAGGATTAACTCACAGTACTTGTACAAAGGTCAAGGATATCAGATTCTAAATGTCAAACACTGCCAACTCCTAAGCCTTTTCCATCATGACTAACGAACGAAAAAGACAAGTTCCTGGAAAGCTAATTCACAATCTGCTGTTTTGTGAGTGGCTGTGCCACTTAAGACTGTAAACAGCACCCCAATGAACTTGTACTCAGGACAGATCCACATTTGATGGCAAGTTCAAGTACATTCTCAAAGGAATTTGAGATCCCAGTTCTTCCAGAGGGCATGGTGATGCCACTCATGCCAACTGGAAGTACTAGAGGTAGGAAAGTCTTTAGTATCTTTTGATTTATAAAAGCTGTCGAACCTCATTCAGAAAAAGCTAGGTAGTGGGCTACAATGCCAACTTATTGGCTTAGTACTTCAGAGTTTCCCAGTCCCTTTTAGCTGGATGCACCAACCCAGCACTTTTCAGTAACCACCCGGCTGTTTCTGGGTGGTTACTGAAGAGCGCTGGGTCATAATATTGGTGATGCCACCTGCCTACAATTCCTCCCACATGGCTTTGAACACTGGTACGTTCTCAGCAATTCACCGTAAACAAATACGAATTTTATCAAAAATTACAGTTCAAATTCATCTGGTAGCAACTAGCAAATTTAGAAAATTTCTCTGCGATTCTTTTGAGTTTCCATTAATTACCCTTACCTTTCACATGCTGATTAATCAGTTCTTTTTCAGGGTCCTGTAGTTCCTGCCATCCTTCAAGCTCTGTGAGGTCATCAATCTTCTTTGTGGTTGCCCGTACACGCTCCAACTTCTCAAACATGCACTTGACATGGTACCACTCCTTCATATCTCCAGCGGATTCACTAAAAGGATTTGGAACTATTTTTCCAATTCGTACAATGCCTTTTGCTATCTTTTCTTTGCATTTCTTGCAGCCTGCAGTTCCACGCTTGGCATATTCTACACAATAGCGTTGCTCTGCCATGTTGTGGCAGCTATTGATTCTTATAGCAAAGTGTAGCTGTAAGGTGCTGATTTTAGGTCTTCCTAATGAGTTTTGCAAAACGGGAGTAGTAGGGTTCCAAAAGCTCCTTGATGACAATGGCACAAATGTCCTTGCCGCTTGAACAAACAGTAGTTTAAATAATTCTTTCATAAAAATGCTTTGGAGTGAAAGAGGAAAAAAAAAAAGTTAAGTAAATAAATAGAACATATACAGCGGCTTACAAATCACACGGACAACTCAACATGTGGTAACATACCAATCTGTTTTGCCATTTTGGATTTATTTGTTAAAATAAGCTTGTCAAAAAAATTGATGGATTTCAGTAAAGTCAACTTCAGCCATCAGTGGTGTTATCCTTAACCTCCTCCCTTCTACAGTCTCGATCACTGTACCTTTGTAGAAAGGGATCTCATTTATTCCAGGTGAACTGTACAGCTCCGAGTATTTTGTCACTAAAGCGGGAGCCCTGGTTCTGGTTTACTAAATCTTTTCTCCTTGGCCAATCACTGACCATTCATAGAATACCAGGAGCACTGCAATTGGCCAAGGGGAGAATGGGCATCAGCAAATGGGAGCCACTGAAAGTAATGTGGAGCTGGGAATAAAGGAAGTCTCTGATCAATTTATTATTTTAGTACTATTAGAAAACATTTCTTGTGGTGACTGGAGTTGTCTTTTAAGTGAACATATAATAAAATATTAACATGTACTCCAAGATGATGAATTCATTTTGTTACATGATAAAAAATTAAAGTAAGGTCTACACAGAACGCTATAGGCTGCATAGCAAAGAAATCACAGCATGTCTTAGTTTTCCTTCAATTTCTCATTGTCACATACAACAAAGCAGGGAATCACAGTTTCGACAATTTTGCAAGTTTTGCAATTAGTACTGAAGTTGAAGCAAAGCTAAATAATTGTGTAGAATGCCCAATAACTTTTTATTGACAGCTATAGAGCTATTTTATAGGCTTCAAAAAACTGGTCTTTGAAGTAACTGTTGGAAGCAAGTGGAGATTATGCATAAAAGAACCTTCTGGGTCCTTATAGATCTATACAATTCTGGCAGTGAGATAAAACTACTTGAAGCACACTTGTAAGGGAAATATTTGGGGTGCCATGGCAGACCTGATCATTGCCTGGCAGTGCCAGGATCCAATACTCAATATTACTGACTTGGAAGAGTCATGAAATGGGTATAACATCTGCTATGTCTTAGCTTGTGTTATTATAGTTATTATTAATATTATGGTTAGAATGACGCAAGTGATCTCTAAATCACAGATCTGGAACACGCATGGACATGAGTGTCTGTGACTTTGTGTATGATTCCCAGGTCTGTGACTTATGAAGACCTCTTAGATCTTCCAATAGCCCTGTACTGTGCTAGGTGTGCAGGTCTTGTCCCGATATGCTGTACGAGTTACTGTGCAGTGCTCTATAATACAGATACAGATCTGAAGCTGTACAATACACCCGGCTGGAACATGTATTATAGGAATACTACACTGCACACGTGACCAGCTGTTTACAAATAGGGATTCTATGGGGATTACATGGGGAAACAAGCTTGCGCCTAGAGAGGCAAGGAAGCGGCACACACACCGAGCAGAGACTGGGACAGTGCCCGCCATAGCGCTCCATATGTCACACAATGAGCAGACAGTGCGCTATACACCATGTGCTCTCACACACTCCCCCTTTTTACTATCCATAGCCGACCTCCCCCCTTACCTTTCAATTGCGCCACTGCCACGCGTATGTGGCTTCTAATCTGACGGAAATATCAGGAAAGCCCGAGGACAGATGGAGGCCTGGAAGGCCTCGAATTGCAGCGACCTCCCCTTTAATCCCAGGGAATGGCCATAGTTTCAGCCCACGGGAGAAGCCAACACACAGCCACTGACGTCACTATTAAAGGCGCAGCAGAAAAACCAATAGGCGGAAAAAAAAACCCTGACGTCATGACGTAGTCACACCTTTGGGTTCCAGACGTTCCCCTGGTCAGTGTGGTGAGTCAGGTTTAGCGATCGTAATTTGTAATACCGATCGTTATCAGTCCTCTTCACACCCCAGGAATTAAACGTGTTTATAAACATGTGCGTGGATGCAGGATGCTCTTGCCTATTAAAACGAAACCCCTTACGGCTAGTATTTACTAATTTTTGAAGCACCTTTAACGCACTGCAATAAGTTGTCCATTGTATGCAGAGTTTTGATGACATGAAGCTTTGCTGTATTGAATAGTTTTATAGGGGAATGAAAGGAGACTGGAGCTCCATCTGCTGGTTAGAAAGCAAATCGCACTATATTTTATAGTTGAAGGATAAGTGCGCTAAAGCAGTGTTTCCCAACCTTTCTTAGACCTAAACTCACAATTTTAACGTTGCATAAAAGGATTAACAACTCTTTTATGTAAGGTAAAAGGAAACGTCCCCCTGAGTGACGTCATTTTGGCATAACTCCGCCCACTCTGCCCATGCAGATCTGAGCCTGCAATGGGAGAGTGGGTGAGTTGTGTGCAGGGATATAGTCTGCCCACCTTCCTGAGCCTAGAAACTGCGCAGGAGACGTGGACCGCAGCTCTGGCCGGTGCGTCCTCCCAGCGGAGTTCTTCTCCTGACCCTGCTCGGGGTGCACTGACCATAGCCGCGGATCCTCAAAATAAATAATACGTTTCGGACCAATTGACTGAAATTGGATAAACTCCCACGGTACATCTGAAGATCCTTCACGGCACACTAGTCGAAAATCACTGCACTAAAGAACTAAACTTACTATTTCACCCGGGCCTTTTCAGGATTTATGGTCATTTTGATAGGCTTAGTAGGCTACTACAATACTTATCATTTGACAGCCACTCACCATTTACAGGGCACACAACTGGTACAAAAAATGACTTTTGGCTAATTTTGAATAGGAAACAAATATTAAAGCAATATTCCAGCCAAAAAACAAGATATAAAAAAACAGACCAGAAAAACATACATTACAAAACTTTTGAACCCAGTGTGTCCTAGACCCGCCCCTGCCTGTGCATGGACAGTAAAGTAGCACAGTGATGAGCTCAACTCTCTATAACTATTCACCTACCAGCATGGCTCTTATCAGCACATGAACCAACTAATTCTTTATGCTGCTATTTCCCTATATATTCCAGTTCTGCGGTATGAAGGACCACAAGAGGCATTGCCAGGTCAGATGTATGTACATATACCATGTAAAAATACGTTAGTGATGTATTCATGATTCAGAATTGCATTCATTTTAGTTTTTTTTTATGACTGGTATTTTCTCCCAGAAAAGGTAGCAACCTCAAAACCTGGCTAAAAGCCTAGTCCCCTCTTCTGTGGTCCACAAACAGTGTATGCAATGATCTACCTTTTCTCTATATGTCATAGGAAAGAAGAGAGACAGCTTTTTTGCAAGATTATTTAAAAAAAAGAATGTATTTACTTCTAAAAGATTATTTACATTTCTCAACTGAACATGGTCCTTCTATGCTAGGTAATATCCCACTAATGATGCTACTATTTAGTTTGATACTTAAAAATGTATTACTATTCAGGTTCTCACATTGACAGGTTCCCAATTGTGTGGATCTCTACCAAACCTTCAAATCAGGAAGGAACTGCTGTAATAACAGGAATGTCCACCAGATCAACTAAATAGTAGCATAATCACGGGCACCTTATTTTTATTTCTCTCATTTCAATTTACTGGTAACCCTTTAGCTTATAATTTATATTTACAATTACTATCTTCTCCAATCGAGGTACTAAACATATCTAGATTCCCTATAATTTAACACCCAAGTATCCAGTGTTTCAACGTTCTCTGTACATGTTACTCCATGTAACCAACTTTTACTAAATATCTGAACTCAGAATTTTTTACATACAGATTTTAAGTTATAGGCGTGCTATACCTGTTCAAATGGTCGGTAATTGGGTAATGTATTTTTACATGGGAACAATATAACAGTTGCAGCTACCATTATGCCTGCTGCCGCCTCAGCTTAATCACGCCCCCTGGTGGCATGTATGTTCCAGCAGCGGCTGGGGATGTCTGGGCAAATCAGTGAGCTGACGTCAGAAATAGGTATATAAGGTGAGATGGACCAAGGGCTTGTCTCTAGTGCGAAACCATCTTGTTGGATAGTACAGCTAGGCCATAGTGAGTCTGTTTTGAGCTACAGATGAGTGGGCACAGCTGTGTTATTAAACCAGACACTTTTTGCATTTGTGGCCAATATACCTCGTGTGATCAACGTAAGAACCTAACCAAGAGGGTGAGATTTGCTTACAATATTACTTTGGATGGGAAATTGGAGATCAGGATAAAAGTTGGGCACTTCATATCTGCTGTCAGAGGTGTTACGTTGGCCTAACACAATGGTTGAATGGGAAAAGGAATAAAATGCCTTTTGCTGAGCCTATGGTTTGGTGTGATCCAAAAGACTATCCCTCGGACTGCTACTTCTGTATGAGTAAAATTGCTGGGTTTTCGAAGAAGACTAAGTCAAAAATCGTCTTGCCTGATTGTGAATCTGCTCTGAAACCACTGCCACATGATGCAGAGAATCCAGTGCCAGTCCTTCTACATCTGTTGTTACTGACAGTGACATGTCGTATGAGGAACAGGAGGATGATGTAAATGTTAATGAATGTTATCAACCCTAATTTGAAGAGGGTAAGTCACATTTTATAAGCCAATCAGATTTAGATGATCTTGTAAGGGACCTGTCTTTGTCAAAGGAGAAGTCTGAACTGTTAGCCTCCAGATTAAAGTAGTGGAATTTGCTACAAAAAGGAACAAAAACCCCTTTCGTGATCGTCACACAAAGCTTGCAGTTTATAACAAGCTGGAAAATGACATTTGCTTCTGTAACACATCGTATCACATGTATCACATCGGTGAGTGGTCTGATGAAGGAGTTAGGTTGCAAATACCATATAGTATACCAGAGCAGTGGAGATTGTTCATAGACATGAGCAAAGCAAGTTTTAAAGCTGTATTGCTGCATAAAGGTAACAAAAAGCCTTCTGTTCCTCTTGCTCATGCCGAGGGAATGAAAGAGACATACCAATCCATGGAGGTCATTTTGAAATTAATTAACTATTCAGAACACAAGTGGAAGGTTTGTGGTGACCTGAAGGTGGTGGCACTCCTTCTTGGCCTGCAATTGGGATATACAAAATATATGCGCTTTCTGTGCCTGTGGAACAGTCGTGATGACAGCAACCATTACAAAGTAAAAGATTGGCCACCCAGACCTGAACACACTGTTGGCCAGTACAAGCATAAATCACTCATTGATCCACAGAAAGTTTACCTTCCACCACTTCATAATAAACTTGGATTTATGAAAAACTTTTTTGTTGCAATGGATTGTGATGGTATTGGTTTTCAGTATCTGAAGGACAGGTTTGGAAAAGTTATAACAGATGCTAAACTGAAAGCAGGCAATTTTGTTGGTCCCCAAATCTCCAATCTGATGCGTGATGCCAGAGACAAACTTAACCCATTTGAACTTTCTGCTGGGGATTCATCTGTGCTAGTTGCACAAAACTTTCTGGGCAACCTGCGAACTGAAAACCATGCTGAACTCATGAACAACATGCTAACAGCATACCATCAACTTGGTTGCCGAATGTCACTTAAAATTTATTTCTTACATTCCCATCTGGACTTCTTCCCACATAATTTCAGTGATGTGAGTGATGAACAAGGGGAGAGGTTCCACCAGGACATTTCTGTTATGGAAACAAGATATCAAGGCTGGTGAAACCCCAACATGATGGGCGACTGCTGCTGGTTTCTGCAACAGGAGACAGCGGAGAGCCACAAACGCAAAAGCAAGTGCCTGAAACACTTCTAAAGTGTACTAGTGTGTTGAACAAGGACTCAGGTGAATTATGTGTAATTGTATATGTTGTTGCAACATAAAACTACGTTTTTGTAGTGTCATGGAACTATGAGGCAAAAGTTAGTTATGTATAGAGATTACATAGTAACTGCGGAACAAGAGAATGTAGCTAATCGCGTCTATACGCGTAATTAATGCGCTGGGTATTGAGACAAGATTTGCAATGGTTAACATGATCCTATGTGATATGTAAATTTGTGCTCATTGGATATTAACTAGCATATGAGGACTATGTTCAGTTGAGGCATGTAAATAACCTTTTTAAAGTAAATACATTCTTTTTTTTTTAAATAATCTTGCCAAAAGAACCATCTCTCTTCTCTCTTTTGATCTATTACCAAATTTCAGGCTTGGCAACTGTATATTTGTTTATTTGAGATTAGACTCTCAGATGATTAGTGGGTCCCGTGGTATCCTGACCTGGGTAGGTA
This sequence comes from Pyxicephalus adspersus, assembly GCF_032062135.1. Classification (NCBI taxonomy): domain Eukaryota; kingdom Metazoa; phylum Chordata; class Amphibia; order Anura; family Pyxicephalidae; genus Pyxicephalus; species Pyxicephalus adspersus. Next base: position 83,341,134 of record NC_092858.1, on the reverse strand, counting down.
AAGAAGATAGCGGCTTCTTCCTGCAGCTCCATGGGACTCCTGCCTTTTGGGGCTATGTGGGAGTCTCTCTCATTATCTGGACCTTTAGTTGTTACTGAACATATCAACTCTTTGTGCACAAATAACCTATTTCTAGGCATGTAAGTACACTACCATTTCATGGTTATATTTTTTAACATATTGGATTGGCATGGTCCCTTTGGGTCAAAGAGACTGTTATCTTGGAGATTACCGGCTTCATTATTTAAAACCATTTATATGTGGGATAAAAGATAAACATTGGTTTATTAAAGTTGTATGACCCTCATATATGATATATAATACAATGTTCTTACCATACGTATTGGCCTTTAATATTAAACTTGGTATTAAATGGTATCTCATAATACATAATCTTTGTACTATTTGATAAAATATATGCACTAGAGTAAAATTAACAAATATTATAATTTAATTCTTCTATATATACACATATACATAATTACACATATATTCTCTACAGTTGCTGGTTTGCCATCGCTCCTTGGTGTGTCTGAAAGTTCATTCAATACTGCATAAGACTACAATATATCTTTAAATTTTGGAGCTTTCTTGGCTGTTCCTTTTGGACCGAGTCACCTAGTGCCGTGGTTTTTTCCTCCACCACTTGTGTTGTGTCCTCTGCCAAGTTAAGTTGCACCTATGTGTTGATACTTGGTGGTATGTATAATGTTTTTTCATATAGTTATGGTTTGGTTTTGTTTTAACATATGTAAAATAAACAACTAACAGTTTATCTATTTGTATTGTGTTATAGTGCTGCCATATTTATGATCTGTATAATTAAATCCGTGAGGAAGCAGATTAAATCTCCGAAAAGTATCGGCTTGTCACAGCATATCAAACAACTGTACTTACCTAGGTTATATTGGCACATCCAGCACTATGTTTTTATCTTGAGTCTGTTATTTTACCTACCACTTTGGTATACGGAGGTAATATGGACTTTTTTAATGTATGTTTATGTGTGTGAAAGTTTTTATACTTTGTTATAATAACGTTTTTTCTTCTTATATAGTTATGGCTCTGTATATACTGCCTTAAAAGTCCCGCTTATAGACATTGCTTTTTTACTAAATCTCTATAAAAAATTAACATTTTTTGCTGTTCATTTGAAAATCATTATAGACAACTTGGAAGAAGGTAAATTGAATGACCTTTGATTTGAGTACAGCTGCAGGGTCTGCTGGATGACATTAGTAACTCATTGATAGGATAATTGTTCTCTAGTCTATTAAACTGTCCTAAATAAAATAAATGTGTGGTAAATGTTTAAATAAAACCTATCAAGATTTATAGGCTATCATTGCTGCCATTTTCTACATTCTAACATTCTACGTATTTGGCTTTCATGCAGATGCTTGGACATAAGTGCTTGACTTGACTGTGACAAGGCAGAGACCTGGATTTAGTACCCTCCTTGTCCTTTATAAATATTACAACAACAACTTTGGTTAAATGGCCCAAAGGCCTTTTATTAGAAAAGCTTAAATAACAAATAAATAACCATAAATAACAATAAAATCACAATACATACCTTTATCAAAAAACAACCTCCTTTTAACCTTTTACCTAATTTCAACCTCTGGTTACAGGTCCTTGAAGGCCCCACTTTTACCCTCTTCTTTTGGGTCTGCACCACCGTGATATATATGCTCCCAGCCACAACCACCCAGCTCGGGAACAATACCACTAGTGCTCGCAGCCCTTTAATCCAAAACCATACGATCCTTTCTGTACCAACATATTTCCAGATATTCCCACACTATAAATGGGTTTCTCACCCCCACTGAAAACATTACACAAAACCAAATTCCCTTGAGGACCTCACTGTCTTCTCCCACCTCAATTCGATCCCCTTTACAAAAAACAGGGGCAGGTGGGTGGAAACTTTTTATCCCCCTATCCTATTGCTTAATTTTCCACCCCTTCCATTTCCCCCCTTTTAACTCTTCTCCCTTACTGCGCTTACCTACCTCCCCTAAACCTAACTCTTTAACTGCCTGCTCCCTATCCTCTCCCAGTCATGAAGGCCTTCCACTGGACCCCTCTACGTTCTCCCGTTCTAGGCCTTTCTTTCTGAGTCTTTTACTGACTACTAATTTTAATTTACATGCCACATCAGACTAGGGAGGATTAAAGTCAGGTACAGATGAGCAAATACCAAGTAATCGGTGGCAGCCTATATTTTCTTTTCATGTGTGTTAATTGTGGCCTCTGGTATCTAATTTAGGTCCATAAATTACAGTTTTAAGTTTTCCACATATATATTGACTTTGCTTAAGCAGTTATTACGACGTCCAGATCCTTTGCTCTAGGATGATGATCATTGCCTGTCCAGAAATACACTAGGGAAGTCATGTAACCTAGAACTTGTTCAATGTTTTCCGTACTGTTATTGAATTGATACACAATTAAGTAGCCCTAAGCAGAATTAAAACCGATTGAAATACAGTGGAAGTAAACTCTTACGCCCAGTAAATAACTGCCATCAATGAATGCTTTGGGCCCTCTTGAGAATTGATTTGAATTAAGATTATCCTGTAATTATGCCAGCCAAGGACAAACTACTTGAATAGTAATTGTTTAGCACAGGTTGATACTTTCTCAGCAATGCAAAGAAATGCAAAAACCGGAACAGTACTTAGTGTTAGCAATGCATTCAAATCATAATTTAAACTACATCACTACCACTCTATATATATATAAAATTGGATGTTTGTATGTATGTTCCACCATCACTGGAAAACACATGGAGACATTTCAACCAAACTTGCTATGTTCCACCATCACTAGGAAATGCATCACCAAACTTGCAAGACATATGACTGAGACTCATGTGAGTGAACAGCTGATCTTTGTACAGCGCTGTGCTATATGTCAGAGCTATATTTGTATTTATGTATGTATGTGTGTATGTTCCACCATCACTAGGAAACGCATGGAAACATTTCATGCAAACTTGCTAGACATATGACTGAGACTCATGTGAGTGCAGAGCTGATCTTTTTACAACGCTGTGGTATATGTCAGAGGTATATTTACATCTATGTATGAATGTTTGTGTGTATGTTTTGCTCAGCACAGTGTGCCATTTGCATATATTTTACATACTTTTTTTGGACTATAATATAGGATTACAATAAATAAATACCTGGTCAAGGCCGGGTAGGCTCAGTAATCAGTTAGTATATATTTATGTATATATATATATATATATATATATATAAATACATATATATACACATTCGTAAGCACGCATACATACACACATTCACCCACTGATACAACAACAGCACATACACAAAAAAATAACAATGCAGGCACTACAGCTGTCATATTTGTCTCCTCTTCCACACACTGCCTGGTCTGCCCTGATTTCCTGCCTTTTCTATCCTGCCATCAGAAGCTTTACTAGAAGCATCTGTCTCCAGCAGTAACAGTGGAAAGGAGGCTTTTATCTAAAATCTGTCTTAGAGTCTGTCTTATGTGTCTGCTAATTCCTCTATTGCTGCTGGGCTTTTAAAACATTAGCTCCAAGGGTGAAACCTGTGCCCTTACTACTAGACAGTGCCCCAGGCACTACCATAGGTGGCTTATGCCTAGAAACATAAAGTCATAAGTTAGGAGATGATTGCTAAGTGCAACTGACAGATGATATTTATAGGATAAAGTTTATTTTCGTGTTTGTCGTGCTAATTTTAACTACTTATAATATAAAATGTTGAAAAACCTGGATAGCTGAAATTCAGATTATACACACAGCTGAAAAGACTCTGTTCCTGCTATGTATGGCTGTGTACAGTTTAAATAAAAATGGACTGAAACAAAAAAATTTTGTTGGACCCTTATGATTATTTCCCATGGTTAGCAACACCTACTTTTACTAAATCATATTTACTTTACAATCTCTCATCTCTCTATAAACTGATATTCTACTGATACCCCCATAAATGACACCACCTGTCAGAACAGTGTAATAGCATTTATATATATTTTTTTTTATATATGTTTTTTATATATAATCAGGCCTAGGAATTTTAGCTTTCTTGGACTTGCATGAATTCATTCAGCCGATTTAATCATTTCATTTGATTCATGCATTTCAGCCTAAACCAGTTAGGAGATTAATTTCCTGATTATAAGTATACATAAGGAATTCACATAAATTATTTATGGTAGCTTTAACAGCTGAATGGCAGACATGTCACTATTTGCTGTTTTCTTATTCTGTATAAATTGATTTTCTAAACTCATGTATCAGCATTCCTAATATCTGTATATCTTTTTTTTTTTTTTTTCAAAACACCGATATCATCCCAATTTTTAGATTAATTTCCTGATTATAAGTATACATAAGGA
>NC_092858.1:83331655-83336725 GCF_032062135.1 Pyxicephalus adspersus | reverse complement strand
TTTTTTTTTTTTTTCAAAAGACAGCTATCATCAACCAATTTTTTTTTTATTTTACTACATTTCCACAATGCTTCTATAGGAAATTATTTAAACTGCACACAATAGTCTCCCAAACACTGATCATTCTCTCTATTACCCTGATTTATTAAAATTTGATTTGGCATTCTTTGCAAGGTCATTTAGCAGTGATGGTCAGCTTTGTACAATCTGTTTATTAAGTAGACTTCAAAAACATACAGAGAAAACAGAACAAAGAATACAAAGGTATGATGACAAAATGTATAAACAAGATCTTAACAGTAAATAAAAATCTGTTTTTTTTTTAAACAAGAATTTTTTATTTTTACATTTTGCATAGAATTACAATTTTCAAATAGTTAGACAAAAACAATAATCATAACAGCAGCTCAACAAAAAATAAAGAAGACGACATAAATAAGTCATACAAAACCACAATGAAATAGTAAACAAAAGAAAAAAACATACTCAAGTACAGGCTTTACATCAATATGAAAAACGTCTTCACCTGTTGTACATCATTATTACTAGTCAGTATACTCTATAGTTATAGTTATATACCATGTAGAATGTTAAAATTTCATCTCTTTCGGAAGTTGTCAGTGCAATAACTGCATGCCAATTGCTCAAAAAACAAGTGACCCCAGTGTCATTCCCTTGATCTGCCTACAACAATTCTCTATATAAAATTTAGAATGAAATGTACCCAAATAATCAGTGACCAAAGACTTCCCATATTGATGTATCTGCATAAAATAATTAGGGTATACTGACCAATCCGGCAAAGAGTTCTTATTTTTCAAAAATCTCAGGGGCAATATCCCAGAATGATCCGGTTTGATCAAATCTCCCATCACACATAAACCCTTGGTTTCCCATACATGAAATGCCCTTTGAAGTTGTCCCTGTGGAAATTCTGGATTACCTTTAATCGGCAAGTATCTTGAAAATGAATTTGGGAGCTTCAGCCTTTTCCTAACATCTTTCCAAGTCAGAACTGTATCTCTAATCAACATATTATGTTTTAAAAAGCCCAGTAGTTTAGCTATTTTAGTATGAAACAGGGCTTTAAGGTCCCAAGGATATACTATAGCTTGTTCCAGAGTGTAATTAGAATAAGTAGAGGTGCCATTCAACCAATCAATCATGTGTCCAGAGGGACACGCCAGATTGTACAATAATGTTAGTCAAATTCAACCCACCTTCTATTAATGGAGGATATAGCTTATGAGCTGAAATACGAGGATGGGTGCCTTTCCATAAAAATTTTATAAATTCTTTTTTTAACAAATTGACATCTGTGTGTTTCAATAATAATGGGATAGTTTGCAACAGAGACAATAGTTTGGAAAAAGATATCATTTTAAGTAGATGGTTTCTTCCTATCAATGACAGAGGAAGATGTGACCACACACATCTCAGTTCTTTCAGTATTTTTTGTATGAGTGGTGGATAGTTTAAAGAATATATAGAAGATGGCAAAGTACCTACCTTTATTCCCAAATATAATAGCTATTGCAAAGGGAGTCAAGCTCAACCAACTTTGTTGTTTAATTGGAGTTATCAGTAGTAATTCACTTTTATCAAAATTTGTTTGAAGGTCCGAAACTTTACCAAATTTTAAAAACAAATCATGCAAATAAGGTAAATCAATATCTGGTCTTGAAGTAAACACAAATATATCATCTGCAAAAAAATGCAGAACGTATCTCCTGGGTGTGAAACTTTGAAAATTTGTCGCATTTTTCATTTTCGTACTAATGGTTCCAAAGCAAAATTAAACAAAAGCGGCGACAACAGGGCGTCCCTGTCGGGTACCCCTTTTCAATGGGATGGTATTAGATAAAAAACCAGGAATAATAACTCGCGCAACAGGAGATTTATACATTTCCACCAACAATTAGTAGTAAGGCTCTCTCAATCCTTTATAGCTAAGCACTTTAAAAACCCATTGCAGATTTACACTATTGAAGGCTTTTTCTGCGTCTATGCCCACCATTGCCACATCTTCCATAGGATGTAACTTAGCATACAGCCAGGACCTACTCAAAATTTGTGACTGCCAATCTTCCTTTGACAAAGCCTACTTGCACCCTTGATATTATTTGTGGGAGAAACTTGGCCAGTCTATCCGCCAATATTTAGGATAATATTTTGGCATTAATATTTATTAAAAAGATAGTTCTATAAGATTTTGGGTGTCTGGGATCCCTATCTTTTTTAGGTAACACCTTAATATATGATTCCCTCCCAGTCGGAAAATAGTGGTTCCATTGCCACATATCTGCATACAACTGTTCCAAAATTCAATTATATACCCATCTGGGCCTGGCGCCTTTTCCATGGCCATTTGACCTATAACTGACCTTATTTCCTCAATAGTAATTGATGAGTTCAGATATTCTATCTGTACCAGTTCTAAAGTAGGAATGGCACTATCTTCCAAAAATGTATTACCAATATCCTTAGTTTAGTTGTATACAGAGTTTGGTAATAGGAGGCAAATGTCTTCACTACTTGTTTGGGATGTGACACCTGATCACCATCAACATTTTATAAGCCATGAAATGTTTAACTATGTTTGCCTAATTTTCCCAGATTTATTTCCATATTTATGATATTTCAAATCTATAAATGTATTTGTATTAGTACTGTTCATATTTCATTAACCAATGATCAAACTGGCGTTTAGTTTCTTGCCATTTATTCCTAATTTCAACAGTTAGATTAGAATACGGGTGGTGTTGAGAGATTCTCAGATCATTTAAAGTTTTCAGATATTGAACATGTGTTTTACGTTTCCTATTTCCTGTGAAGGATAAAATTTTACCCCTCAAAAACGCTTTACCTGCTTCCAAAAATAAAATAGGATCAGTTGCATGGGCAGAATTAGTAGTTGTGTATTCCAGCCATGCCGCTTGAACAGTAGCTTGAAATTCCCCATCCTGGTGTAAGTAAGAGGGGAAGCGGCAAAGATAGGCGTCTCCTCTGGGAAATGCATCATGGACATACAGAGATATTGGCGTATGGTCAGGAACCACCATTGGGTGAATGTCAGGCAAATCAACAAAAGGCAGTAGAGGTTCAGTGCAAAACAGGTAGTCTAACCTTGCATGTGAAGCATGAACATTGGAATAAAATGTAAATTGCCTCTCTATCGGGAACTTCTGTCTCCATACATCCTGCAATTGCATAGCATGAGTAAAATCATATAAATATGTAGGTTGGTGTAGCTCCTTTGTTGAATTTGAGTTGAAAACTGTTGGGGTAACCTTCTATCCTCATCAATATGCATTACTATGGTAAAATCCCCTCTCAGTATCTTGTAGGGGGTAGAATCTTTCATAATCCATGCGGATAGCTTTTGAAAAAAGAGAGTGTATTGGAGTTTGAGGCATACACATTGTATAAAAATATGGATTTGTCATATAGCTCCACTTCAACACTAACCATTCTCCCCTTGCAATCAGAGGAGGAAGAAAAAACTTTTCCTGGAAAATTTCTATGCATCAAAACTAATACACTTGCCTTACGTCTCACAGCTGGAGATCCAAATACCTCACCCACCTATAACTTGTGCATTCTATGAAAATAATCCGTACTCAAATGTGTCTCCTGAAGTAGCGCAATGTCAACTTTGGACTTCTTCAACTGGTGCAATATCTGCATTTGCTTATTAGGGGACCTCAACCCCTTCACATTCCAAGAAACTATCTTCATAAATAGATAACAAAAACGATATATATAACACATCAACTTGCATCTGGACAATGACAAAAAAACGTTTGCAAATGTCGTGGACACCCACTTTTCCAGTAGGCATCAAAAAGATCAAGTAGGTCCTTCTCCACAAACAGCGGAAAAGAGCCACATGAAACATCATTAACATGTACAATCAGGATCATTAAGCTTTTAGTATGTTGAGACAAATAATAATAAAACCATTGAAAAAGAAAAAAAAATAAATACAAAACATGCTGCTGAAAGCACTGACAACAGAATAAAACATCAAATAGGGCAATTTCCCCTCAGGGATGGACCTTCCTTTTTTCCTCAAGTAGTAACTTTCCCATAAACGGAAAAAAAAGGACGAAAACATATTATGTAACAGGCTCACACCCCGAGGTTACCATATAATTTGTAAGATGTTAATGTTGTACCTAATCATTCTATCAAACATATTTTTTAGACCAAAATTAAAGCTAACGCCTTAACTGTTAACAATTAATATTTAACCGCCAACTCCACATCACTTTTTCCTCTCACAAAAAGTCCAGGATCCTGAACAATAAAATTCCTAACAGTCATTTATGCAACTTCATTTATTTTTCACTTGCTTATTCCTTTCTGGCTAAGAATGTTGCTTCAAAGGAGGTGCTCTTTTAGTAGCGGTTTTATCCATTGTACGTTTCAATTTCAATGGAGGTAGGCTTTTTTTTCTAGCACCAAATCTTTTGGGGAGTGTACCGAAACTGGGAGAGGAAGATGGTCTTGACGATGAACCAGCTTCTTACACTGGAGTTAAAGAGTGATTTTGTCCCTCCAAGTCACGTACATGTAGACAAAAAGTTCAGAACATTTTGTGTAAAATAATTTGCCTTTGCGTGTAACCTCTGCAGAGTAGTCCGCAAATACAAGGACAGAGGGATCATCCAAAAGAAGACAGCGTTGATATTTAAAGGCCTGTAAAACTTTAAATTTGCCATTGTAATCAAGGTATCGCACTATGACTGGCCTTGGTGATGCTAAGCCCCTGATTCATCAATAAAATCCGCGCTCGCTGGAAGCGCGAAAGTACGCGCGGCGAGCGATCGCGGTTTACCACGGTCCGGACTCGAGTGTGCGCGTACACTCGCCTCACTGCCAGCCGGATTCCTGCCTTCATAATAATGAATAGGGGGCACGAATCTGCCAATTAAGGCGATTAGATTTCAGCTGCGCGATTAAGGAGGATCTGTTAAGCTCAATGGTGCGATCGTAGCAATTAATTAGCGCGCACCTGCTCTCTGTTCTGTGCTTATTTACAGTCCTTTACAGGTCAATTAGAATCTT
>NC_092858.1:83300706-83327849 GCF_032062135.1 Pyxicephalus adspersus | reverse complement strand
GGAGATGCGCGGCTCCGGCCGCGAGCTTTTTCAGTTGCTGAATAGCGCGACGGCGTACGATTTCGGATCGCGAATACGAATGCGCGAGCGATAATCCGATTCTGCTTGATGAATCAGGGGCCAAATCTTTGCAGGAGGGCCCCAAATGGTGCGTCCTTTCAACTTTGCATTCCTGATCCAGACCCAAAAGTGAAGGAATAGTACTAGCACACAACAATTGTGAAGGTTTTACAGACTCAGGTATTCCTATCATGCAGAGATTATTTCTGCGTGCTCTATTTTCTAGATCATCTATTTTCTCAGCCATTGTAGTGGATTTGGTTTCTAAAGTAGATAATTGAACTTTTGCAGCAAATAAATCATCTTCCGATTCAGAAATCCTGGCCTCTGCATTAGTGATTTTAGTGGCATGTGTTTGAACTTCCTGACAAATTGCTTGTAGCCCCTTTTTCATAGCTTTATCAATAGCCATTTGTACAGTGGGTGTAAGAAGTGCTGCCACTGCTTGTGCAATTTGAAAGTGCTCAACAGAAGGAGGCTCCTTTGGGGTGACGGAGGCTCCAGTGGGTGACGGAGCCTACGTGGGCCGCTGCGCTACATGAGGAACCAGAAGTTCCAAATCTGTTTTCTATTTCCTTAATTATGTGGATATGTGAACTGTGCCTTGCCGAGAGTGCATATAGAGGAAAAATTTATATTTTCAGAGCAGAATGTTATTTATTTATTGTGCTGCAACCCTATGATCACTGAGTATATCTTCCTTATAAGCCTTTTGTTGAGTGTAGCCCAGTGATCATAAGCATCCCGCTTTGCTACTTTCAGGAATGACTGGTGGTATCCTTGGTTACATGACGGTACCAACAAAAAAATGTCAGCAAAGCAATGCATGAAGTGCAAGCAAAGTTGCAGGACACTTGGCTGTAAGCTTCTAAAGGGCAGAACTGGCATACTTGTGACTTGCAGCAGGTTTGATGCTGTTTCTTAGCCCCCTCCAAAAAACAACACATCATTTAGCAGTGCGTTATGGTTTAAAGAATGGAACCAGAATTCACAGTAATGGGGATAAGATTCCTATACTCCTAGCAGCGTAAAATTCTAAAGGGTTAAGTTGTATACACATGTCCCTTACTTATATTGTAGTGGATCACCGTCGGTAATTCATGGACCCATCAGAATGGATCCATGAACAACGTGGCGTAGCCTCTCTACACATGTCAGATTCTTGCCCAAGACGAGCCCAACTGTTCGTATCGGACGAGAATCATCTGACATGTGTACATGACCTAAGTTCTAACTGGTGGACAGATATTCCTGGGTGGCCCCCAATGGCTGGTACTGTGCCCATTGGGCAGCCCAAAGCACTGCTTTAGCTCCTAATAAACCAAAGTTTCATCAATTGACAACAAGTGTAGCAGGCAGTATTACACCTTTAAGTACTGCCCCAATTCATATATATAGCGTCCCAACCACAGTCTACAGTATATTAAAATTAGCCCATGGATAGTCTTCAGTCTAGTGTTGTTTCAACTTGATAGATCACACAGTTTATTTTATTTTTTTTTTTGTATAGTTAGTATGTTGATGAGACTGTATAGTAGTTTCTCAGAATAGGGACAATGGATAGTCAGAATGTAACTAGAATGTAAACAATCTATCAATACATTTTTGGAAGAAACAATACAAACACATGGTAAACATATAAACACCCTACAGAACTTGGTGGAGAGGTAGAATAAAGCAATATATTGCAATGCATTTTTACTAGCCACTGTGTAATTTAAGCATGTACTTATCTACTTCTGCATATTTTGCTGTAATTGGAGCAATAAAAATTTGTATTTGAAATAGATGATCATTTTAAATTCAAGAATTGGTCAACTGAATATGTGTCTTCCAATAGGCCTGATTTATTAAAGCTCTCCAAGACTGGAGAGGATACACTTATTACTTGAGAGATCCATAAAAAACGGGAATTGATCTGTTCCAGGATTGAACATTTTTGCTAACAAAATAGCAAATGACTTCCATACCAGGTTTGTTGGATCACACAGGTTCATTGATAAAAGCGTATCCTCCCCAGCCTTGGAGAGCTTTAATAAATCAGGGTCAATGTTGAGTTTTGTTATTTGTTTGCCAAATATTATATCTTTGAATTAAAGATCACTATGGATGACACATGGTGAGAATTGAATTTACTTGATTTAGTTACAGAAGGTTAATTCAATTACAGACACCGTTTCATGACTACATGAATTTAAAACTATTTTCTATTTCTATCCAAATCCAAGTATAGAAAAAGGGTTTTCTATATATCATATATTGAGGGCTAAAAGCCCAATCCTACTGCCTATAATAACTATACAATTCATTTATTCCCATACAAGCAGGCAGTTCAAAAATCACACATAATATTTATTACAATTATTATCAAAGTACACCTTTAAAAACAAGTTTGCAAACAGCAAGTTACATTGTCAAAGATCACAATGCAAAAAAAAAAATCCATAGCATTAACAGTGTCACTATATATGGGCTGGTATCCACAGATGGTGACGCGTTTCACAATATTTATTTGCTTCTTCAGAGCATACCACAATGCCCAAAAGATGTATTGACTCTACTATATAAAACATTAAAAAAAAAATATTATTACATATATCATAATAAACATGTAATTAAATGAGCATAAGAATCCATATAAATATTTATTCCAAATCTGCCTATAGCAAACAGGGAAAAACAAAGAAAGCAGCTTACCCCTTTTGTGTTAGCACTGAAAATCTTTTTGAAAAAAGTCTCCTCCTCAAACTGCTTGCTTGTATGGAAAAAAATGAATTGTATTTTCTATTTCTTTTATCTATAAGTATTATATAGCTCTATATTGTTTACTACATTATTTACTGTGGACTAGTAAAATGTTTAAAAATCACGATCAAAGTGGGTGGTCTGGCAGGAAAAATTGGATCAATGCCAAAAATCACACAATTGTCAGTTTTATGAAAGCTCTTAGTCTAATCCAAGGAATTTTTGTTAAGAGAAGCACAAAAACTACAGAAAAGAAGTTTTATTTTATTTATATGTCAGCTGTGAAAGAATATTTATGCCTATAAACTGGAGTTACTCTTTACCTTGAAGCAGTGATCTATATGAGGAAACAGCTTAGCATTTAATTGCTATTTGACACACTGCGTTACCAGATGAACTTCATGTGTCCATGCAGTTATTTATTATGATCTCTTGTTATTAATTTTCTGTAGTCTAGAAATAAATGTATTTCTGCTAGAGGGTGGCAAATGAGCAGATTGTATAGTTGTAGTATAGTAGATACTGTAGGTAATGTAAGTAGATTAGCTACTACTGTGCACCAGTAATCAGTGTGAATGAAGATACTCTGGTCTATTGAACCTTTCGATTTATTTAACAATTTAATGCAATCAAGGCAGTCATGATGTTTAAAAAAAAGTATCACATAGACAACATACATCATCTTTTACTCATCTGATTAAAGCAATTTGCAGTCAGGTTCGTGCTGTTCATTTCTGAACATCATAAATGTCTTTTTAGATTTACTGATTGATTGCTTATTCAGCGGTAGAATGCAAAGCTTTAAAACTTCACATTGGTATTATTTTTTTCCTCAAACATTTTTTTATCTATAAATTCAATGCAAAGATGTGAAACAGATTTTAGGTTATCTTTGACTAAATTACGTTTAACCAGACTTTTCTACATAAGGAGATGGATTTCCTAAAAGTCATTTGCTATTTGTTAGATCCGTTCCAGGTTTGCTGGATTACCCAAGTTCATTGATGAAAATGTTTCCTCTCCAGCCTTGGAGAGCTTTATTAAATCAGGCCCTTTGCATCAGTGAATTGGATCCTGTTGTATTGAAAGTATAGTGAAACATGTAAACTGCATAGGAAAAGATTAGTCAATTAGATAACTGCTTGTATTCTGAATACTGAAAAAATACCTTTGTCTTTGGTTCTGTTTTGTGATTGATTTGAGGTCAGTGGTAACTTTAGCTGATGACCTATTCATAGCAGACTTTTATTTTTTTCAGGGGGTGCTTTTTTTGTGTATTTTATATGTTGATAGAATTTTAGGATAAACTTTTATGCTGAAAAATAATGGGGTTGACATGTTAACAAGAAATTTTTTGTTCTTTTAAGTAACCACTGTTTATTTTAGTTAAAAAAAAGAACATTGCCAAAACAGTGTGCATCTAAACCTGCTCACATTTTATACTCATATTAACCTCTCCCCCATCTCCTTTTATAAACAGCTTACACTCGTCCCATTATACCTGAATATCTCTGTCCTGCTGCTGGCCCATTTTACATTGCTGTATCCTCTGCAATATTCTAATTCATTTATTAAAACACCTGTCTTTACTCTTTTCTCCAGAACATTTCAGACAATTCTCACTCATTAAATATGTCCTAGTTGCTGTCTAGTTTTACACTGCTGTATCATCTCTATGGGGGTACAGTTTTGCATGAACATGAACGGGCACGGTCACAACAAATGAATACAGGATAAAGCAGACTACTTACCGCTTGATAAAGAAGCAGATGTTGCTGCTAAAGTTACCTAAAAATATTTATTTACATTTTAGTTTTATCATTGTTATTGCATGGCTATGATTTTGCCTACACTGTAAGATGCTATGTTTTCTCATGGGAAGTAACTTCTTTGGGCTGTAAGTTTTGTCATGTCCCCATACACCAACTTATCTGGTTTGATAAAAAATACTGTGATATTGTCACTGTTTGTTGCTATTGTTCCTTGAACTAGTCTGAAGGTGCATACATGCTTCTTCCTGTGGGAATTCAGCTCCTGGAATTCAATAACAAATGTGCATCGCTTATGATGTTTGTTGTAGAAAAAATACAGTTACCTCTGTTGGTATTTTATATATAATTCTGTCCCTGCTTTGCAGACATTACTCTTTCAGAATTAGGTCTGTCTTCTTCTTTCATCTCAAGTTGTCCTTAATTTTGGGTAGATAAATACACAAGGCAGAAAAATTAACAAATGAAAAGTTTTATTTTGTACTAAACACTTTATACAGCCTCTATTTGATCCATTTGTTATTTTAAAAAGCTAGCTATGATAAAAAGTCACTTTAACCAACTATTTTATGTGCTTTTCTTTTTTTATGGCCTGCAAAATGTGGGTGTGACAGGGTTGTGCCATTTGCCCAGTTGCCTTTAATCTTAAAATTGTCTCTTTTCTCTCTCTCCAAAAGTTTGGAGGTATTCTGTAGCTTTAGATCAGAGGAAGGCAGAACAAGTTACCCATGCAGTAGGATAACATCCTAAGATAAGTTGGCTTGTTTTTCATGTTCAAAATATTTCAGCCTTTAGTCTATAGTAAATACTTTAAATATGACTAGTTGCAAAACTAATCATCTAATTCTTTCTGCGTACTACTAACTGCCTGGTAAAAGGTTAGGTGATAAAGTTCTGACTTCTTTGGCTGCATTCTTGGTAAGTAACTCAATGAGCTGGATTAAAAAAACTATGAACATTTAATTTGCAAAGTGGACATTTAAAAATATATGCATATCAAGATTTCAAACACATATATATATTATATGAAAGGCCCTGGTTCAGCACCAATGCTCACCAGCCCCCAATCTCCCAATCTGATACTGCACTCTTCACTTAAAGCAGGCACCTGCTCAGCCTTGGGAGGGTAGTTGAGCTGTCCCAGCACATGGTTGCCCCCAGGACATCTGTGCACAAGGGATGGTGTCTGGGAAATGACTGACAGAACTGGGAGCCCACAGATAATGCAGTAAAAAAGGATTGCAGGAGAGGCAAGTCAAGAAAACAAGGTCAGAGGATATACAAAGGAAGCAGCCTGCCAAACATGGTATCCGGTGGTAGAGACCAAACAGAGTTGGGGTCATAGGGTCAGAAAATGGACAGAATCAGCAACAGTAAATACAACAAAAACACATTAGCAGCAGGTCAGCCAAGCTTAACACTAAAACAGGCAACTGGAAACTTTTAGCTGAAAAACTATAGTCTTAGCAGCCTATGACAGTGCAGGATGAAGCCAGGGACTAATCTAATCCTAAAATCTCCTTCAGCTGTGCACAGACTCTGAGTGTGTGCTGGGGATGCAGAGAAAGTACATCTAAGGCTGCACTGCTAAAGGGAAGCAGGGGATGCTTCTAGTACCTTGTTCTCCTTGCTGCTGCAACCAACACAGATAAAACAGGGTGTGATACAGGAGTGGTGCATAGCACAGGATTGCCAGCCAGATAAGCATCTCCTAACATTGGGTTTCTATAATGGTAGTTTCACACCTGATTTATAGCAGAGCAATACACTGTAGGCACAAACATATTTTTTTTCAAAGGTCTCTGTTAACCTACACTATGTTGCAGTCTTAAAAAAAACTTCATGTATGCTTTTTGATGTCCCAGCCTGCATTAAGGTGGCCATTTGAATCAACCATTTGCAAAAAAATCCCATGGTTTATCTGTAACCATTGCATAGTGACAAGTTTATCCTAGTAAAACACAGATTAAACAATGCACTTAAAATGCAACGATATATGTGAATAGTGATTAAATATACTATATTATATAACTATATATAACCTAGCAAATATCCTGGTAACGGGATGTATATTACATGGCACATGCCTGTACTACAGCATTCATCAAAATAGTGACTGTAACACCATTATTAACTTCCTCAAAAATATATATTGAAAAGTATATTTTGGTAATAACCATTGAATCAATTGTAATAATATTCTTGAAAATGTGGGAATAAAATAGGTTGAGTTTTTTTTAGTCCTGAGAATGATAACAAAGAAAGAAAATATGTAAAAACTTAAAGGTTTATGTTCAAATTCATATATCATGTTACCATTCACACCTCACCGTGACAGATTTACATGAGAGTCCAGTGTACCATGTGGAGCAATAGGACACGATAGTAACAAAAGTCTATACTCAATATTTAAAGAATGGGTAACTATTGCAAAAGACAGCATGTCAGCCACGCAACAATGCCATTAAAAATAACATTATTTGATAATTTGATGGTACAAAAATGCTTTCCCACATTGGTGCTAATACTTATACAGGGAGCTTTGTCTGTTTGCAGTTTTAAGCCTTTTGCATTAAGAAAAGTTCAGTTATCCTAATTATTGGAGCTTCAGAATCATTCACAGGAAGGCCCAGAGATATTTTTTTAGATGGTACAAGTGTATTTCCGAGTCCCATCACAAGCCTGAAAAAAGATTGTGGCTTCAGGTACAAATTGCCCACTTTATTCCAACTGACATCTAGATTGGGTTCACACTTATTTATTTTTCTCATCAAGCAATTATTTTCAGTGCCTGTTATTTAGCTGTAAAGATTTTATCTATTAATTTGTACACAAACAATCCTAATTTAATAAACTACATTAGGCATGCAGAAAAAAACTTTAATTACATTACCTTAATTACCAGCATGAAACAATTTATGGTATAATTTTTTTAGATACTGCTTTTAGGTAAAAACAGTGGTATTTTAAAATAATAATTTCCTCTTGCTAAATATAAATAAATATATATATATATATATATATATATATATATATATATATTTATGTATGTCCCCAATCTATTTACGTGAATTACCATCATTCTGAACTTCTTTTGTTTGCTCACGTCCTTTGGGTGTTCTCCATCAAGTAAAGTTTTTGAAAGTATTTGATTCCTTTAGCATTCCTTTTACCTCTTCACAGTTGGATGAATAGAACAATCCATTCTTTTGCTACTGAATTTATCCCCCCCCCCCACTTCTTCTCACATCAGGCCACAAATTATGACCAGATAACTGACCCTGATATATACAGGTGTATGTGAGTAATAACTTGAAATTTGTATGTTCTAGAATCTGTGGACTTGGTTCCACAACACAATTCACAGAGACATTATAAAAGGCTGAATTTATACATTTTCAAACTGGCTGTTTGGAAACATTTCTCATTTTTAGCTGCTGTATGTGTATTGAAAATGCAGCACTGAAGTAGAGTTTGATGTTTTTAATGGTGGAACACGCATACTTCTTTATTTTATGCTAATGTTGAATAAAATTATTATTATTTTTGTCTGATTCCCCTTTAGTTTTTAAATAACAGAGTATATTTTTTACATATTTATATGTTAATAAGTGAAAATATGCAAGTGGTAAAAAATCCCTATATTTCCTTCTTAGGAAAGGGGAGGAGGGGGTAGACCTGTTGTGGCTGTTACAGAATATAGATTTGCATCTACTAAGGGATCCCTTGGATTTAGAATGTAACACTTCACTCGCAATAATACATCCCTTGATTATGTGCCTATAGCCTCTTGTTCTGTTTAGTATACCGCTCCCTAATAACTATAACATAGTACTGTAGATGGTGTATAGTCTGACCTGCGATGGGAGAGTGGGCAGGTTCTGTCATTATGACTTCACTCTGGGGGAAGATTCTTCCCCTTTGAGTGACACACGTCTCCCTTCACATGTGCGTTCCGTAGGTCCAAAAAGGTTGGCGACCACTGGTTTATACTATGTGGCTATAATATATTGCACATTCATAACTGTTAGATTGTAAAGTACATTGAGTAATAAGGACCATTTCAGACTTGAAGGTGACTGCTGCGTTCTAAACCCCAGTCCCTACTGCTCCCTTCAACTGTTGAACCAGTTGGGAACCATCCTGTGCATACGTTTGCAGTCGGGTACAGCTGCTGTTGTGGTAGATCAAGGCACAGTTTCAGAAAGTGTAAAGTCAGCAAGGGTTACGCATGCAAAATTGTACCCTGCGCTGCGGTTTGCCACTTCTGGGTAAAGAGCGGTAGTTTGCTATTTGCTAGGGAGAGGCTAACTGCATAGTTTTATTATGATGTGGCTCCATGCAAAATAAAGTTTTATATCTTAAATTAAAATTCAAATTTTCAGAAGCTAGATACTCTTTGGCTGTTTTTAGACTCATAGCATATGGTCTCTAAAGGAATGAGAAGTTTGTATGTGATCCTTGGAAGAAAGGCACAATTCAGAAAGCTTACTAAACTAAGCTGTAAAATAGATCTGCTTGATGTAGTCTGCTTTAATCTTGAACATTGATACCACCTTGGTGACCTTTCTTCATCCATCTGTCTAATGAGCACAATATACAAGTTTATGTTTTGTACATTTATAGCTTTACTGTTTTTGCATAGACTCATTTAAATACCCTTCAGTTAATTTTTTTTTCTTTAATAGCAGGTTCTGATGTTTTTTTCTCCACTCTTGTACTGATCAAAGTTTTTTTTATTGTGCACTGTTTTTTTACATCAATAACATTTTTTCTGAACTTTTGACTTCGGAGACTTGGCAACTCTCACAGACAACCTCATTATTCATAAACTAAACATGGTATTTGGTGTTTTTATTTTTCGTGCTGTTCAGGATTTTAATAATTTATCTGTTTCACTCAGTGTCAACACTTGCTATGAATTTGCATAATGTACTCTTGAATTTGCCTATAAATGTTTAGCAATTTTCTAGTAACTATTTAAGAGTTGGCCTTGTGGTGTTTTTTTTTAAGCTATTGTGATTTACTTTTATATTAACAGACATTACGCAGTTTAATTTCTCCAGAACAACTATGTGCTCCTTCTGTGTGGTGTCCCAAAGCTGCTATTACTAGCTGATAAAGAGTATGTTATGTGATTGCTTTGTAGGATACAGCAGATACCATGTAGCTTATTCTTGTATAAGTCGGATTGCTCAATGCACAAAAAAAGAAAAGTCATTCACTCTCAAAATGAGATTTCACATTGTGATCTGAATGTTTTTTTGCAAGAGATACATTTATCTCAAACTTTAATCTTCAGGATTCCCTGCAGATTTCATTGAAAATTGCTTGAGATAAAGTCTACAGTAGCTCTCTGAAAAGAATGCAGACCTGTAGCCAAAGAGAGATGTCTGTCACAAATGGCTATTGTGTTTATGACTCTCTATGTAGAAATTATGTCAACCAGCCAATTATTTTTTCAGCGTTGGAAAAATGTACAAGAGGTGATAAAACAGAAGAGTCATATGAACATCTTGTATATGCTATTTCTAAAGTTCTGAAATTAATTTTAGCTTTTTTTCTGTGCTTTGAATAATAATTTAGGGAAGTAATTGGGCTATATCCATGAATTTTGTCTCTGACATGCCACTTTTTATTTAAAAACGTCTTATCTGGTGATGTTTTGTTTGAATCTCACTGGTTTACATAAAGTGCCATGTATGACAATGGTTTCTGTGAGTTTTTTTTTATTTTGAACTGTTAACAATTAGTCTAACTTTAATAGATATGCCACTTTATCTATTACATTCTTGAACTGTATACAATCTAACTGCACCCATCTTCCTCCCAGATCTATCATGAACCATGCAATACAAAAGCCTGCCCAGTCATAAAGTTTTACTAGACCTGGCATCAGGTGCTTTCCACCACCCATTAGAAAAGCTTTTAACAGCAACCCAGATCTCTTTTAAAGAAACATCACGTTTTAAGCTACAGAATATGCCTAGTACCATTAAAACCCTCTATATTTAGATACAGATATGCAAGATGACTTTAAGTATCTCCCAATACCAATAGTGGGAAACCTCATCTGGATCACCCAGCTTTACTGATGAAAGTGTATTCTCTCCAGTCTTGGAGAGCTTTAATAAATCTGATCCATTGAGTTTAACTTTAAAACTAATGAATAATAATATTCAACCCAAATTATATGTTACTTAAATTCCCAATTCCACAGCAAATCTCTATATGAACTTTTAAAATATGTTTATTTTGTCATTCACCCACCCTGTTGTATTGACTGAAAAAACTAAATATTATTTAAAATTAAGGCTTTTTGGCAAGATAATTAACATTACATTTCAGGTTCCCACAGGCTTCATTTTGGTCTGCATGGTATGTTGCTGTAACAGTATTTAAGATGTCCAAATTTTTCAGACATTCCAATTCTAAAACCTGTTTTAGTACTAAAAAATGATTGCCTTGTTTGGTTGCAAAACAAATGTCCAGATGACCCCCATTTTTCTGCTGCACCCCCATTCCCCACATGGACAAATGTTCACAAAAGTAAGCAAAATGTCTCTAGTCATTTACATCTACAATTCAGAAAAGCTTTCTTTGATAACAATGCCTATGATACTCCCCCATGCTTTTCTGGCTATGTAGTCTGAGGTGTCCATAACAAAGTCCAGGGGATTCATAGCAGAGCATCAGCTCTCTCTGGGCTGGTTAAAAGCAGTTTTGTTTTGCAGTTCTGTTCTTTATAAAGTGGCCTACAAATCCTTCCTGTTCACAATGCTGAAGTATGTTTTAGGCTGTTCTTTTGCAATTGTGCAAATTGCATTTGTACTAAAAAGCAAACAAGAGACACTGTAAACACCTGAAAATGATATATCACCTAAAAAATAAATGATATCTTTAAAAATAAAAATCCTATTTTACTTTTTCTTGGAGGTACCTGTCTTTTTTGTTTATCTGTTCTGCTAAAAACAGAGCTCATAAACTCAAGATTGAATGAATTTCCACACATTTATGGTTTAATCTTTCAAACATTCTACAAGCTTTTTTTACTACATATTTAAAATAATCCATCTGAAAAATAAGTGTTTTTTTTTCATTTTTGCTGTGCAAAGTTTAATTCCTTTTATTTGGTGGGAGGTAGTGTTGTTTCATAAACATGTAACTTGCTAATTAATTAAAAATGTGAGAAGTATTTAATTTTTACAGCGTAAGATTATGTAAAACCATTTCCACTTTACCTGTTTTCTAATCCTAGAAATTATCATTATCATTTTTATTGGTAGTGTATTATCCAGCACATTAAGGTAAAATAGGAAATAGTAATTGCAGTGGTATTACTCATTTACATCTAAAAATCTTAAGTTTTGTAAAATGTATGACTTTCAAAGAATTTAAAATGATTAGAATGTTAAAACTTTGTTTATCATTTCTACAGTGTAAGTGCATGATATGATTATTCATAGAAGTTACTATCAATGTAAAACTGATATTTTAAGATAATTATTAAAATTAAGAAAATTGCTCACACTGTATTCTTTGCAAGGAATGCTTTTAAGTCCAGATTATGATAGCATTTTAAGGACCATTTCGTATTCCTAATGAATGGCCATGTGCATTTGCAGAAAATGCTTCATTATCCTATTATTGTTAATGTTCTGTCATTTAGATCTGAAACAGCAGCATTTCCATTTTACTCCTTGATTTCTTTCAGTCGTTTGTTCATTTTGCATTACCCATTCTTGTCATACCAGGTTTCTCATTTTACATGCCTTTTGCATGCCTTTTCCTAGAAATTGTTGTTCTGTATTTGTCTGAATTAAAAATAAATATGACATTTGGTCATGAAAAAGGTTTATTTTATTTTCAAAAGGGCTGCCTGGAAAGAAAGCAAAACACAGAAAAAAAATCAATACATTGAATTTACTACTGTAAAATCAGAACCTGTTAGAAAAGCCTTGCAAGATTTTGTAAGTGCTTCCTGGAACTCTGTGGAGCAATTGCATGGGATAAATTTATTACCATAAGTATGAATAAAAAAACATATTATTAAATTATTCATCAAATTAATTTGATTTGCAGGAAAGAGATTAGGTTTTACATATTCAAAACATTTACGTAGCCAAAGCTTTTTTTTTAGGTTTGGGATAGAGTAGCTAGGATAACATAGGCCCAACTCATAAAGCTTTACCACAAGCATAAAGATCTTTTATCAGTATAATTATTGTAATTTTCAAAATATATTGAACTACATTGGAAACTACTGTATTTCTTGTTGAAACTGGTGAGTCATTTGTAACTTTCACCTTATGTGTGAGGGTGTTATTGCTCTGTTCCATTTAATGAGATTTGTTTAGCAAGCTGAATAGGACATGAAAGACCATTCCAGAGAGTTGGGGCAGCCCTAGAAAAGTCTTGCAGCCTTGCATGTGACAAGGTTATAGGTGAGGAAGTCATTAGTTGGTCATTGGAAGAGCGAAGAGAGGGGCTAAGGGTGTAATTTTCTATCAGGTCAGAAAGCTAAGTGGGGCAAGATCTAAGGAGGTATTTACCATATTTGATTGGTTCAATCCAATAGTTTTTACTCAATAGTTAAAGATGTTTGCTGAGGACCTGAACGTCTACCATTAAGACCATGGTGAATACAGCAGCCTCAGGGGATATAGCTGTGACAGGTTCCAGTGTGTACCATATTCAGTTAAAGCAAAGCTCACCCCCAACAACAAGGATTTAGGTCTGCTTTAAGGAATAATTGATTACTAACCATCTACAGAGTTAACTCTTTGCAGGATAACTCTTTAGTACATCCTCACTTTAGTACATCCTCACTTGGTCGACAGTTGCCAATGCAGTAGTGAAAGTCCTAGCCTTTGGGCTGCCTATTACCAGTGGAGATTGTCAAAATTTGATTAGTCTAGTCAGTTTGACGAACATTTGCCTGAAATTTATTTCAATCTAAATTCAATTTGATTCAACTTTTTGGCCAGTTGCATTAAAAGGGATTATTAGGTTCAATCAAATCTTTCAAGTTGAATTACAATAGAATAAAGTAGCTGGGGCTTGCATTTAGACTAACAGATAGGGTAAAATTGGCAATTTTTTTTATTTGTTAGTGGAAATTTTGGTAGAAACAAGACTTACAACTACAGGGACATATTAAAGTAATGTATAACTATATACTGTGAATTTATCACTGGTCAACAAACATTTTCGTGCCAAACAGATTAAAGTCATTTTATGTTATGTTTGATGCACAGATTCCAAATATTGTATTGTTTTTTCTAGATTGGCTCTAGTTTTTGAAATAATGACCTCAATATTAACCTCATAGAAAACTAATGAAACATGAAATTTAACCAAAATTAACTAGATATGCCCACATATACACAATTGCATTTTTGAAATACCTAATGTCAATATATTCTATATTCAGTATATTTACAGAACTAATCACAAAGAAGTCATTGAAAAACATTGTTTGTATGATTTCCTTTTATGCTGATGATTAGGACAATCACGTTGAAGGCTCCAGCAGTAGTCTGCCATCATGTGTCTATCCCATCTGCCCTGATACCTTTCTTCCATCACCTTTATATCTTGATGGAACCTTTCTCCCTTTTCACCACTGAAATTGCCAAGGTTTTCTGGAAATTTGCAAATGGCTATGGAGATAGTGTACCTTTATGCTCATAGTAGCACCCACATTTATAAAGTTTAAAAGCAAGTTTTGTACCAGTTCTTCATAATTTTGTGCTTTATGGTTACCTACGAAGTTCTTGACAATCATGACATAGCTGTGCCAGGCAGAAGCTTCAGTAGCAGTCATGTAACTTGTGAAATTTGAACCATTTATCAGTTTCTGAATCTGGGGTCCATCAAAGATTCCTGCTTTTAGTTTTTCAGTACTCAATCCAGGGAAGAATCCACAAATGTATTTGAAGCAATCACTGTCCCTGTTCAGAGCTCTAACAAATTGCTTGATTAATCCCAACTTTATGTGTAGTGGAGGGAGAATGATTTTTTCTTTGTAAACCATTAGCTCGTTAATGATGTTCACTGCACCTTTTTTCATGTTTTCCCTTGGAGGTCATGTCACTTTTTTCCAGTGATCCCGCTTTGCTCTACTATCCCACAAGCAGATGAAACATTATATAGATTGTGTATCCACTTTGCTGTCGAAGTAGGAAGTTCACTATTTTTAAATCAACACATATAGTTCATTGGTGTTCATGATAGCAAAGCTTTTGTAAGACCATTTTGATATTTTTTTTATTCTTCTTTAAGTTTTGTTGAGTGACCAATTGGAATTGATGCATAGCAGTTGCCATTATGCAGTAAAACAGATTTCAAACTTCGAATGGAACTGTCTATAAAAAGCCGCCAGGCTTCTGCTCGGTATTCTGGTACTCCCATATGGGCTAGTAGTCCAGGGATGTTACAACACTACACAAAGTCTCCATCTTCACTGAAATATGGTAGGAGTGTCACCTCGCTTGTCCTAAAACTGTTATTTTACCTTTCGGTCTCAGGCAGTTATTTTCTTTTAGCCTGGATGCTAAAACTTCCAATGCTTGTTTTGACAGACTTAGGTCACATATTAAATCTTTGAGCTCTTGAGAACTACTGTTTTGAAACACTTTCTTTTACACTTCATATTCACTTCCACTGCTAACTCCTGGATTACACTCCAAACCCTGTATATCCTCCATGTTGTATACAGGAATATCAGGGAGTGTACTGAACACTGGTATGAGAACATCAGCACCATGCGGCACAGGTCATCTTGCTGATTCCAAATCAGGGGATTGAAACCTTTTACATTCACAGCACAAAAATAACAATCATTATGATGATTTTTGGGTTTTCGCCATACCATAGGTACACCAAATTTCAGTTTTCCATTTTTCCACTGACGTAGACACACAACACTCTACAAGTTTTGCATACCATATGGGAAGCCCAATCCTTATCTTCGTCCCCCAGTTTTATACCAAAATATGCAAGATATCCTTGTTTCACAAATTCTGTAATGTTTCTTTCTTTTTGCTGAGAATATTCAACACAAATGTAGCAAAATACATTAGGGTCATTTAACCCCCCTAGCATTCTAATTCTCTCCGTATTTCCATGCACAGAGCATTACATTTTTTTTGCATGGAAATATATTTTAGATTGTAGACTGTAATTCTTAGGCAAATTTAACCAAAATATGTCCATAAATATTATATATATAATATAAATATATATATATTATATCAAGATTTCTTTGTATTGGGCTCAATACAGCTGTTTTGTATTGAATACAATACAAAAGTATTTGAATTTCCCGCTGATCCTCCCACCCGCACCAACGTATGCACCAACGTCTCTGCAGTTCACGGCTGAAGATTAAAAAGGAAGGATGTGGCCTAGGACCTTCGGGGCCCAGCAGGATGCCAGGAGACGCCAACGGAGCAAGGTAAGTGGGTTTTTTTTAAGTTTAAAGCGCCCCTGAGTGTGACTCGGGATTACAGCTTTTAGCAATAAAAATCCTCCCCGAGTCACACTCGGGATTACTGCTAGGGGAATTAAACAACTTCTTCTTGAAGAACTCATATTTCTGTAATAAAAGAAAATGCACGAATAAAAAGAAAGCAAATGAAAATTTCTTGAAAATTATGCTACAATTTAATATTTAAAATGCAAAACATTGGTGTAAATAAAGATTGATAATAATATACTGTGTTAACATTTGTTGTTGGTAAAATCGTCGTCTGATTTGACCGCTTTCAATTAGAAATTTTGGAATAATCAAGTTGTCGAATTGTGCTACCTTAAGTGGAATTATTCTACCACTTAAACCTTCTATTTGATGCTCCTTAAGTTTTACTTGAATGTCCCACAATCACAGGACCTGATTCTACCTGAATACTGTCAAATCTTTGAGTCAAATTTAACCTAGGTAAGTATTTAATGCTTATTCTTAATTTCCAGTAGCTGAATGAAGCAGTAGGTTAGTAATGGTAATTATGTGCTTCTGGAAGTTTGGCATCAATGTGCCCTGCTTGGGCAGATTCACTTTAAAGAGAATACTTCAAGTTCATACTTCGATGCATACAGCAGCAACGTCAGTGCATGTATACCTTATCTGTATTGAAACTGCATTTTGAAAACCCCAGAAACTATATCAGAACTGTAAATAAAAAGATGGTAAAAAAGATATTCAGTTCATTAATACTTTCATGCAGGAACAGTACAAATGTATGCTATGTTTTCTGTCTTCTGAGACAATCATTTTGTTCCCAAATGAAAAAAAAAGTGTATATCTAACTAGTACGTCCTTTAACCAACCATTTCCTAATCTTACTCTATCAGTTTGGCAATGACTTTATTATTAACCTTTGATATGAAAATGAGACATGCAGTGTTTTTTGTTGGACAAACAAAGCTTTCCTTTAGAGGTCTTTTATTCAATAATTATTTTATTTCCTATGTATTTTAACATAATGGAGGACAACAAACCTCCTATAAGATTATATGTGTATTTAACATACATTATGCATGTTATTTACCTGTAAAGAATCTCTCTTGTATAGACACCCAAAAGGCCTGCAATAGCTGCTGGTCACCAACATCTTGAATGTACTGTAAGCAACCCAAAAAGACTCAAAGCTGTGATTTAAAACAACACTCTTTGGTTATCCCATCTTCCCTGGCTTCTTAAGAAAGGTATTTTTATCATCATCTTGTATTTATTTGGCACCGATATATTAGGCAGTCACTAACTGTCCCTCAAAAGGCTTACAATTTATTGTTATTAACACAGTCTAAGTCAAATTTGCGGGAAGCCAATTAACCTAACTGCATGTTTTTGGGGGAAACCAACACAAAGATGGGGAGAACATGCAAACTCCATGCAGATAATGTCCTGGCCAAGATTTGAACCTGAACCTACAAAAAGGGGGGATAAGGTCTAGTAAGGTTCACTTTGAAAAATGTATTCTTAATTTATAAAAGAGTTTCACGAAAATGGTAGTCTTGATAAGGGTAGGGAGCTTTGCAGCTATAACAAATTCTACAATTAGAAGAAAACATTTTACAGAAGAATTCTTGTCTCATTGTGGATGGGACAGTTTTTTTGAGGGAGAGACTTAAAGCTCTTATCCGATTTGTGATGGCTGTTTTTGTCATCCCTGTTAGTAGCTTCTTAGTGCTGCTTCTGCTGTCCTATCACACAGTGAGATGGAAACAACTATTGTTGCACAGCACAGGCTTCTCCTTTTTATACTTTTTTTTACACTGCTCTCCTTATGAGATACATGTGTAAAGCATGTATTTCAACAGTAATATGGGTAATTACATTAAGAAATGCTGCAAATGGGATTTTGATAAAAGAAGGTAATGGGGGAGGTAAGGAGAGGGTGATAGGGTCCTGGCCAAGAATGTTTCTAGCTCATGTTATAGGCATAAATGTTATATATTCTGGGGTAGTCATGAAGTTTAGTCGGTAAAACAACCTTTTACTAAGTTTGGTCCCTTTGGTTCTATAAACAATATGTTGTTTATATTTGCTAAATCTGTTTTTTTTGTTAACATTTTCTTTAAAATAGGTTTCTGTAAAAGCTCCCTGAAAGGCAAGAAAATCATTACCAAAATTACCAAAATTGACTTTGGCAATAAAGCTGGTGTTCTGTTTTTTCATTTTTGACCACTTTACAGGTGGTCTCATTTACTGTAAAATATTGTTCCAATATTCCATAATCTAGATTCTAGATGCTCTAAAAATATATGAAAAACAAACTAGATTTGTTTTTCATATATGAGTAAGTACCTAAAATGCTTCACACAATGGGCCTAATTTATCAATGAAATCCGCACTCGCTGGTCGCGCGTACTTTCGCGCCGTTATATCGAGTCGGTTTACTGCGGGCTGGAGTCATATGCACTCGTACACTCGCCTCTTCACTGCCAAGCCGGATGCTTGCCTTCATAACAAAATGGGCAATAGGGGTCGCGCATCCGCCAATTAAGGCGATTAGATTTCAGCTGTCTTTCAGTTGCTGAATTGCGCGACGGCGTACAATTTCGGATCGCGAATACGAATGCGCGAGCGAGCTTCCGATTTTGCTTGATGAATCAGCCTCAGTGACTTATAACAAGCATTTTTCTGTCATAAATTAAAGGCATGCAATTTATGTAATTCTTTTATTACTTAGCAAGACACAAAAAGAAAGCAATTATTGTTAAATCAGTGTGTAGGCTAGGCATGCTAAAGAAAAAGTATGACAGCAAACACACAGGGGTGACATTGCTGAAAAGGTAAAAACAACTTGTGGATAGCTATCCTCCTGCCTATAACATGGCTCAACAGATATTTTAAAAAGAAAGCAGTTAGGAAAAACAAATTATTGAAGTTAACAAACACGTATGTTTCAAACTTGCCACAAACTGCTTGGTTGGTTCACCTACACTTTGCATTCTTGCGGCTGAAGAATTTCTGTCTTGAAACATTGGCCTTTGAAATAACCATTGAAACCCTTGAAACCCTTTTCTCAAAACAGCACATAACATATTTTCTTCCAGGAACATAAAAACATCAACCTTGCCCATTCTTCCGAAGAATTTACACTGTCCATTTCATCATGAGTTACTGTATACCAATTCTATTTCTTTGTTAAGACAATGGCCAAATGAATTATTATTTATGGCTCTATGTGCTGTAAAAAGCTTCATCTTCCTCCCAACATTTAATAAAGTTGTGTAGTGAATATTTATGTTTGGTATTTGGACACTTCCCGTATCAAACTTTAAATTCAGCATCAGCTAAAATGATGCTAATCACATCCAAACTAACAATATATCCAACTATATCATTATACAAGTTGTTGCCTCACCCAGTCTTAACTTCTGTTAATTATGTTATATTGCTTGATAAAAAGAAAATTCAAGTAAGTGAAAAGTTTAACAAAGGATGCAAAAAAATGCTTTTAAATGAAGTTCTCAATTCTTCATGAGACCTACAAAGAGGTACTTAGGTACCTTAGGTACTGTGCATACACTTGGCTAATGGGAACTCCATCCTATATAATCAGGATATGATGTATTCTAGCATTTTTATTGCATCATTTTTTGCAAAAGCTGTAGTGTTTGCTTCATTTAAGAAAATATTTATTAAATATTTAGTGGCCCTGCACCTTTCCTAAAAGTATATTGCACAATACAATCTGGATGAGGAATTTCTTGTGTACTACTATCCAAAGAAGTGGTTCTACTTGTCTACTTACCTAACAGCTGCTTCTCAGCTTAGGTACTTTAGAAGCACTGCAGGCCAATTGCCTTAGCATTCCATTCCATGGATGTTTATCTTGTTGCTATGTAAGACATGTCTCAGAATAATAGCTTTGTAAAGTTCATGAATGCTATATACATAAGACATATCTTGATAGTTCTCTGTAATTGTAAATGTTCACTGTAAAATATATTATGAGATTTTTGTAGAAAAGGGCAGTTTTTCCATAAATTAATTATAGAAGAAACTATCTGGCTAAACTCATATGTCAAAGTTTAAATATAATTACTTCTACTGATCAGTATAAATATACTCAACAATTTTAGTTTTCTATTTTTCTGACTTGACATGCACAGTGACAGTGCTGTAAGGGCAGCTATTTGAGAAGCTACATAGACAAAGATTCTTTTTTTGTTATAAAAAATCAAAATGCATGCAGACGATAACTAATCTTCAAATCCCACATAAAAAAGTGAAGAAAAGAAAGGACTAGTGTAAGAGACTTACCTGTCCTGCGAGCCTGCGGCGTCCCTGGGGATCCCAGCCGCAGAGGGAGACGCCGCTGTAGCAGGCAGCATGGCTGAGGCTGCTGCCCAGCTCGCAGCGTGTCTCTTTCTGCAGGCGGAGGGATCCGTTCTGGCCAAACTACTGTTCGGCCAGGCGGCATCCCTTGCATCTCTATGGATGTGATTACTGAAAGTCCTGTTCTCAGCACTCCTTTGGATGTGCAAAGTAGGGCACGTCCCAGGGGTGCTGTGGGAAGAGGTGCGCATGCTACCACGCGTGCCCCTTGTACCCCCCGTGGGTGTGGCAGCCTCGCCGCGGGGCGGGGCATAGTTGGAATTCCCTGCAGCCAATCGTCTGTAGGAGATTCAGTTACCCGCCAATCAAATGGTGCCAGGTGGCGCAAGGTCATTGGTCTCTCTGGCCATTTAAGGAGAACCTGTCCTGAACACCATTTCCGCTATAAGCCTCTGTGTACACAGTGTGCTTGGGTGCGTTCTTTGTGTTGGTTAATGTTTCTCCAATTTGACATTATAATAGCGACAAGGTCTGATACCTGACTCTTGCCTGAACTCTGCCTTTCCTGACCTCGGATTGTTTGTGACCTCTCTTGTCTGCTGTCTGCCCTGACCTCGGATTGTTCCTGACTTGCCTTTGCCTTACCCTCCTGTACTACGCCTTTCGGACTTGACATCTGTAAATACCCCTCCCTTGTTTTATGACTATAATAAAACTCGATTAAAGGACTTTTGGAGTTGGCTGTGATTGTGTGCCCAGGCGCATTACAACTAGAAGCTCCTTAATAATAACAGCTTCAATTTACAAAATAAAAGTTAGTACCTGATGTGATGGAAACTTTTCAGCTTTTCTTATCCTGTTTTTATACATGAGGTTCATTGTTTTTAGAATAAAAACAATATAGGCAAGCTAATATGATGCAAGTTTATATTGTTAAGGTTTGTTAACAGCATAACCTCCCTGGTGGTCTAATTCCCTCTAAATTTCCATGCAAAAAGCGGTGCAATTTAAAAGCTTAGTTAAAAGCCACCCCAAGTGGGACTTGGGAATACTTCTTTTTGCCTGGAAAATCCTTCCCAAGTCACACTCGGGAATACCGCTGGGGGGGGGGGTGTTAATAAAAATATCCTTCCTATATACTTAGGGTCATTTACAACCCGTTTTCATTATTTAAATGATTATAACTACCACATAAATATGTTTATTGCATCACATTTTTTTTATTTTGTCAGGATCCTCTATGTAAACAAAATAAAACAAAAATATTCACTTTCACTAAATTATAAAATGCTGTGGTGAAAATTATGACCTTTGTTAAGGTCAGTTCCAACTTATATATTGTAAGATATTATTGTAAGATTGTAAGATATATATTGTAAGATTATATAACAATAATTAGTGCCAAAACTAAAATTATACACACACTAAAATGACTCCTTGGATCACAAGGTTTGCTGTTACATGTTTTAAATTGTTCATGCCATTGTCACAAAAAAATTCATAATTTTAATGACAAACTTTGAAGGAAAAAAAGTGGACATGTGGATTGACATTGATGAGGAATGCCTGGATGCTTATATCGGTGTCCTTCTTGCTGGAGTGTACTGATCCTGTAATGAGGCCACTCATAGTCTCTGAGACGTGTCATCAGGGAGAACAATTTTTACAGACAACAATGTCACTTCCAACCTTTCGAATGATCTCAAGAGTCCTCAGATTTTACAAAAGAGATACTACAGCAAAAGTTGACAAGCTTGCTCCCATCAGGAATGTCTGGGAGAGATGGGTGCAGCTCCTTCCACTGATGTTTCACCCTGGGCCTCAAGTGACAGTAGATAAACGTCTTGTCCCTTTCCATGGAAAATACCCCTGTAAGCCGTGTACCGGGGGCTTCCTAGGATACAGCGAAGTCACAAACGGGGAAGGCAACACAGACACCAGCTTATGTAAAACAGAACGTACTTTACTGAGTAATATAACAATGAACAAAATTCCAAATATAAAGACAAAGAAAATTACATTACATACACTCAGCTCAGAGGACAGCACAGCTCCCTCCTTCAAAATTGGTTCTTATGACCTGCCACACACATAGACACTAAGTTACTAGCTACTGCAGGTCTAATCTCAGTCTCTGGTATTTCAGGCGCCAATCCTATAATGCGTTGCGTGCACGATTTTACTGACCCGAGTCTTGTTCTGGATTCAATGATGTCTTTAAACTGAACAACAACAAGTCTCTTCAGCAAACATGAGGTCCTGCAAGACAGACAGCGCTCCGTTCCTCAGCTCCTTTCAGCCTTTCTGGAAAACAATCCTTTTCCTCTGGACAGGATCTGCCTTGGATGGTGGTCAGCCTCACTCAGCCACAGCTCCTGAGACTCTAGGAACACGCTGACACTTGGATGCGAGCGGATTCTGTTTCACACACAGTTCTTGCAAGATGTCTGCTCTCCTGCTTCCTGCTTCCTGTCTTTTCCAGAACAAGCACACCCCCTATCAATATACAAAAACTGGCCACTTGTCTAGCTGTGCTCAGAAACAGCGGCATCTTGTGGCTGAAATGCAGAACGACAGTCCTATATTTATTAACACACAGACATTGAACAGTAAGTGCTGTTTCTCAATCTCACACCCCTTCCGGCAATACATGCCGAGTAAGCCAGGCAAATACGGAATAAAAACTGACCCTTAACACTATAGATGTTATTTTAGTTAATAATATTAACATAAAAAGAATTAAAAAGAAATATTTAAGAAATGTGTTTTAACCCCCTAGCAGTAATCTTGAGTGTGACTCAGGGTGGATTTACCATGTGAAAAGCTGTAATCTCGAGTCACACTCGGAGTCACTTTAAACTTAAAAATAATTCACTTACCTTGCTCCATCGGGATCCCCCAGCATCCTACTGGTCCCCACAGGTCCTGGGGACACGTCCTTCTCTTCTTTTCTCCAACTGGCAAATGCAGAGACAATCTCCGTGGTTATACGGTGACATCAGTGCATACATCGGTGCAGGCGGGAGGATCATCAGGAAATTCAAATAATTTTGTATTGGATTCAATACAAAATAGCTGTATTGAGTCCAATACAAACAAATCTTCATATAATATATAAATAATTATAATGTATATATAATATACATGCTACTCTACAGGTATTTTACATGTTTCACTATTTTTTTTATTTTTTTTTTTAACAGATTTTTGTGTTTTTTTATTTAAAGTTTTTATTAAATTTAATTAAATAAATAATGGACATATTTCGGTGAGTTATGCCTAAGAATTATAGCCTACAATGTAAAATAAATTTCCATGCAAAAAAAAATGTAACGCTTTTTGCATCAAAATACGGAGAGAATTAGAACTCTAGGGGGTTAATACCCCTCAGTAATAGTCTGGTAACATAACAACCTTTTATTTACTTATTTAATTCTCTTGAGGTTCATTTTACCATTTCTTTTGTTAAAAATGAGAGGTATGCTATTAAAGAAAGGCCAAGGGGGTCACACCAAAAATTTTAAAACCAATCTTTTCATGGATAAGAAAGCCTAACGAGGTAACCAAGAGGTAAGAAACAAATTGGATGAAAAATAACTGTTTTGAAGGTATTTTTTGGTAGGACACGGGTCAAAATCGACCCGTTAACATCATGGATAGTAACAGTAAGCTAAGTATATAGGAAGGATATACATATATATACATACATATAGGAAGGTATATCTTTGACTAGTACATAACTAACACCAAGTAGGTCATATTTATCTAATGTAGAGAGTTAGATGAAAATTTGGAGACCTAAATTATACATAAAAATTACAAAAGACACAATGTAGGCTAATCTTAACTCAATGTGAAAATCAATCAACAAATCATTAACACTAAGTTCAGAGTATCACATAATTTGTTTTAGCTTTCAAACAATATACCGATATGTGCACTCAACAATCAATAGCTTCTTGAAGCTTTTGAGTTGAACTCATTTTTTCCTACCTAATGTATAAAATTGTCAGGTCAGGATGCTTATAGTCCTAACCCACCAATAAATTATATACACTAGGGAAAGCATGCTCAGGGATGCTCATAAGACATTCCTGAGATTAAACTATCTTTACAGCTGATATTGTGGTCCAGAGAGGCTCTCGATCTCCTGATCATTGTGATATCATATATTACATAAAGCATTGCAAATAATACACTTGTTCGGTATAACTGTAATTTGTTTCGGAGAAACTGGTCTGCTTCCTCACAGGTTCAACCATCAACAAATCAAGCAAGTTAAACTGTAGAAAAATATAATATCTATTTAGTAAAAGTAAATAAAATATATCTCAAACTAAATCAATATTGGTGGAATCACGAAACAGCAATCAATACTGCATGTGTTCAGCACAGGTAAAAACAGTGGGTGCCAATCATTAGGGAGTCCACCTAAAATAGGAGCAATACTAAGTAAACATTCAGAGGGCTCAATATAGTACATTGAATAAAAAAGACTAAGAAGGAGGAAAGATATGTTAACTGGATCAAAGATTATATATTGTTTACACCAACAATGGTAACTATGGACAGATAGCACCTCTTTTAGTACCTCCTCTTGGTGTATGCTGGTGTGCACTCTACTACATGTATGTGCACCTGAGCAATGTGCCATACAAACTCCGTCAAGCTGCTGGAAAACTATAAGGTGGTGTGAGGGGTGACGTTGTTATCTCATTACCCAACAGGCTGTGGGATGTATTTACAATATTTTGTATATTTTTACTGCATATACAGTAAATGGAATGCACATATTTCCACATTACACTGCATGTTCTCCAATACAATCCACAGGGATCATAAGGGACTGGGGGAATCTTGGGTATATTAGGACTAGAGATAACATGCCCAGCTGCTGCCAAAAAATACAAATCTCTTCTACCTCCTTCTCCCAGGCAAGAGAGGCCCGCAGCAGGGAATATGCGTAGGGGCTACAT
The DNA here is from genome assembly GCF_032062135.1 of Pyxicephalus adspersus. Lineage (NCBI taxonomy): Eukaryota > Metazoa > Chordata > Amphibia > Anura > Pyxicephalidae > Pyxicephalus > Pyxicephalus adspersus. The sequence continues at coordinate 83,302,509 of NC_092858.1, read as the reverse complement.
GACAGGCGTGCTAGTGCTGCACTGAAAAGAAAAGGGGGGGGCAGGAGTAAGATTGAATTTCAGAAAGGAGGAGGGAGTGAGGGAGGTTAGGGTCAAAAGTTTAAGGGGGTGGAGAGTTAGTAGATAAAAGGACAGGACAACGGAAATTCAGCACATTTTTTGTAAGAGTAGAAATTTTCCCACCCACCCGCCCTGTTATAAGGTGCGTGGAGGGAGTTGAGGTTTGGTGGAAGGTAAGAGTTCTGGGTTAATTACAGTTAGGGGGGCACCCAAGGTGGCGGTGAACCCCCCCTCTTTTAAGTGGTGAATGGTTGAGGCCCCTGAGGTGGTGCTGTGCTGCTAGGGGGCCAGAATGGCTTGGTGGTTTTGTTATTACGGAAAGGTGGTGATGTGGCGGACTTTACCTTCCGGACCGGCAACCTAGTTGTTTTGGGTGCAAATGGTTGGTTATACTTGAACTTGGTTTTGGTAAATAAGGGGTTAAGCGAGAGTAGATAAGGTGGTTAGTGAAGGGTTCATTTATAAGGTTGTTATTTAAATGGTATTTATTTGTTGATTGGTTGTTTGTTTGTTTCTGTTATAATATTTATTTATATGCTAAGTTAATTTATGGGTATTGTTAAAATGTTAATTTATGTTAAATAAACCGCTGTTTGCCAGCCATTTTAAATGCAGGCAGGTGTGGAGTTTTTATTTGAGGGAAGGGACTGGCAAGGAGAAGTGTAAAGAAATTGTTAAGGGGGAAGGGGGGAGGTTTGAAGGGCATGGTGCGAGCTACCCTAGTCATGAAATCATGTGATAGAAAAAGTATCGTTTTTTTGGCCAAAGCCATTCCACCTTTGTTGATTAGTACTACTCAGCTGGCTTTGACTCCTTTTGTGACTTTACCTTTCTGTCTGTGAGCCCTAGAAACATCTGTAACAGCAGGTATACAATTAAGATGGTGTCACCAATAGCTACCTGGTCAGGCACCTGCAGGTGTGCTATGAAAGTATTTTGGTGCGGGTTGTAGTGATGCTTGGGGAGGGGGGGCATAGTTCTGTTATACCATACTGCAGAATTTGCATGGTGGGGGATATTGATATTGGCTCCACTTCTAGTCTCTGCTTTGTGCTTCTTGTTCTGCAATTGTGCTCCTCGTTCTGCAATTGTGCTCCTCATCAGTGCTGGCGATCGAGAACATTAAGCTTCTGCCTAAACCCATATACAAAGTTTCCATTTACTGAAGTAGGTGTTGGGAGGTACTTATCTGGCCAGTGCAGCCTGAGATGTACTTTATCCGCATCCCCCGCGCACGCTCTGAGGCTGTGAACAGCTGAAGGGGATTTTGAGTTCCTGACTCAAGTGTGTGCTGTCATTAGCTGCTAGGGCTTTATAGCCTTTCTGCTCATAGTCCCCAGTGCTTGTTGTAGTGTTAAGCCAGGCTGACTCGCTGCTGGTGTTTGGGTTTATCTGATATACCAGTGTTCTCCCCAGAAATTTTTTTCAGCCGGGTGGTGGGAATTTGTAGCCGGGTGGTAAAAAAGGGGGTGTGGCAAAACACGGCAAATTAAGTGCTCCCAGTTCTTTATGCCATGGGTATCCAGTAACCTCTTATTGTTTCAGTGTTCTACCTTCTCCCAATTATTTGTTACAACTTTGTAATGCCTGCCCTATTAGTATATCCAATTTTTCCATTCTATGTATTTTGCCACAACTGTCCTATGCCGTGTATTGTGACCCAACTTACTAGTGTTCTAAGTTTTAAGAGTGTAATTTTTTGTAGTAGTGTAATAGTATAATGAATGTGGTGTAACAAGTTAG
>NC_092858.1:83283506-83297364 GCF_032062135.1 Pyxicephalus adspersus | reverse complement strand
AATCCTCTGAACGGATGACACAGAGCACAGAGCAGCCTCACTGAGATCCGTGCATCCGAGGATGAGAGCTGCCGAGGAGAGCTGGGCGGGGTATTCAAATCAGCCGGGCGGAGAAACCGGCTAAAAACCTCTGGGGAGAACTATGTATACTGTTGCTGACCTTGCCTGTTCTTGACCCTGTGAGTTTGCCAGTGACCCCCGACTGCTGTTGTCTTGCCCTTGAATTCTTTGTTTGGTGGACAGAATCACTGTGAATGACCTGGCGCTGTATTCTGGACTTGTCTCTGCTGGAATCTTCGTACTGCTTTATCTTTGGGCTCCTGGTCCTCTGTCAGTTCTTCACCAGCCACCATCCCTTGCATACAGAAGACCTGGGGGCAACTGTGTGCTGGGACAGCGCAACTAGCTTCGTGAGGCTGAGTGGGGGCTTGCTATAGACGAGTGCAGTGTTAGATTTGGGAACTGGTGTCTGGCGAGTACTGTTGCTGGACTTGGGCCTTACAGTAGAGAGTAAAGTTTACTTTTGTGGCATGAACATAGAGAATGTTTGAGAAGGAAAATGAAGCTACAGTGGCTGGACATGAATCTGGATAAGCAGGCTGCTCTGTCATCTTGGACAAGTTTTTCCCACTATTGAATTTCATGGTAGATATTTATGTGGTTAATCATGCACGTGACTGTTTAATAATAATAATAATGATAAAAATATTAGTAATGGTGCCCAAGCTATAAGAACCATCAAATGCTTCACTCCCACAGCTGTGGGATTATCATTTTATTTACCATTTTATATTGTGGAGGCATTGTGGTCTTCAGTGGAATGTGTGTCAAAAACCACTTATTGGTCTGTGTGATATATAAGGATAATGCTACCCTAACATTTTATTTATTTATTTATACTTTGCCTTTCTGCAACTGTCTTAGAGGGATCAGAAGAATAGCAAGGCCTTTCATATTTTTTTAACCTAAGCAGAACAAGTAGAAGTTGTGTTTATAGTTCCTTTTGCTTTTCAGTGGAGCTCTGCTAACATGTAATAATTCTATTATTAGCAACAATAATAACACTGAGAAAACACATTTTTGTTGAGTTAGATCTTACACTTGTTTTTTTACTAATTTTTGGGTGGTGAATTCAGAAATGATCCCAGTTTTTTGCTATCACATCCAGTTTTTACGATACAGGATACCCTCCATTTTTGTAAAAAAACATACAAATTTTACATACAATGAAAAAATAATGAAATAATAACTTGAATGTACTGTTTATTTAAATTTCTTTTGTTCATACAGAGGATTTATTGTTACTTTATGACATATTTTTTGCAGTACATCGTTTGAAAATTAATCGGGTAGGCGGTTAAGGTAAACGTTTCTGCTTATAGCTTTTCCTGGAGTGTTCAGTGTTAGGACAATCCCGCCGGATGCTCCAACAATAGTCAGCCATCATATCTACATCCCATCTACCCTGATACCGTCCTTCAATGACCTTCAAATCTTAGTGGAATCGTTCACCTTGCTCATCGCTGACTGCACTAAGGTTTTCCAGGAAGTTAGAAAGATGGCTATGCAGAAAATGCACCTTGATGCAACCAAGCATTTTGTAGCTCTCCAAGAGATTCTGTACAATTTCTTTGTAATTTTTTGCTTGTGTGTTTTAAAGAAAGTCCTTGACAATGGCTTTGAATGATAACCAAGCACTTCTGACATTGTTCTAAAGAAATGTTCATCTTTGATGAGCTGCCCAATCTGTTGACCATCAAACACACCGGCCTTTATTTTTTCAAATGATAGGCTAGGAAATGTCAAAATGAGGCACTTGAAGCAGTCTCCTTCAGTTGGCATAGCTTTAATTAACTGCTTCATCAGACCCAGTCTCATGTGCAGAGACAGGAATATATTATTCTTTTTATCAACAAGTGGTTCATGTAGAATGTTTGGATCACCTGGTTTTAGGGCAGATCTTGGAGGCCAATTCCATTCCACCTAATGCCTCTCACGAGCTCTGCTGTCCCACATGCACAAATACAGGGATACCTGGTGTATCTGCATTTCTGGTCAACACAGATGACCCAATTGTGTTGGTGATATTGCAACAACTCAATGACTCTCTTTATGTCTGCAGATTCTTCAGCAAGAGAAACTGAATGGCCAATTGGGACTGACGCAAATATATTGTCGTTGTGAAGGAGGACACACTTTAAGCTCTGCTTTGAGCGATGAATAGTCGCCATTCAGTTGAGCTATAGATTGAATTCCCAATTCTTCCACTAAACCAGGTATGTTATGGCAATACACAAAGCCACTGTCAGTTCTAAAGTACTGCAGAAATGCAATTTCTCTGGTTCGATGGCATGTTATTACGTGTTCCCTTTGTCCACATCCGTGAACCCTCGACACACTGTTTGCACACCTTATGAGGGGCCCAAGACTTATCTTTATCACCAAGTTTAACTTTGAAATATGCCAAATAGGCTTGCTCTTCTATGTGCTGATGTTCGCCCTTTGACGGAGAATGGTGAAACTGCCACAAATATAACAAAATGAATCAGGGTTGTTTAGGCACTTACGACAAGAACCAGCAGAGCCAGACATGACCTGAAAGAAAAAAAATATGTGTGTAAGTAGAAAAATACATTTTGCTTGTTCACTAGAGCAGCGCACAATCTCTGACCACACTTTCTTGCGTGTAAATGAATAGCCTATACAAATCCACGCTACGGTAATGCATTATTATAAGCAGTAGACAAAAAAACTGACAAGATAGAAGAAAACTAACTGTTCTTTCAGCATCAGCATACCTATTTTAGTGTAAATAGGCTTAAAAATTGAAGTCAATAAAAAATGTGTTAAATTGTTCTCCAGTGTAAATGGAGTCATCTTTGAGGGAGGTTTGTTTCCTCTCCTATGGGAGAGATTACCCAGCAACATGTCTGCTGGGATTGCAGACTGGGGTTTGCATGTCTCTCAGAGGTGTTCTCATCCAGGCCGGAGTTTGGTTTTGACTGGCCTTTAAGTACTGCACAGCTGTGAGCAGCAGGTAAAAAAGGGAAGGAGAGGAAGAAAGCTCTCTCTGACCTTGGGCACAGGAAAGCTGCCTGTGAGAGCTATTTTTGTACCACATGTGAGTAAAGGTTGCTGGAACATTTGTGTTGAGTTGACTGGGTTAGCCACCAACTGGTAGAGAGGAATCTGCCTACTGTATAGTTAGTGCGTGACTGGCTAGGATTTTTTTTGATTTGTTTTATTCTATCTTATGCAACCTTTGATAAAACTGACTCTGGGTCCGTTTCAAACCTATCTACTGTCTCCAGTACCTCTTACCACACAAGGGTGGTACACCACTATATATATATATATTTATTTATGCAAGTGTTGCTAATTTTGAATGCAGTGCTATAAAACTAGGATCTCTAGGAAATCTAAAATATATGGGAATCTACTGAACTACAATGTGAAGTTTCACCTGGTAAAATTGTAATTTCCCTAACACATTTAAACTTATTTAAAAGTCTGAGGAGGATAAAAAGAAGCAAAGGAACATTATTTTATCAATCTCTACAGTAATTTTTTATGACCCCTAGAGTGTTATAAAATATGAACTTTTACAGTCAACCTTTACCAGAGTCAATAGAGACTATACTAAGAAAACACAGATTTGTTACTTCCCATAAAAAGGAATTAGTTCATTGACTTGTCAGGGAATGAGTGAGAAATCAATAGTTTGACATGGCCTTGAGTCCTTATTATGTGCGTTTTGCTGTCAGATCCTTTCTAAAGACAATTTCAAAAGCCAGGTACTTTTCAGGGATATTGTTGTTTTAATCTTATAGATTTTTATCTCTTGTTCCACAGCAGTGTGATTAATTAGTTCAAAGCAGCATCTCTGCTTGCTTGTTCACTATTTAGATTAAGATTCTGTGAATCTCAGTGACATGTATAGGCATTTTGTTATGAAATGAATACGTGTAAGCTTTATGTAACCTCCAGTTAAAAATAATATAATTAGCATGAGTAATATCATCTTATTTAGGAAGCAACTGTCAACTAATTATTTGGACAAATTCAGAGAATGTTGCATTTCATTTTCAGTATCCTCTAGTTACTGTCATTCCCAAGCCTGTTTGCCTATGTCCATTTGAGATTTATGTAGTGAGTCTGTTTATGTATGGTTTTTCTATAAACTCCCCTTTCTAAATTCTTCCTTCTGGGAACACAGAGGGTTATTCTACATCCTCTATCCTTATTCATTTCTGCACTAAAATTGTGTGACTTCGTAATCTTTTATCATTCCTTATCCTTAAAAAATGTGTAAACCGTAAACAATGATGTGTAAATGCTGACCAATGTGCAGGGGTAAAGCAGGTAAATAAAGTTATTAAAAAACAAGGTAAGTTGTACAACATTAGGTACAATAATATTGCATGATCATTAAAGTAAGAACAGCAAATAATGGTCAATGAAGTCAGAATTGAAAGTATTTGAAAGAATTGAAATTATCTAGGGGTTTTCCCTGTGCTTGCACTGCAGTTTCCTTCTACATGACAAAAACATGCAGTGAGGTTAATCGACTTTCCCTCAAAATTGCCCTTAGACTGTGTTAATGACATATGACCATGGTAGCGACATTAGATTGGGAGCGCCTTTGAGGGACAGTTAGGAACATGACTATGAACTTTGTAAAGCACTGTGTAATATGTTGGTGCTATATACATACAAAAAAATAAAATAAATAGAGGTAGATTTTCTACCTATAATCTGGGAATATAGGGAAAATATGGAATGTGGAGTCTTGTTATTGCCATCACCATGCTGATGTAATCTAAATGCATGTAATTTGTTTTAAAAATGATTCTTCTAGTTACACTTTAATTGGGGGACACAGACATGTTCTCATAATCCTTAATTTAATTTTTAACAATGAAGCAATGCAAAGACACACTGCTACAAACAAACAATAATACAAACCAACTCATATAGGTTACTGCAGATAGGAAAGTACACATTGCAATATCTTATGCAGACTATAGCAGAATTCATCCTTTACCCGTCAACTTTTAATAAAATGAAATCCATTAGTTCCTTTGGGACTTAGACTTAGTTGGATATTTGAACTTTGGCTTTGCTCTTTGCACTCTTATACTGAAGAAGCTTACTAGTCCGTCCTATTTACTCACGTGTTAAATTCACAGGATTAAAAGTGATAAACAGACTGAGAAACTTGAATGTTGACATTGAGAAATCATTTCCTTTGGGCCTTTTCCAAAAAAGAAAAAAGAAAAGAAGTGACTTTTCTTTTTTTTTGACAGCTAGATTAGGAAAAAGTCAACTTGTCTAATTTTGCCATGCATACAAAAGAACATGACATAGCTGGGGTTTCGACAGACTTGCCTAAGACTGGATTCCTTTGGGGTAATTAAACGTCAAGGTCAAGGAGCTTTTTGGCTGTCAGTAGTCCCTATGGCCATGGGTAACTTTGAGCTCTGTGATGCAAGGCTCTGCTGAATATTAATGATAGTCATAGGTCAGTAGTTACCTATTCACCTTGCTTGTATTCATGGATAGAATAAGTAATAGAAGGACAGCCAAAGGGCTGAAGTGTAACACAGAGTCAATGCCCTGCAGCCAAGACCAAAGCATAGGACGTTATTAATAGTGAGAACACTGAAGGTTAAAATCAAATTATTAATATATAAAGGCAAAAAAATAGTTTTCAAATTTTGCCTGTTTTAGGAAGCTTCTCCATGACTATGCAAAATGAAGGATAAAGAATTGTAGTGTGTTATTAATGATATCCACTGTGAGATGACAACCAATACGACAGTGACACATATTCTTGGTTGCTCCTGAAACCCACTTTAAACAGATGACTGAACAACCTGTCTGTCTGAGCTGAAGCTGAACCACCTCATGAAAAAGCCTGTCAGTCTCTTCCGTGGTGAGCTGCAAACCCCAGTGACAGGCGCCACATAACTTGCTTAAGGCATTGTGGTCCATAAAGGACATGTTAAAAGCTTTTAACTGCAATGATAAAAGGAAAAATTTCAGATACTGTCATTACTGGCACTAAATTGCTTCCAAATATTCATTTGTCAAAACTTTTTTTAATTGTTTATACTTTGAATATTTTACTGTCATCTCTCGTCACCTCTTTACATGGTTTTCCTGAAGTGATGGGGCAAACTTGGAACAGTCAGTGAAACAGAGTAGATTGAGATGTGAAACCAAAAAAACAAGATAGATTTTATTTAAAAGCACTAAATAAAAATGAAAAATGCAGGTAACATAGTATTCTCAAAAATATTTATGCTGATTCTAAGCAAATATATTTTTAGTGGTTAATCATTTCACATGTATATCTACATTTTTAGAGGAAGTGGTTGAAACCCCCTGGTAAAATTTTGCTATGTCTTATAGATTTTCTTTTTTTTCTTTCCAGGTATTCAACAGTTGAGACAGTTGTTTTGGACTGTAATCATTTTCTACTACATCCTGTTTAGGTGACAGCTATAAAATGCGCTAACTTTCTCCATTCTATCCAAAACTTCTATCCAGAAAAAGTTCACCTTAATAAACACATGTATTTTTTAATCTAGGTGACATAAATATGGCAATGAAAAGCCTAATAATACATACCAAACAGAAGTAATAGTTTGGTCTAGAACTTAACACCAATGGCAGGGAATTGTTGTATTTTTAGAAAGAAAACCAAATTCTGAAGCCTTACTTGTTGAAAGATTAAAACACGTCTTAGCCTGTATTCTTTCTTTATACCTGATATGTAATATATATTAATTTCTTATTCTCCAAAAAGTAATGGGGAGTTTTTTTTTAGGAATATTGGTGTATTCTTGATGATCCAATCATTCATTCCAATCATTCATTCACTTACCTATTTAAACCCATTATTTAGACAAACTATTCCACAGCAATTGTAATGTTTTAGCTTTTTTTAACCAGCTTCAATGTTCCATTTAAAGAAAAATTGCAATCAGGCAGAGCTTTATTGAAGAAAGTTGCAGGTGATGTCCCTTTGCCAATAAAAAAATACTCACCTGCTTGAACACTCCCTTTTATCTGTCAAAATCGCTGAGCTGTGCATGCCCCACAATAACAAGCCCCACATTGGTGCTGTTAGGCAGTAATAATAAGCCTCACATTGGTGCTGTTAGGCAGTAATAATAAGCCTCACATTGGTGCTGTTAGGCTGCAGTAATAAGCAGTAAAAATAAACCCAAACATACTGGCTGTTGTTATTGTCAGTACACAATGACCAGCCAGTTTATCAGAAAGTTGCCTAAGCATTTTATCTTGGTTTATTTGTTTATATTTTACTAATTTTCTGTAATCAATTATAGACAAAAAAAGTCATGATTTTTTTTTATTATGAATTTTTTAGATATTGTTCACTTAAAACCGGGGTCGGCAAACTCCGGCTTTTAGGCCAGAGATGGCCTAGCCGGTAGTTTGTTCAGGCCTAACGCCCCCTGGCCGATCCGGCCTAATGCCGGCCGGCATACCGCTGCTCCGGAGCTGTGCTTGGCAGGCGGATCGGCCAGAGCTGCCCCTTGCTGTTGCTCCCCTATTTACTGCGGCCGGCATTGATACCTCAGTCGCCGCAGTAAATATGGAAAGCTCCCTGAAGGTAAATCCCTCTCCTCCGCAATGCAAACAGAGGAGAGTGATTTCACTTCGGGGGGTGTTCCCTGGTGGTGGGCGGAGCCATTAGGGTGAGTCCGGCCTAGTGTGCTTCCGCCCACCCCATAAATGGCCTAGTGGCCATAAAACTTTGCCGACCCTGACTTAAAAGATGGCCTCTTGTTTTCTTGCTTTCCCACTTTGGCCACATTGCTGTCATCCAGCCAGAGAAGGTGATTATCTCCTTTCCTCTCCCTGAGCTGATACAGTGCATAGGAACTTCTTTTATACTGGAACAGTGGGTGGGCCACAGGAGAGAATAAACATAGTGTGTAGTTACACCATGTCTGTGAACATCATGGCCTGACAACTTTACTGATGGATGTAGTACAGGGATGGAGGGTAGTACATAGAAGGAGCCCACCAGGCCAGAGCATCTTCTAGTCATGAGTAAAAAGGTCCACTACTGAATATCTGGGCCCACTGAAGGATCAATTGGCGAGCTTAAACAACTCTGGCCCTCTCAACAACAACCTAGTACCTTTAAAGGACATCAGCACTCCACTGATCTTTAAAAGTGTATTGACTATGCAGACATCTCTATGGCTGTCTGTCCTTGATTTCAATTATATATTATGCTAAGGATAAAACCAGTAGTTGTTGACTAACAGGTACCACAGAGGTCACCAGGTAGCCCAATAAGATTTTGCTATGAACCACCAGGATTTGTAGTTATGCCCATGGCAGAGCATTTGAAAATCTTTCAGCAAGCATGGTGCAGATGTTTTGAAGCCTTTTAATAATTCCTCAGTTCCAGTTTACAGAGATTTATTATAGTTCAAGATGGAAGTGCTGACTGTCATTTTGAACAAGCTGCTAACAAGCTTCAGCAGGCTTTCAACCACCTTTAAGGTAGTGCTGAGGCTTACTGAAGCCTGCTAGCTGCTTGTTTAAAGTGACAGACTTTTTATACACTTTAGGGGCTGTATGCAGCAGTGCTAAGCTTGCAAAAATCTTTATTGGTATAAATATTCTTAACTTTCAGTCTAATCTGCTCTATTGAGCATGATTCATTAGAGAATTTTTGTAATTAAAAGCTCATTTTTATTGGTTGAAAAGTTCTGTGTAGAAAGCCAGCCAGAACCCTGCTTTCTACAGAATTTCTAGAAAGCCAGTGGGCATTGTAAGATAGCAATGGATCATACAGTGATATAAACAGACAAGACATGTGTCCAACAATGGGTAAATGTTGGAAGAATGCATTATGGTAAACTCCTCAAATACATCAATGATGACAAAAATTCAAAGTGATTGACAGACCCCATTGGTATGCTAAGTAGCTTATTCAAGATTCACCTATATCAGAGTATATTGATAATGAAGGCTTCAAATGGTATGTTTAAATAGATGAGAATGATCAATTCACCTTTTTGATGTCAGTCCAGGGATTCCTGAGGAAATAGAACTTGCAAAATACGTCAAAGAAATTTGGACTGACTCTGTATTGCTTGTATATTTGTAAAAAGATGAAAATGTGTTTCATGCTTTAATGCCTGAATAAATTATGGTTTTATAAATAAATGTGATAATGTAAATCAATCAAGAAGGTGCCTTAAAAGTCCGAGTTATTATAAATAAAAGTTTGATGTCACAATTAATTTGGATGTGGCACCTACTATATATTTATATAAGCTATATATATATTTTTATATGCCATAATTATTTCCAAAAAATAGGTTTGTTAGTTTTATATAGCCAGCCTGGCTGGACACATCTGAATATTTATTTTATTCAGTGGTCAGATTTAGCACAGACGCATGCTTTAATTGTCATTGACAGTATAACTTTGACATTGACAGGATAGCATGGCTCAGCAAAAGCAGTGTCAGGCTTTGACACTATAATATTAAAACCAAACAGGCTTGGGACCTTCCTGGACAGTAAATAGGGCAACAATCATTACTGTCCCTTTTCCTGCGCTTCAAAAGGTTCTCTGGAATTTGGTTTTCCAAAAATGTAAGGGTGCAAAAAGCAAGTAGCTTTGTCATCGTGGTTTCTACTCTTTCACCCAATGAGGAAAGAAGGCATTTCAGAACGAACATCCCTGTACCAAGTAACCTGATAGACATTAGAAGAAGCCAGAATGGTACAGGCTGTGTGGTACAGGTGAGATCAGCTCATTAATGGATAGCAAGGCTTCATGAGACATCAGATCATTGCTGGATAGATTTTTTTGTGGGACATCAGACAGCCATCGTCATGACACATCTGTCATTCACGACAGATCCCTATGGATAGATGGATCATACATCAACCGATACTTTAAATATTGTAGTGCAAGATCCTGCAAAGGTTGGTATTAGTTAAAAAGAAATTTTTTTAAGCACAATGTTATTGTTTTTTTTCCAAGTCTATTTAACCCTTTTATGGAATGGGTAAGGGATACTATGGGGTAATTAAGGGGTTCCAGATTCCAAATTAGCCCCCTACCCTTAGACCCCACAACATCAGGCTATGTTATAAGCAAGGGCCATTGTTAAGGGCAGATGGGGCTCTGGCTTTTTGACCCTTTCCTTTTTGGGAAAACCAGATTACAGAAGACCTTTTATGGATATGATAGGTGTTCCTATCCAGGAAGGTCCTGAGGGGCGGGGTTACCTGTAGCACTGACTCTTTGTTTCTGCATATTGATTACTTGGCATGAAAACCTTTAAGCCAGGGGTGTACCTAGAATTTTAAAGGCCTTGGATGGGTTCCCTGAATGGGTTTGGTACCCTCCTCATTATTTGGGGTGTCATATTTGACTACTCAAGGGTCCTACTAAAGATTTTTACCTGCCAACTATTCTTTCTCTTCACATCTCTGCCATTATCAGTGGCTGTGGGCTACTGTCATTGCATTTTTTCTTCCCCATTAGACACAAGAACAGCAATCTTCAGCAGTTGATGAGATGTACAAATGTAGAGAAGTGTAGAAAAAATCGGCAGGTGGCAGAGGCACTGGAAACCCTGGGCATCCCTCTTAAACCCCCTTAGTGACCTTTACACCCCAGCTTTGATTTACTTAAAGTGTACCTAAACTCAGAAAATTCACTTTACATAAAAGGGTACAACCCTTTTACTGTATGTAAAGTAAAAATTCTATTGTTTGTGTTTTTTTTGCAACACTCTTTTTTTTTTTTTCTTTTTTAAAAAGAGAGCAGCTTTTTCCTAATTCTCAATCGCCTAGGTGATTGAGAATGAATAGGAGTGCAAAGCCTCCTGGGATACCTACATCACCCTTCAGGCTCTTGGGTGCTCCTTCTGCCCATGTCCGAGCATCTGGCGCAAAGAGAAAAATGTGCTGATCTCACGCATGCGCAGTGAGATCAGCAAGTTTTTTCCTCACCCTAAGTCACCGACCCCAGCCTGGGTCGGGTGACATCGGATGAAGAACCCAGAATAGACGAAGATGACAGCGCCTGGAGCGCCGGCCCTGGGACAAATGCCAGGACCATGCATGGCCTGATACAAGACACCCCAGGATGGATCGGACTGCCATGCGGGATTGAAGGTAAGTGTATTTTTTTTTTTTAGTAGTTTTTAGTTTAGTTCCTCTTTAGGCAGTTTAAAATACCTTATAATTATAAATATTTAAAACTATGCAGATGCTTTTCACATGATTGATAATTGATGTTAATATTCACAAATTTTTTTGTAAAGGTTCTGAATTGTTACTTTTGCTGAATTTTTTTATTGCAAGGGTGGTTATTTTTTTTACAAAGTATTTTAGGTCCAAATTGCATGAGCAAAAATGAATCCTAACAAGCAACAAATTCAAAACCTCTGGTACCTTTATTACCACTGTCATTTTTGTTTAGCATAAAGTGATTTATATAATTTAAAAGGAAAATATATATGGTCTTGCAGTTTTCGTGACTGTAGTACCTCTAAATACCTGAAGGCTGTGCTCTTTACTTTTCTTTACCTGGAATGTACTGCTTTGAAACAGATTTCTGTAAAGTAAGTCATGCAATGTTTGATGTTCACAGCTTACAAATAGCAGGGTGGCTGGAATGAAAGAAACACATTAAATAGATCATTCTCAGTTCTTACCAGTAGGTAGTCAATTTATATCATTTTTATTTTTTAAAAATTTACATGCCATGAGGGTTGACTATATATTTATTGAACTGCAGCTTTGCTATATTCAAAGCAATGTATTTGCAAATTCTTTTAATAAACAGTGGCTTGCCTAAAATATGTTAATCATCTATTTGCACACAATTGATCCAGTTTAATTCTCTCTGTATATGTACTCTGTAAGGCAGCCTGCCAGATAAGTTTCTCTTTTAGCAGCTGTGGCATTCCAATGTAAGTGTGAGCTCTTACCTATGCAAATCACCGTCCACAACTAGGCTAATCACATGCAAATTGGCAGCCCACACTTGCATAAAAATAGCTTTTTTTAAAAAAAAAAAATCCTACATTCATGTAGTTCACAGTGTGGTGTGTGATCTGGTGTACTCTATATTCACATGCCATAATTGCAGTCCTAATGCATACATTAACAATAGTGATCATATGTTTTCCATGCTTCTGTTTTCCAAGTTTCAGTTTGCATGGCAATAAAACCTAGACAAAAAAATTTGATATTAAAAAGAAAAATACATTTTCTGTTACTGTTAATACACAATAGCCGTTTTTACTTTGATAAGCAGCCAGAAGAGGTCATAATAGACTAAGCTAAAGCAGGCGGACACTGACGACAAATACTAAAATGGTGAGAAAGAAAAATTGACTTTTTTGGAGGATTCGTCAAGCCTTTTGCCTAGTTAGTGTTTGACCTACGTATTGGAGCGATTTGTTCATTGACTTTGTTAATTTTTTAGCCTCTTGTATGCAAACATGATAGGTAGCAGTTCTCTTGGCTGTCCACGTATTCTTTAAGACCCATTATTACATTTACTTCTTTTCTTTTAAAGTATTGACCTGACACAAATCATGTACGATTGCGGTGATATGCCAACATCAATTAAAACTGCACTCAAGTTGTCCATGTCCTTGGATTCCCATTCACTCTCCTAACTGTTATTGGCAATCTCATGATATAGGGCATTTGTGTGATACAGACAAGTGTAACCATAAAACTTAAAAAGTACTTTGGATTTTTTAAAATATCAAATGCTATAAAAACGTTTAATGTAGCATACCATTTTTTGGTAATCAAATAGTAGGTCTACTTATCAGAGCAAACAGAGGGATATTTTATTATTATACATTGTTTATAGTGCAGATATATTATGCAGTGCTTTACAGCTTCCATGTTGTCATGTCAACAACTGTCCCTTACAATCTAATGTCTCTACCATAGTTAACCGCCCGACCGTTAAACCCGACCTTGGTTCGGGGTAAAAAAAATAGCAAAAATCGGTAAACCCGAACTTTGTCGGGTGGTTAAATGCATTAACTTCCTGGTCCCTGCTGTGATAATCTGTTCTGTTCCAGCGTCGATCTCTAAAAAAAAATACTCACCTTTTCCCCGCAGCTCCTCCGGACACGTCTGACCTCTTCTGTCCTCTCCCGGCAAGTGCAGTGATGATCACTGGGGTTTCCCGGTGACGTCGGTGCATGCGTCGGTGCGGGAGGCGCGGCGGGAAATTCAAATCGCTTTGCATTAAACTCAATACAAAAAAGCTGTATTGAGTCCCATACAAAGAAATCCTTATATAATATACATAATTGTATTATATATATATTATATAAGCTACTGTACAAAACATTACAATATACACTAATTTGTTTTTTTTTTTAAAGATTTTTTTTAAAGATTTTTTTTTATGTTTTATAAAAAAGTTTTAATAATAAATTTATAAAATTTTGGACATATTTCGGTGAGTTTGGCCTACAATCTAAAATAAATTTCCATGCAAAAAAATTAACACTTTTTGCATGGAGGTACGGAAGTTCGGAAAGAATTAAAATACCTGGCGTTCGCGTACGCGTCCCTCGGCGATTCCTGATGATGTCCGTGCATACGCTCGTCGATGGGGGTCATAGCGGGAAATTCAAATTTTTTGTATTGGATTCAATAAAAAGTCCTGTATCCAATCCAATACAAAATAATACAAAATATATTTATGTGGTTTTGTCTATAGGTATGTGACATTGGACTGTTGGACACTAGGGAGGTGTTTTAAAAAAATATATTACTATACAGTATACCGAATTATTGCATTTTCAGT
>NC_092858.1:83235119-83283137 GCF_032062135.1 Pyxicephalus adspersus | reverse complement strand
AGGGCTATATAAATTTCTTATTTTTATTCATATGTAAATATAAACAAAATAGTAGAAACTACTGTTTTTATATTTATATATAAATGAATTATATATATGTAAACTGTATGGAAACATTTTAAAAAGATTGACATTCTTTTTGAATCAATCTAAACAACTGATCAACAAGGAATATAATCCAAAAATGTAAATGTGCTTAATTTCCTGTTAAAAATAAAGCCTCTTTCAAAATGAACGTCTGTCTCAATACACAGTTAAAAAACAATACATACACGTGAAATATTGTACTAGTGACACTGCTATTTCTTGGTTGCTTCTTTCTTGGCAGTTTCCAGTATCCAGTCAGCATCCAACCTGCTCAATGAACAATAAGTCAGCATCATTGACCCCTAACTCACTGTTCAGTGAGCAGATAGTTGACACAGGGAGTTGTACAACTACACAGTATGGATTCATAAAATTGGTTGGCATTAGCAATCCTTTTTTTAACACACATAATATTTATATAGCTGTTTGGTTAGCAGTATATGTCAAGAAATATGAATATATATACACATATTTATTCTGGAAAATGACAGTTACGCTTTTTAAAAATGTAATCTGGATTTTCATATCTTTGAGATCTAAATTATGAGAATTGTGTCTGCATTATTCATGAATGGGTATATAAGACTTATTCTCAGGGGTGTCTAATGAATGTGTGCATACTCCTGCTTGGTACACTGCATATATTTGCATGGAACTTTTAACACCTGCTCATATTAATAATGAATAATATAAAGGGTTGAATACTAAAGTGTGCAAATGTAATGTTTAGAATGGTATAAGGTGTCAGATCATTTTGGGGAAATATTAATGTAGACCTGTAAAAGAGGTTTTATTATTGACATCATGCTGAAAATGCAAGCTACCTGGCTGGTATGCTAACTTGAGCTTTTTAAATTCCTGCCCTGTCCTAGAGGCCTGAGTTTTTTTTTTTTTTTGTAATGCTTACATGTTTTTTTCCGTTTGATATAGGACAGTAAAGATGAAGCAGCAGAGCAACCATCAGCATGCCCCATGTTGGCACATGATCACTATAGCACAACTTATTGGCTTCTAATGCTGCTCCACCCTATCCATTCTACAACAGACAGTATTACAAGAGGCTGATACTAAGTCATATTCAAGTATTTACACTTTTTCTATGTAAAATGGTATATTACTATAGAAATGCATCTGTTTGCATCTCGTTTATTTGCCTATTTAATAATGTTATACATATATACATTTCTTTTGAGGCTAATTTTATTCCAAGCAAAAGAATTTAAATGGGAAACACCAGTTAGTTTCTCAAACACCATGTTAAGGTACAATGTATGGGCAATCAAGGGAATAAAACAACTAATAGTAAAACAAAATCTATACTGGAGTATTCTAATATATTCAAAAAAGTAGATTGCTGCTGTAAAACATAATGTTATGACTTATAATAATAGCACTGATTGTAGTGCTATTATTCTACCTTAGGCAATTGGTACTAATATCTGTTCATTGTAAAGGTCATAAAATATTGATTTTTCCTTAATGTCAGAGATATCAGTACATAAACTCCAAGTTCAGCTCTGGAATACCGCACTTTGTCCTAACGAAAAGAAAAAAAGGACTGCTGGGAAATCTTACTTTATATTTAGGATTGCACTTGTTCATGTAAGAATCTTATGATTTAGTTTTTTTTGTATTTTGTAGGGAACAATGTTTTTTTTTGTTAGTTTTGTAGGGAACAATGAAGGAAGATTCTTTTTAATCTGAATCCATCTAGGTATTTTCTCTCTTTGATATTGCTTTGTAGACAGAGAACTGAGCTACTAAATATTAAGAGAAGATATATGGTAGTAATCCATTAACAACTCGAAATGTTCAATTTCACACAGTTGTACAGACTCCCCTTCTGTACTGAAATTGCTTACTGAGATATCACAACACGCTAGGAGATTTTAATAAAGTAAAGAAACTGTAAACAAATCATATAGAGCCAGCCTTATTTCCTAGCTAGTGGACATCCAGCATCATCTAGCCATTTCCTTCACATCCCCATTGTCAAAGAATTTCAGTTCTTTTAATGGTGAAGGCTCATCATCATCATCACGTGTACATTATCATAACTTTTTATTTTAAGGAAGCCATAAAGAGCCCCCCTTCCACCAGCCAAGATCTGTCTGCATTGCACAAATAAACGCAAAGTCACAATGGTAAAGTCAGTAGATTTAAAATGGGGTGTGTACTGAAAACAGGAATGCTTATTGAATAACTTAATAGTGTGTTGATGGGGAGTGAAAATAGGATCCACAGATGGCAAAATATAAACAGATTAAAGTTTTTTTTTTTTAGGAATCAACACATTAAGAGTCTAGAATAGAACAGAATATAGATTTTAGGCAAGATGACCAGCAGTAAAATTTGGCATAGAATATTATATTACCAGGAAATATTTTACTTATTCTCTTCCACAAAGTCTTGATTTATTATATTTACAATACGCATATTGTATACAGATCTGTGTATCTAAAAAATTATGACTCCCAAATATTCTGTTTTCTGGTTTACCAAGGCAGTTAGGAATACTATTATGTTGTAACAGAGGGACGGCAGCTAGAACTGTATTTGATTTAACAAGGTCAATCTTTAAGCAGGACACCTTTGTAGATGCAGTTTGCCTTGAATACATTGGAAACTGAGAAATTAGAGATGATACATAAGCTGAAACCATGAATGTCTTGTTGGGTTCAATTTTAAATAGAAAGACAAGAGAGGTGGAAGTCTACCTGTATGTTTTAAAGTAGGAGGAATACAGTGGGAAAGAGAGAATATAAAACGTTTTCAGAGCATCTGCAAAAGTATAAATTTATGTAGGGTGGGGTTTTATCCAACCAGTTCCTAATGCTCAATTCTTTTTCTAGCTAAGGTAAAATGGAAGCCAATGAAAAGACTACAAAGAGATGCCGCAGGAGATGAGGGATAGGAGGGATGGATGTCTGCCTTCAGCATTCATAATAGATTGTAGAGGAGAGAGTTGGGTTAGTGGAATACCAGAGAGTAGGATGTTACAGTAGTCCAGATGAGAGATGATAGGAGCATGTCCAAGGAGTGTGGGGGTCTCTGGTGACAGGTGGGGGTGGATTTTGTAAATGTTGTGCAGGTGAAAGTGACAGGACCTGGAAATGTTCTGAATATGAGGGGTAAAGGAGAGGAATAAAGGTGATGCCCAGACATGTGCCTGAGTGGAGGGACAAAAAACAGAGCTGTTAACAGTTGGAGATATGTCAGGGAGAGGGGGGGGGGGGGGGGGGGTAGGATGATGAGTTCTGTTTTATCCAGGTTGAGTTTCAGAAACCTGTCAGCTATCCATGTGGTGAGATTGCCAATTGACAGCATGAAACCTTATACAGGACTGAAGCAGTCAAGTCAGGAGGGACAGATAGATTTAGGTGTCATCAGCATACAGATGGTACTGTAAACCTAAGGAGGATATGGGACGTCTGAGTGAGAGGGTGTACAGAGAAAAGAGAACCAGTCCAAGGACAGACTCTTGGGGAAAACCAACAGGGAGGAGAGTGGGAGAGGCAGAATTACCATTGAAAGAAACTTGAAAGGAGCGGTCAGACAGTTGGGAAGCAAACTAAGAGAGAGCACTGTCACTGATACCAATGGAGCGCATGATTTGGATAAGAAGGCAGTGATTAACAGTGTCAAAAGCAGAGGAAGGATCCAGGAGAAGGAGGAGGGAAACATTGCCTTGAGACTTAGCCCTGTCGAGGTAATTGGCCATTTTTGTAAGAGCTGTTTTGGGGGAATGGGCAGCTCGAAAGTAGAGTGGGTCAAAGAGATAGTTGGTGTTTAGGTAGTCAGTAAGACAAGGCGTGCAAAAAGTTTGCAAAATTTGGGAGAAGGGAGATAGGAAAGTAGTCAGAAGGTAGAGAGGGGTCTAGTGAGGGTTTCTCCAGAATAGGGAAAATTATGGCATGTTTGAAAGTGGGTGGGTAGATACCAGTAGAAAGGGAGAGGGAAGAGTTTGGTTAGTGCAGGGGCCAGGGTGGAGGAGTGTGCACAGAGTAGATCAGAGGAAATTGGGTCAAGCAGACAGGTGGGGATGATGAGAGAAGAGAGGAGACTGCATCCAGAGTAACAGGGCTGATGGGTTAGTGATGATTTTAGTTATGAGGGTGAGGTTAGTGATGATTTATAGGTGGAAGGAGTGGATATGGTTGGAGTAGCACAATGAGCAAGACATAGTGCCCCTGATTCATCAAGCAGAATCGGATTATCGGTCGCGCATTCGTATTAGCGATCCGGGATCGTACGCGGTCGCGCTATTCAGCAACGGAAAAAGCTCGCGCACGGAGCCGCGCTTATCCGACAGCTTTTTACTGGCGATCATGCATTAAAAGTCACTGTTCCCCTAAAAAATCATAATTTTATCTCTGTAGTAGGTGGCTATGTATGTCTGGAATCATATGTCTTGGGCAGAAAAAGTAATTTTAGGGGGAGCAGATGGGAAGTCAGCGCTGAGGCCACTTGCGCTCAGCTGCACGAGCAGTCTTTTGTAGATGTTTGGTGTAATTGTTGTGCCAAGGTCGGGGTTAGCAGGACAGGGGTAACAGAAAGTGGCAGGGGCAACTTTATCCAGAGCCAAAGATAGTGTGGTTGAACTCAGTGGCAGCTTTATTTGGAGATGTTATTTTAGAGAGAGTGGGGGTTAGGGACATAAGGCAGATTGAGTAAAGGTTGTGGTCAAGGTAATGGATGTCTTTCTGACCAGGTTTGGGATGTGGCAAGATTCCTGGTGTAATAGGGAAGGGTTTGGGTTCATAGAGAACTTGGCTGACTTTTCATTGGGGTACAACCTATATACCAGAGATGGTTTGCACCTAAATGAAAGGGGGTCTGCTGTGCTAGGGGATTTAGAGGAATGGTGGAGTGATATTTAAACTAGGACAGAGGGGTGGGACAGGTAAATAAGGTGGCAGAAAGGTTAGTCAGGGGTCAGCCACTAGTGGAGGGTGGATTGGGGATAGTTGGGGGGAGGGTTATGACTAAATAACAGGAGCTTCCCATGTTACACACAAACATTGGATTGCGCAGTATTATTTGTACTGAAAAACAAAACGATTTGGCAAACATTGGTGGTAAAAGCAGCAATGGTTTAAAGAGCTGGTTCACCAATGCTAGAAGTCTGGCAAACAAAATAGGGGAGCTAGAAGCCTTAATAAGTGAAGAGCATCATGACTTGCACTGCTGAATCCTGGCTTTGTTGTTTACATGACTGGACTGTCAATACTCCTGGGTATACTCTCTTTTGTAAATACAGAGTCAAACGAAAGGGTGGTGGTGTCTGTCTGTATGTGAGAAGTGATCTAAAAGTGAATGTGAAAGAAGAAATTGCGGATGGAACAAGCGATGAGGTTGAGGCATTATGGGTGGGGTTGAATAACATACAATTAATTATTGGAGTCTGCTATAGGCCCCCCAGTGCTAAGGAAGAAATTGATAATCAACTACTAGTACAGATAGAAAAAACAGCAAAAAGTGAAAATGTTTTTATCATTTCAGATTTCAACTACCCTGACATTGACTGGAGTAATAGCATTACAGGAACAGCAAAAGGGAGACAATTTGTAAATTTAATACAAGATAATTTTATGGTACAGTTTATAGAAGCTGGACCTAGTTCTTTCTAACAATGCAGAGCTTGTAACAAATGTGCATATAAAAGAGAATCTGGGTAGCAGTGACCATAATATGATTTCATTTGATGTAAGCTGTAAACAGGAAGCAAACATGGGAAAGATAAAAACATTTAATTTTAAGAGAGCAAATTTTAAGGGCAGCTCTCTGTGACTTGGACTGGAAGATAATATTGTCCTCAAAGAACACAGAACAGAAATGGGAACGTTTCAAGTCTGTTCTACAAAAGCACACTTAAAAAATATATTTCAATATGTAATAAGATTAGGAGGCTAAAATTAAAACCTATGTGGTTGTCAGCTGATGTTAAAAAAGCCATAAGAAACAAGAAAAGGGCATTCCAAAAACATAAAAATGGAGGATCACCTTCATCGTTTGAAAACTATAAAGAATATAACAAAAGATGTAAAAAGGAGATAAAATGTGCAAAACTTCAAAATGAAAGATTGCAAAAGAAAGTAAGGCAAACCCCTGAAAATTGTGTAAGCATATTAATAGCAATAGCAATATTAATAGCAAAAAGATCATATCTGAGCATGTAGGCCCCTTAAATGATGTCTCTGGGTTGGTAACTGAAAAGGCAGATTTACTAAACAATTTTTTTTAGCTCTGTGTACACAAAGGAAAATGGCAGAGCTCAAGTCCAAATTCATAATAACAATGTCACTGCCTTAAACAGTTCACAATGGCTCAAAATTGATATGATTGAGAAACTGTTGGGCAAATTTAAGATTGACAAAGCACCAGGACCTGATGGATTACATCCACGTATCCTCAAAGAGCTGAGCTCACTTATTTCAAAGCCATTATTTATAATTTTTAGAGACTCATTAGTTTCAGGCATGGAACCAATGGACTGGCGTAAGGCCAATGTGGTTCCTATCTTAAAAAGGGAGGAAAGTCATTACCAAGTAGCTGCAGACCGGTTAGTTTAACGTCCATAGTTGGAAAGGTCCTAGAGAGTATGATAAAAAACCACATAGAGGAGTTTCTGTTAGAAAACAATATTATAAGTGATAGACAGCATGGCTTCAAGAAAGACAGTAGGTTAGGTTGAAAAAAGACATAAGTCTATCAAGTTCAACCACTAGGGAAATAAGCATATGCCGGATATAAAATCCTATAGGACATAGTTGGTCCAAAGGAAGGCAAAAAAACAGGTAGACAGTGCAGTAGCAGTGTCAGTTGATATAGTGTACTTGGACTTTGCTAAAGAATTTGACACAGTACCCCATAGACAGTTAATATGCAAGTTAGGGTCAATAAATTTAGAAAAAACAATCTGTAAATGGATAGTGAACTGGCTTAAAGACTGCATGCAGGAAGTAGTAATTAATATACTCTGAATGGTCTAAGGTTATTAGTGGTGTACCCCAGGGTTCAGTGTTGGGACCTTTACTGTTTAACATCTTTATAAATGATATAGAGTTTGGGATTAAAAGTACCATTTCTGTATTGCAGACTGCACCAAACTATGTAATGGAATAAAGTCCATACATGATGTCTATAGTCAACAAGCTGAACAGGATGTACTGATTGGTTGGGCAGCCAAGTGGCAAATGACATTTAATATAGATAAATGTAAAGGTATACACTTGTGGGCTAACAACACGCTTCATACTGTCTAGGGAGAATACATTTGAGGGAGTCAGAAATGGAAAAAGATCAGGGGTTTCTGGTAGATCATAGACTTAATAACAGCATGCAATGCCAAACTGCAATATCTAAAGCTAGCAAAGTACTTTCTTGTATTTAAAGAGGAATAGACTGCAGAGATGGACAAAGCATTGGTCAAACCACATCTGGAATATGCAGTCCAGTTTTGGGCACCAGTTCACAAAAAGGCTATTATGGAATTGTAGAGAGGGCGGAGAAGGGCAACTAAACTAACAAAAGGAATGGAGGGGGATATAATCACCCTTCATGAATATATAAATGGTCCATATAGAGGAATCTCCTCCCAAATATTCACTTTGAGATCATTACAAAGAACAAGAGGGCACTCTTTGACCCTTCATGAATATATAAATGGTCCATATAGAGGAATCTCCTCCCAAATATTCACTTTGAGATCATTACAAAGAACAAGAGGGCACTCTTTGCGTCTGGAGGAAAAAAAGTATAAGCTCTGGATAAGGAAGGGATTCTTCACTGTAAGGTCTGTGAAAATGTGAAATTGGCTCCCTCAGGAAGTAGTTTCAGCAAGTACTAGAGATTGCTTTAGGAAAAATTAGGATGCATTTCTAGAACCACAGAATATAACTGGGTATTGAGGCTTTAGAATAAAGATAACAGAGACTGTTGATCCAGGGAACATCCGATTGCCTTAAGGAATCAGGAAGGATTTTTTTCCCCTGCTGAAGCAAATTGTACCAGTGTTTTTTTTGCCTTCCTCTGTACCAACTATGTCTTTTTTCAACCTAACCTACTATGCAACTATCTAACTATGTAAGATTTAGATAGGTAGAACATGATGAGGTTGTGGTCAGAATGGGGAAATGGGGAGTTGTCAAGGTGGGTGAGGTTGTGATACATAATGGTAAAACACAGGAGCACATTAAACAATATGGCAAACTGAAGTCCACGTGAGCAGCAGCTGTAGTTTGGGTTGTAGTGGGATTTGTAAGCTTGTTGGGTTCCAGGTGTGGGATAGAATGAATCAAATTTAGAGAGGTGGCTTGGTGGAAAGGCAGTTCAGGATGGTAGCAGCAGAGGTTGTGTTGGAGTTCAGGTGCATAGTTAATGATAATTAAATCCAAAGGCATGAGAAAGAGGGAAATAGCAGAGCGTAGTGGTGGTTCCAATCATGTTCCAGTTCAATTCCCTATCATAGAAGGTCAAAGTACCTCACATTACATATGTTTAGCACTTCTACATATTTGGTGTCTGGTAAAGTTATGGGGTATACAAAGCTGCTACATGGCCTAAGGCCCCATTTGGTTTGAGTTAATCTCTGCTACCAAAAACTCAATTGGGCCAAAGACTTTCTTGATAAAATCTTCTAAAGTCTTCTAAATAGGAAACTATTCGGGTTAGTATTTAGCCCTTTCTGCTTTGCCAGCAAAAGAATGGGTAAAAAAGAACTCTAAATATTATTTTATCCAATCATGTAAATTGGATTTGTTAACAAAAACCCAAATGGAAATTGATAAAAAAATATCGTCTTACATAGATGTCAGGAAACCATTCCCTCTATTTGTGTCCTGTTGACAACCTCAAAAGTTTTCCCTCACTTTTTTGCCAATTGAGAATGGTCACCAATGTAATAAACCACATAACATGTGCAGTAATCAAGACTCAGAGAAGGTTCTACCGCTCACCACACTATAAAAAAAAGGTTTTTGGCTACAGATACTCTTTAAATATATTATTTAAAAGTACCTCAATTTGTGTTACCATGAAGCCTTCTGTAACATGTACAGTAGATCGGGAAGATTGAGGTGCAACACTATAAGCCAACCAGGCTCCATGGAGTGGAAAGAATACTGTGATGGCCTCATTTGTAAGCTGATGCAAGCTGGGCCCTTGACCAAGCTGAGTTTTCTAAAAGCCAGGCGATATAAAAGAAGCTGAGAACCTGGCTATGTTATCCTGCAGGGATCAGTGAATCTTAAGGGTGGCTGAACAGAAATACAAGTTTTTCAGCAAGTAAAACAGTTTCCTCATATGTATTCCAACTGTATACCTTGTATTTAGATGCTTGCCTATGGCTCAGCTTTAAGGTTTTAAGTTAGACCTGGGATATAGTTTCTAAGGTTGCCTAATAGGGGACATGCAACGATCACTTTTTAAATTTTTTTTACTAACACAGGCTTTAGCTTATTAAATTCAGTTTTGTTTCCTCCCATAATGTTGGTAAAGAATATTCAGTACACCATTAGGCAGAAAGTAATTATATTGTACAACATCAAAACAAGATCAGACAGTACATATTTGCTTAAATGGCATGCATATTCTGGCTTCTAAGTTAAATGAAATTGCAAAAAAAAATAATACCGGTACATTACCTAATGATCCGACTATTGGACAAGATGTATCCTAGTGTTGTAAATAGAAACAGTAAAGGATTTTGTGTATGTGGACAAACAAATGTAATACTTGTAAATTGACATATCTCTCAAGCCATTTCTTTATCTTAATCTTCTCTTTTGTTGTCTTCTACTTATACTGTATATTTGTGTCTTACACAGCTGATCCTATTCTTTTATCCAATAAATGGGATGAGATTAGAGATCCCATCCAGATTACATTTCCTAAATAGTTGTTTAAAATATGCTGGAATAATTATCTTGTCAGCAGGCTAACTATATGTGCCAATCAATAGAAAGGTCTATTGATGCTTTTTCTGTAATGTCACTTGTAAATCACAAATTTGTATCTTGTGGTTTTCTAAGAATATCCATTTATTCCTAAATTTAGGATTACCTATTAGTCTGCAAATAATTTAAAAATCATGTATGTAGTTTAAATTCTGCCAATTTGAATAAACTAAATATGCATTTAAGTAACAATAAATGATATACTTTAAAGTCATATTTTCTTATTCTGACCAGTTGTAATAACACAATAATCTGCAAATTCGAATTTTGACAAATCTCTTAATGGAGTACTTTAAAATAGTTTTAAAGACTAAGGCTAGGGCGATACTGCCAACTAAATCTCTTTTCTACTGAGAGGTTTAATGCTTTGTTGGCAGAATCCTCATCTGATACAAGAGACATAATGGGAAACCAGTAAATACCACAGTAGCAAATACATTTATTATAAATATTAAATTACCGGTGTAGCCCTAGCCTCAGTCTATACTACAGATATGTTGTGTTACATGTCATAGTAGCCATGTCATGTATATTAATAAAGTATTCATAGGTCCTTTTTTATGTAAATTGCTATGGTGCAGGTAAAAACGCCCTTCTTTCCCTATTAAGGGTGGTACAGGACCTATGAATATTTATGTCTAAAAAGTAGTGGTGTTTTACGGTATCAACATAGCTTGAAATTTTAGTTTATGTAACTATAATAATAATTATTTTTATACTATTATTTGTTTACAGGTATATTTGTTTCAAGGATTTAAGTCACATGTGCCTAGAGATTGTAAAAAAGGCGATGCACTGGTATTTTACATTTCACCCCTCTGTCCTTTTAGTAGAACCTATTTACTGTCAAAATACTAGGACTATGATTTAGCTTTCTTTAAGTGTCTCTAAGAAAAAAAGGCAATGTCTGTAAGTCACTTAGCAAACTCTTCATCATCAAGATTCCAGCTAAACTCCAGGCAATCAGGTAACTATGCAGGTGAAATACCAATAGGGATCAGTTTTACCTGCCAAAGGATTTGTATTTCTGACCATCCATTTCTGTCTGGCAGGGTAGGGGACCTGATTTTTTAACACTTAGTTTTTTAGCACTTAAAGGTCCAGCCCCCCCCCCCCCTTCTACCTATTGAGAATGTTTTCCAGATCATTTACTATGTTGGTAACTGGGCTCCCTCTTTTTGACAACATTTACAAAGTTATCTTACCTTCTTTTAATGGCTGTAAAGTTTTTATATTTTATGTATGGGAAAACGTAAAACCTGTCTTTGGATAGATCCTTTTTAAGTAGAACTTGACAGAACTGTCTTTTCTTGGGGTTAAATTTCATAGCCTGCCAGAGATTTCCTTCAAGACATGCTATTTTACTTCTTCTGACTTTTTAACGTTATCAGTATGTTATTTGAAAAGTGGAAGTATCACACTGGGCACTCTCAGATCTTCGGAATTTAAAATGGTAAGTAAAGGTTTCTAAAGCATTTGGATCCTTTGAATATGTTTTTTTCTCATCCTAGTGGGGGCATGATGATGCACCTTCTTTTTTATTTACAAACACATTCTATGACAAATGTAAGGAATACCGCAAGGAGCATTGTGATTGGTGCTCATTCATCGTAGACAAGTTTTTAATTTGTCTATAAATGCTGTGACTGTTTAATGCTTTGAAAAATAATCACTGCCCTTTAAAATGTGTATAAATGATTATTCTAAGATAAATAGAAGGAAAACACACACAACAAGACATTAGTGAATACTAGAGGCTGCATGTTTTATGAATCTATGGTGGGGAACTAACAGTGCCATAGGGGCGATTGATTGAAATCCAAAGAGACTGGTAAAATCTAAAAACTTGAGTTTGCAGCTGTTAATGACATGAACAACAGCTTGTGACTTTAATGATGCATTCTCCTGAATGTACAAAGATTCTAGAGAATGTTACTGCAGCTTTTGGGTATATATATATATATATCTAACACTGTTCAGATTCAAATATGTGCAAGATTTGAACAAACAGAGCCAGTTGTATAAACAAGAGAAGTGAAATAAAGTAATCATGAGAAAACACAAATGTAAAAGTAAATACCTAAAAACATTTTTTTTGCCATGTTGTAACATGTCTACAGTTACTATATATTACAGTTTACCTTGTATAACTAGCCATTGCTGCTGTTCTGACAGTGTGAAATAATTAGAATATTAAGATTTATACAAATTATAAATTATGATTATACCTATGCAGAATCTTATAGATGTCGTAAATAAATCCTAAATACAAATTTAGGACATTTTATAGCAATGTATTCATAATAAAGTATTTGTAAAGTATACATAGGGTCCTCTTCAAATGCATGTTATGTTTTGGTTTCATTTTACTACTTTGTCATAAGTAACTAGACTTCACATCACACTAACATTTATTTTAACCTAATTATCTGTCAAATGTATGTCTTCTTACAAGTTAATGCAAATTTTGACTTTCTAAGTACGTTCCAAATAAACCCAAATCTAAACCAAAGGTTATCAGCCCTTAAATTAGGTTGTTGCATTAGTTTAAATTTTCTGACTTATTTCTAACTTTTATTCCTTTTTATCCTTTATTTTTAACTAATGATCATGCTAGTAACATATTTCCTGTCCTAGGATGATAGTGCTCATTAACCATTCCTTATCTAGGGAGGAACAGAATCATTACCCAATGTCAGCAAAGGGAGAAGGTTAACAGTAATTTTTTTATTAACCGAACAAATAAGTTCACAATTTTCTTTTATTTGTCAGGAATGCTGAGCAGGCTGCAATATCTGAACACACACAACAATGATGTTTATGGAGTCACCTGAAGCTGAGAAGATGCTTCTAGGCAAACTCTTAGACACCTGGGAGCTT
The DNA here is from genome assembly GCF_032062135.1 of Pyxicephalus adspersus. NCBI lineage: Eukaryota > Metazoa > Chordata > Amphibia > Anura > Pyxicephalidae > Pyxicephalus > Pyxicephalus adspersus. The sequence goes on along the minus strand of NC_092858.1, from coordinate 83,270,214 downwards.
TTCTCTTCACCACTTGTGCTCTGCCTGCAAACTCCAGGTTAGCTAAGACAAACTGATTGAATGCAGCATTTGTCCCCAAATTAGTGACACACCAGAGATTCCAAAACTTTCCAGGAATATTCTGCACAAATTCTGAATGTTGTATATATAATGAAAATGGTTACAAAAATCTAAAAGGTTAATAGAAATGCACATAAAACATTTGAGGTTAATTCTAATGTACTAAATAAAATTCAGGGGCTCAACAGTGGTGGACCACTGTGTGGACCACAGGTTTAATAGATATAGACACAAATTTAGAATTGTCCACTAGGTAGCCAAGGTGGAGGGAAATAAATGTGGGAGCTATACACAACATCTAATAACAATCCAGTAAGTTTTCAATTAGTTTTGAAAAAATCTTATAGGTTATTATACAATTCAAGGTTGGTAGTTATTATTGTTGATAATATTAGTTATATACTTTAATAAAATCCAGTCTGGATCCAATTGCTAGTCCTATACCAATTACTTTCAAAACTTAAAAGAACCTGAATTTTCTGTTACATTATCACCCACATCACTGCTTTTACTATTGCTGACGAGATTGTAAGTTCCACTGGCCAGTCTTGTCATCTCATTATACCTAAAGACTTTATGACATTGTGAATATCCTGTAAGGACTTGGTGGTGGATTATTTTGTCAGCCAGCGATCAGATTCTATGTAACATAAAAAAGTGATGAGATCACTTCAGGCCAGACTCTCTTACACTAAACCTGATTTATGAAATTTCTCCAAGATAGGAGAAGATAAGTCTAAGGTAAACCTGGGTGATCCAGCAATATTTGTGGCTTTTAGGTAGCTTAAAAAAAATAATATGGGTATACACCAGGTATAAAGGGTGTGGTGGGAACAATTATCCTTTTTTCCCTCAAGAGATGCGTTTTAATGCTAAGCTACTACAATCATGAACATGAAAATAGGCTTTATTTGCTTAACTTTACATTTCTACATCCTTCTTGGATGATTAGAAAACAACATCTAGGAGAACAGGCGGAACAGTGTTGTGTAGGCGCCTCTCACTTTTACGTTTGCATTTATTATCTCTGCAGCTAAGCAGCAATTAACCACAAGGTGTGTTTTAAAGCCCAAAGCAATACTGAGTTGAGTTTAAGTCTCGAGAAACACGATCCACCTTCAATCCTTTAAACAGTCATTTGCAGACAGTCAATACTGTGTCTAGGATTTTGTTACATGCAGAGAGATCTGAATGCCAGTAGGAAAAAAAGTTGCAAAAGAGCTTTGGGAAATAAAAAGTAGAATCTTATTATATCTCCTGTGTTTGCCTGAAAGAAAATCACACTGTGGTATTTATTTATATTCTGTTAACTATACAAATTGTTCGCCCACCCAGTAACAAAAATTAATGATCATGTTGGCATAATGGACTAAATTGGAGACATTAAACACTATGTTTATTGCATTATAAAATGGACAAGAAAATTGGTAGTATCCTAAAAATATAATGCCACAGGTGCAACTGACATATTGTTAGCTCTTCCAAAAAAAGGTTTAGCAAGTGTAAATGCTTTCATTTTTTTCACAGTTAGAAATTTTGTTTTGTCTTTGCCAAAAAGCAAAGTTCAAGCACATCTGAGTAAAACCTTAAATGCACAAACAAAATTACTAAATTTCCCTGTATTTGAGAGTTTCTCTATACTTGGTAACACGTTTCTGTGTATCTAAGTCATTCTACATTACGTGCCTCCATGCCTGGGCTGTGGGTTATGTGATTGGCTTTTCTAGGGTTCCAGTACAATAGTTTCTACTGTGAAGCAAAACATTTCCTTGGTTCTTACTGCAGATAACAATATTTTAATGCTTTTTACATGCTAATTTTTAATGGATATTGGTACAGTGCAAATATATTTTTCCTGTTCTGTTTGATAATTGTTTTATATATACTACTTTGTATGCACTTAGTACACAGAGTATACAGTAGTTTGTTTATTTGAAATAAACCATTTTACCAAATATGAGCATTAACCAACTGCTGGGGACTTGTTTATAACTTATTTATAATTGAGAATTGATAATGGTATACATTCTGGTCATCCTGAGAATAAAACTTGGGTAGCAATATGTAGTTGGCAGAGCCCATGAGTTCCCACTGCATAACATAACAGAGGGAGATCTGATTTTGACAGGTCACATGACAACGCTCTGTACATAATGGGCCTGATTTTTAAAAGTTCTCCAAGGCTGGAAAAAATACACTTTCATTAGTGAAGCTGGGAGATCCAGCAAACCTGGAACAGATTTCTTAAAAGTCATTTGCAATTTGTTTGACTTCACTTTGCTTCACTGGTGAAAGTGTATCCTATCCAGCCTAGGCGAACTTCTATAAATCAGACCCAATGTGCATTTCTTTTTGTACTGAATCCAGAGAAGTGCATAGGGCTTTTTTGTTTTACAATAGCATGGCCATATTACTGCTTTTTAATTGACCTCTTTAGGTAATACATCGTCCACAACTAGGAAGAGATATTCTCAGTTCTTGTAGCTCAGACTAGAACAGTTCTTCACAATTAAAAGAAAAAAGATTGATTGGATGCAACATAAAGTAGACCCTAGCTTTGATAGAAAGAAAAGGTACCACAATGGACTAAAAATTAGGTATTCATTTGATATAAAAGCATTAAAATTATTTTGTGCAGTACTGAAATTTTCATATTGCAGATTTGGCCTGCCATGTGTTTACACCTGAATAGCAAAAGTATTTAAAGTAAATAGTGTTTCTTGATTTTCCTTCATTTTTAGAACGGTAATTTTTGTAAAATTATCAGGTATTCCAAAATAAAAACATGGAAATGGCACAGTGTAATGTTTTGGCAATCACTGCTTTAATTTAAAAGCCAGTTTCCGCGCATCAAGTGTCCCCCCACACCCAAAAGGGGAATATGGGGAGGGGGGGCATAGATTTAATAATTTGTTTGACACTTTTGTCTATCTGTGATTGTTTAGTGTGTGCTGTATTATATTTGAAGATTTGTTCCATTGTGCCCTGTAGTTCTAGAGAAAGAATCTTCAGTTTGAACATAAGATGAAGATAAGATAGTCTTTGAGATGTGGTTACGGAAGCCTCCCCCTCCTGAGAACATCTACTAAAATAAAGCATGCTTTTTCTCTCAAGGATGTGAACTTTTTTCATACATTTTCTGGGAATTTTGTAGAATGTGTGTTTTTTTAAGAGGTGAACTTTACACTGTTTTGGAACGTTTACTTTGTAATTTGTTCTATTTTGTTTAGAACCTCCCTTGGGCTGAATTCAAACTGGGAGTGATGTTGCCACGAACTGCTGTCACTTGGGGAGATGGCACATGTAGTGTCTTCCTGCTGCAGCCCCCTAGGGATAAAATAGGGGCTGCATTGAATGGGGTATAAGTACCACTCACTGCCGCCAGTGATCACATGTTCAGATGCTGTTTTTTTTTTAAACTAAGGATGCCCTGAAAGTGCTCCAGTGGCTGTCAAGGTGCCATCCACGCATGGCAAATATTTTTTACCCCAGCTAAATTCAATATTCCACTCATCTATCATAAAAGAAAATTTTGGAATTTAAAAGCTAGGCCTGATTATTTAGTGTTATCCTCTTTATCATTAGCTGAAATTCGTTGAATCTAGATATTGCTTTATTCTTACAGAATTTTAAAGGAACCACAATTTAAAATCTAAGAAAAAAAAAAAACATAATATATTTACTAAAACACCCATAAAATCTTCATGTTGTGATATGAATATATTATTATTAATAATAAACAGGATTTATATAGCGCCAACATATTACGCGGCGCTGTACATTAAATAAGGGTAGCAAATGACAGACAGTTACAGAACATGACACAGGAGGATAAGAGGACCCTGCCATAAGGAGCTTACAATCTGGGAGGTGGGAGAAGTCTTACACAAGGAGTCTTACACAATGAAGTCAGCGGTGATGCCAGATTTCCTCCACTGGCGCTCATCTGCACGAACAGTCTTTTGTAAGTGTTTGGTGTGATTGTTGAAGGTGAAAATTAGAGATGGCGGGGGAGGAGGAACTCTGTATGTACAGTTAGGGGAGAGAATGAGACCCACACCAGCCCCTAGTCTGTTGCTAGGTCTAGGGGTATGTGTGAAGTGCAGGCCTCCATAGGAAAATACAGCAGCACAAGCAGAGTCTGTGGATAGAGGTTCATTTATTGCCAACAGATCTGGCATTCCATAGACTGCCAGAGAAAGGAGGTAAGAACATATAGGTAGTGGGAAAAGTAATGAGGTTAGGAGTAGTGCTAGTTGAATATCTCACTATTCATTTCGACAGCTATTCGATCGAACAGTGAGATTTTGTTCGGGTGATCGAATGCCGAATTCGAACACCATTAAAGTCAATCTTGGGAGAATTCAGGTTATTTTTAGGGCCTATTAAGGGCTGCAAGAGCAATCAGATTGCTCTTGCAGCCCTTTACTAGTTGTATGTGTTCTTGGATAGAGTTTCTCTATCATGTCATTGTAGGATAACCTGTAAAAATAGATAAATACATAAATAAACACACTCAATAAATAAATTTAACATTAATTTTAATTTTTTTAAAACATTTTTTTAATCCGAATTCTTACCTTTAAATTTCGTTTTTTTTTTTTTTTTTGGGGGGTCGGGTCTACCTGAATTCGAACAGCCATTTTCAAGTCGAATATAAGGATAACCCGACTTCGAACACCAACACTACCGTGTTTCCCCGATGATAAGGCAGGGCCATCAAATAAGACAGCCCCCCCTTTTTAGGTAAAAATGAAAAATAAGCCCCCCCCCCGCAAATAAGCCACCCACCGATTACTTACCAGAATCGCGTGGTGCGGTGGGTGACTCCGTGTGTGGTTCCTCCGTGTGGTTCCTCCGTGCGTCCTCTTCATGAAGAGGAAGTGACAGGACTGAAGTGACTCCGCCCACGCAAACACACGTGACTCCACCCACGCAAACACAGGCAGCTTCCCTCATCCCTCCCTAACGGAGACTGCAGGAGTTTGTTCAGGAGTTCAGACAGGTTTTTTTTTGCTGTGAGCAATACCACTCTATATACGGTAAGCTTTAGAATGGGACATTAAATGGTACAGTATATTATTGATTACAGTAGAAGGGGACAATGAATGGATCAGATTAATCAGAAGGGGACAATGATTGGCACAGATTGATCTGAAGGGGACAGGAATGGCACATGATTGATCAGAAGGGGACAATGATTGGCACAGAGTGATCAGAAGTGGACATGAATGGCACATGATTGATCAGAAGGGGACAGGAATGGCACATGATTGATCAGAAGGGGACAATGATTGGCACAGATTGATCAGAACTGGACATGAATGGCACATGATTGATCAGAAGGGGACAGGAATGGCACATGATTGATCAGAAGGGGACAATGATTGGCACAGATTGATCAGAAGTGGACATGAATGGCACATGAACAATAACTGTGTACTGTAGTCTTCTTCATGGGTAAATAAGGCATCCCCCTGAAAATAAGCCCTAGAGCATATTTTGGCCTTCAAAAAAAAAATAAGACAGTGTCTTATCATCGGGGAAACAGGGTAGTTAGGAGGAGGGTGAATGTTTGTGAGAGGGTAGGGAAGAGAGAAGCTGTGAGGGGGACCAGGGTTGGGTGAGATGTCACCAGCAAGTAGTAAAAGAGAGAAAAAGTGCAGAAGTACAGAGAAAGCAGAAAAGTGAAGGAACAAACAGAGAAGGGGTTACCAGACTGGGGGGGGGGGGGGGGGGATAGAGCAAGCAAAGAGAGTGCAGGGTGAGCGATACATAGTAACAGGTAATTAGGAGTCCTATGAGTACATAATGCAGTGCAGCAGACTGAAGTCCATGTGAGCAGCTCCTGTAATATGGGCTTTAGTAAAGCTTGTCATCTTGTTGAGGTCCAGGAGTGGCATAGCAATCAGTCAGTGAGAAGCTTGGTGAAAAAACAGTTCAGGATGGCAGCAGGAGGGGTAGTGCAGACTTTCAGGTGGTTCAATGATGGTTCAGTCCCGAGGCATGAGATGGAAGTAGCAGAATGTGATGTCATGTCCAATTCTGTTCCAATTCCCTCTATAATTCTCAAAGCATTTATAATTTGGCATAAGATTTGGGCACGAGGCCAGGGTCCCACGTGACCTAGCCTGATGTTTATATAGAAGTGCTTTGGGCCCCGAATATGGATGGACTGATGAGAGTAACAAGGAATTTTGAATATCAGTTGAACCTGGGTAGGGGAGGGGATTGACAGGGGAATAAAATCAAATAACAATAAACTGGGACGAATGGATTGGGAGTAGATAGTGCTATAGCCAGATTCAAATTCGTGCAGTTAATCTAAAATGCACAGCATACCATAGACAATCACATGGAAATTGCACACAGAATGGGGATGGCAGTCAGATTGCACAGCATACCTGTAGATGGAGAGATAAATGCAGATTAGGTGCAGGCAGATAAATGATGTCAGTTCAACAGTGATGGTAGTTGCTATGAAGAGTGATGAAGATAGTGACGATGATGTTGAAGTAATATATTAAGTAAATCCCATTTATTGCTCTTGACATGATTTTCAGTTACTTCCTCTGCTTCTTCAACTTGTAAAATGGGAAAATTATCAGAGCTACAAACAATTACAGTGACTTGTTAATTACATCCCAATATCTATAATTCATTCAAGATAAAAAATAAATAAAATACATAATTTTGTTTGCACTTACATAATGCTTTAGTACTTTAAAAAGTTTATATCTGAAATCCAACTGACCTTTCTATTGGCTTAAATGGCAAACATCCAGAAGGTGTCCTCACTATCCATGAAACGGCATCAACCTTCACCAGGAAACTATTGCTTCCATCCAAAGTTTAGGCCTATGACTATAATGAATAAATTAAAATAAATAATACATAAACAATACATTTTTCTGATTTATTTTTCAGCATAATAAAACTTTTATAAATACAAAAAAAACATGTTTGTTTTTTATGAACTAGGATATAAAGCAAATTTCTGTATGCATAAACCCTTACTTCAAAATACTACTGTTGCTATGTTTGATACATTTATACAGGTAGATTAAGAAGAAGTTCTTTTTACGGATCTCTTACAAACATCTTGGCTGTGAGAATAAATTTACCCTTTTCTAATATTCATCTCAGCATTTTTTAAGGTAAGGGCAGAATGTGGTTTAACAGTTTTCTTTTACTTGACATCTGCTGAACTTGTTATACGATCACTGATAAAGTTTTATGTTTCAGATAAGAGCCTTTAAGTGTCAGAACTTATAAGAAGTTAGCTTCATGAATGGCCTTCTCTTGTAGTGCAAAATGTGATACTGCCAGAAACTTTTATTAAGAGCAAAGTCATTTTTTTTATGTATTCTATTACTGTCTTTGCACACATGCACATCATTTTTGGATGAATGAGAACAGAATCCCATCATATATAAACTACATTTTATAATTAATATATATAAAGAATTTTTCTAATAAATGAAAAAAAAAACTGAAAAATTAATTTTATAATAAACATTGATCTTTTTTTTTTAAAAGGTCAAGTCCAAAATGTAAACCCCTCCCCTCTTCTGCAGTATGTTTTCTTTTTACATTGGGTGTTTAAAAGTATTCATATTCTCAAAGCTGGACTTCAGGCTTCAAACACACTTAAAATACATAAAAGGAAGATGTCTTATCTGCAAAAGAAATTTTGTTACTGCATATTCCATCCTGAAATGTACTTTCATACAGCACAACCCTCTGTCACTTTGTTTCCATGAACATGCTCATAGTTAGTACATGATCACTATGGGTATAGTTTGACTAATACAACACAATACACAATATACACAATATATATATACAATAGTACTTTGATTATTTTTGCACTTTACATGGCTTTTTTTTGTTTAATAATTCATAGTGTTATTGCACTCTTGTTTATAATGTGTGGGAATAAGAGCCTCATACTAGCTTATGTACACTAAGCTTGTTTTTGTTTTGTTTTTTAAATTACCCATTTTTTAAAGCACAGTACTTTAGTCCGGATGAACAGGTAAGCAATGACAATGATGGTATGCATCTCAAATTTCATAGAGGTGTAGAATTTTTCTTAGGTGGAAGTGCATGCAAATGTTCAGTATTTGTCTGTCTGCATACTGAATCACTGTATTTTAGTTCAAAAGAGCAAATACTTAAAATGTTGCATTATTCCTGTCCACATTTTTTGACAGCCTATAATTGTGAGTAAATTATTTTTTGTTTATTTCTTTGATAAAAGATAACACTTACTATTTTACCAATATCAATTCCATATACTTTTCCTCTTGAAGTATAACTCTAGCCTTATTGCCTTTATTTAACCTATTGATGCATTTTTTGGTATCTGTCTCCTAAATGAATGACACTATGCTGTGCTATAAATGCAACATAAATTAATTTCTAGTGATTGCAGACATGCTGCAAAATGCTTTAATAGAAAATTGCTGAAATGTTAATAGGGAGCTTACATATAATTTTAATAGGTGTGCGGTCAGTACACTTACTATTCTTACCTTTCTCTGTCTTTGTTGTCAGCAAAAACAATACCAGTATTTATTGACCAAAATAAATTACCATGCACATTTATTAATGTACCCTACTTGTATAGTAATATGGATTTTATTCTTTGTAATAGATCCTTACACAGCCTTTAAGCAAATACTTTGTATAATATAGGAGATTATCTAGGGTATATAGAGTTAATTTTGCCTCAACAGTCCTTTAAAGAGTTTGCCTAGACTTCCTTCTGAACAATGGCGCTCTGGAGCCAACAAATTCGTAATTGTATGTCTGCATTGTGAGACATTCTTAGGTTATTGTGGTGGTATTTATTAACGTCACTTCTGTACTAATAAGTATTCTGCTAGCTAGAGGGAAAGCTGCACCTTAGGAGCTGCAGAGGAAGGATTTTTTTTGGCATCTGCTTAATTCCTTCTGTGAATCTTTCTGAACCTGATGTGTTTTTACATTTAACCCACCTGTCATCAGGGGGGCAGCTCTGGCATTGGAAAGCAAAGCCCTGTGCCCCCCACGCATAGATACAGAGCAGGACATAACATGGGAGGTCATTTTTTGGCAAAAAGATCAGTTGCAGGAAGCAAAACTATTAACTTTTCCATTTTCATGGCTTTTTTGGTCACAGTTTAGGTCTTTATTACTGGTTGGTTTGTGTATATACATTATTTAGTGATGCCTTGTGCCTTAACATCAATGTATTTGAAACAAATTGAGTCCCTTTATAAAGCAGCTAATGTGAACATTCACAACTAATTTATTGATGATATATATTTAACAAAGTAGGGCTAAATCTTGGCATTGTCCTTGCTAACACGGATAGTTAGCAACTATGCTTGCAAATATGCACATGTCCTTAGATTTCTACTCTTAAAAGAACCATATAAAAACCCTATTTAATTGCAATTGATTGTTTCTTGTAGTCACTGTTGTAGGCATATCATCCAGTCTAATAGTTCCAATGATGTAATTATCCCTGGACAGGCCAATTCAGTTTCTAGAGGAGTCATTATTGGCATGTAAACCCAAAGGGCATGGTAAACACCAGAAAATTACTTTTCTTTACTCTCTGTTCACAGACTTTCCCAAATTCCTTTAAATAAAATCAACAGTAATTTTTAGACTTTTTTATGTGCTTCTGTAATTTGATATTTGCATGGTTACCTGATTATAGCAACAATTAAAATGTTTAATGCTTTAAAAAGCATTCATAGCCCAATATTTTATGACATTGGTGCAAGAAACAACCAATTTGCCATTTATTATTTTTGTATTGATTTTGTATGTCTAAAGACAGTTCTAAATTCCATGAAATTGTTGATTCCATAATTATGGTAAAGATTAATTATTTTGCATGAGCAGGGTATTTCGGATCATCTATCCCAACCATTACCCCTCCCCACAATACCCACCCTGCTTCCCAACCACTTCCCAACCATTAATGATACATACACCAATATGCACCTAAATTGGGTGGCAAGCAGCTGTTTATTAAAGCATAAATAATTCAATTACCGTTCAAAAGTACCAAATAAATAAGAAATAAATAACCCATAAAATACATAAATAACAATAAATAACAAACTTTAAACATTTAAATTGCAGCAAATTTACGTAACCAAATTAACCCCAGATAATATAACCATTAACTAATAACCACATTCCCGCCATTTACTGAAACTTTACCATACACAACAATAACCCTAAATATTATAATTTTCAAGTTTCAGATATAAACCCAACCAACCATGCTGCAGGTCCCAGGAGAAAAAATCCACACTCAACAGGAAGTTAACCCTTCCAACCAACTCCACCTTAGGCCTTTAGCTGCCCAGCACCGCCTCAGGAGCCATGAATATCCTTTCACCATAAAGTGGGGGGACCCTAGCAAAGAGGATTCCCCCAGCCAAAATCCATCAATACCATGCACTGGTTCTTTGCCCTCCAAAACCCCAGCCGCCACAGCGCCCAGGCGTGAAACCTCACACACGAGCACTCCTCCACACCCGCAGGGCACGCTGAATACCATCCTACAGACCCAGAAACCGCATATTCGTACCTTTGGCATTTAGATATACGCCATCTCTCCCCAAGTACCGCCATGTCTCGACCTCCAACTTTTGATGGCACACCGCAATTCCCCCATTCCGTGCCACAAAAAGGCCCACCTTTATTCACCTTTACTTGAGCCTTGTTAATCTTTTCCACTGATCTAGCACCCCTCCAACTGGTTATAGCAACAATATCTGACCATACCACAATCACCCCAGGGAACTCCACCCTCAACCTTGAAAAATCCAAATTAACGTCCCTAGTGAGGGCCCTCATCGATCTTTTACCCAAATCATTTCCCCCTGCATGTATCACCAATATACCAGGGGGTTTATCCAAACCCCCAAACTTGCAGATTTCCGGCACCACTCTGCTTCATAGAAGACCCAGGCACCCTGATCCATCGAACAAGAACCTCTGCTTTCGACAGGCCCAGTTGTCTTCCATATGGCCGCACCTCAGCTCACCTCTCACCCCACCAGACGTAGGAGTGCCCAACTATCAACACTGGACCAGCCTGCCCATCTAAGGAAAAATAAACAATAAACAAGGACATGCCCATAACCTAAAATCCCCCAAACCAAACACCCCCACGCCCCTCCTTTACAGCAAATGGGACCAAACATACTGAAATCTCCTGGATAAAGGGTGAGCGAGAATGCCTCTGGCATTCTCACAAAAATTTCCTCGAACTTCAGATGGGTCTGCTAAATTTTGGCAAACCGATTTCAGGAAACCATTGGAAGATCGAGGAAATCATATGACTCCCTGGTACTAAAGGTTAATTACCCTCTAGTGTTCCGGGATTGCAGTGGATTCTCAGGGCTGCAATCGTTCATGAATCCCTGGGAATCCTCCTGTTTGCGATCCCGGGCACTAGAAGTTAGTTAACCTCTAGTGCCCCAGGATCACAGTGGATTCTCAGGGCTGCAATCGTTCATCCTGTTCACTGGCACTGCATTCATTGATCAGCACAGCCCACAATCTTTTTTTTAAATTTTTTTTTTAAATTCGATCTCGTTTGGCGAATTTACACTGGCCGTTCTCGCTTACAATCTTGGTAAGTGGGAACAGGCAAATTCGCCCCGAGATCGAGAATTAAAAACTCCCTTGCTCATCCCTACTCCTGGACTGCCATCTGCCAATCTGTCTTATGGCCTCCTCCCCCAACCGCAATTTGGCCGCCTCCGTAGCCGCACTGATTCTAAATGAATGAGAGGAGTACCCATCCACCGCCTCCAACCAATTTATCCAAACATTTCTTGAAAACCGCAATAAATTGAAACCTGGATAAAAAGGACCCATCCTCATGAACCAGTAAAGGGCCCCCATAATAGGTCTAATCCCCACCAAATCCTCCACCGCCTTAACCGGGCAAACTGCAGACCTCACCATGCGAAACACAACCATCTTAAAACCCCTCCCACCCTGATCAGTCTTAGACTTCTTAATCAACAAACTCACCATGTCCGCTGAACGCTCCAAATTTCTTAACAAGATTCCCCCCCGTCCTATACTTGGCCGGACTTACCTATTCCCCAATTTGCATAGCCCCAATTAAAGCAGGCACAAAAGCCCCTTTTAACCAAACTCTTTCATACTCACCAGTACAAACCCCCTCCGATTCCCCAACCAGCCTGTGAAGTAATTCAAAAGACACCGACGCCAAGTATCTGTCGTTGCTTCCCCCTTTCTATACCCCTCAACTACCTGCCTAACCACAAACTCTTTGGTCACATCCGGTACCCCATGCAGCTTAAAGCAAAACTCCTTCCCCACCAACTTTTTACTCACCGCTGCCCTAGACACCCCCTCCGCAAAATCCATCGCCAACCAGAACAATAGTGGATGAACATAATCCTCATTCGACGGTCCACCCCCAAACCTATCCCGTAATATCGACCATTCCCGCCATACTCGCCCTATTTACCGACCTCTGAATTAAATCGTTGATAATTACAATTCTCCACAAGTGTTCTGGACAAGAAAAACCCTTGCTGCTCCGCCTCCCACGCCAGCTCGCGAAACCTGTCCCACTGAAAATGAGACAACGCATCTGCGATGATATCATGGACCCCTGGAATGTGCCGGGCAAAGACAAAAATATTATACCGCAAACACCGCAGAACTAAATACCGCAAAAGCCTGATCGCCGGTCCCGAAGCCACAAAAATACTGTTAATGGCCTGCACCACCCCCAGGTTGTCACAACGAAGTCGAACTTTCTTTTTGGACAACACTGACCCCCACAATTCCACCACCACCACAATCGGAAAGAGTTCTAAAACTACCAAATTCCTCACCAAGAGAATGAAAACAAGAGAGGCTGATTTTATGATATGAATATGTTTTGAAAGTGTGTTAAATGATTACTAATATACCTGACCACATAATACAGTTCACACATTTTGCCTACAAACCCCAGCCTCTCTTGTCTTCATTCTCTCTTCATATATTTTTCTGAGGTAGGCATGCAATACATTTTCTCAGACAACCTTCTCAAGGGCAGGTAGTTTCCATTCTTTTCTTCCCCTCCTCACCAAGCCTGCCGTCCTCCAGGTCTCAGGCCACCTTCCGACACACCACTTGCCCCCAAAATACACACCAAAATCCCACCACCCCGCCACGTCCGTAAACAATTCCAAGTCAATCGGACCCTCCAGCCAAAAAGCCCTGCCATTAAAGGAACCCAGAAAAATCGGCTAAACCTCCAAATCCTCTTGCAGCTCGCTTGTCAATCTAATAAAATTTGACAGCGAAACCACCCCTGAAGTAGCAGCAGACAACCTACTACAAAAAATTCTCCCCATCTGCATAACCCCGCAGGCAAAGTTAAGCTTACCCAACAACGACTGCCCTTCCTTTAACTGCATTTTTCTCTGACCACAAGCCTCCTGGACTTCATTCCGCAACACCACCAACTTGTCCCACGGCAACCTACTCTCTGCCAATGTGTCCAAATCGATCCTGAGAAAAACCAGTGAAAAAAAAGAAAGAAAAGCCGCAAAATGTCTTGATGCACCGAAAGCAGATGGAAAGCCGCCTCATTGTCTGCCTTAGCTAGCAAGGCCTCGGCCCCATATCGCCGCACCCACTTAATTGCCGTATCTAAAGAAGCATACCCATCTCACAAACCCAGGTCAATACCATCATTCACTGACTCCCCCGGGGGGAATGATAAATGATTTTGAATTAACTGAAACTTACCCACCTCCTTCCGTACGAGTCCCAACGGAGACACCACCAAGCCCTCCAGGGGAGGCTCAGCAAATGCCCCCCCATCCTGCTCAAACTCACCTACTTTGCCAGTTTCTCCACCACCAACTCCGGATGCCCTAATGCCGATTTCAAATTCCTAGAGACATCCTCGACTTTGCTATGGCGCTCAGAATCCAAAAACCAAACTCAAACCCGTCCACCAAAACCCGCACCGCCTCCACATCTTGTTTTTTATTTAAAAAAGGATGCATCCTTTCTACCCTCACCAGTGTCATCCCTTTTTCCAGCGGCCTCTCCCCCTCTTTCCTCCCTGCTTGAAGCAGCGTGAGAGCTTGTGCGCGCCACCGCACCCCGAGCACTCATGCTGGAATCGGCATCTCCCCACACGTTTACAACCCACCTTATTGAAGAGCTACCAGATTTCCTTCTTCCTAACGGCCAACAAACCCCCTGATTGTTGACTGTCGCCCCACCCTGAAAAAACTAAAGGCCCTCTGTCCTCACTGACATCATAGGGCATGTCTGCAAACTTATGTCCTTATGATCACAGCGAAGCGTCGGCCTTACCAATTTCCTCTGGGGGAACTGCTTGTCATAGAGCAATCCTCCCTAATGGAGTCCAAGTTGCAAAATAAAGCAGCACATTGATCAGGCTGCTTTTCCTCCACAACACTCACCAGGATCCTGCAGCCAATTGAAAAATGTGCGAGGAATCAAGCGAAACTGCCGTTGCTCTCTCTCCTCCCTTCCACCATCCCCCCCTGAACTCTTATGCAAATTCAAACGCTCCAGCGGCAGAAGCGAAAATATGTCAACAAACTCATCCCTCCAAATATTCTCTCGCACATCCTCCTTCAGGTGAGCCCCAGCGGTCCCTAAAAACAGACATTGACCTCCCCCCAACCCGAATCACTGAGCCCCCCAGGGGAGTCCCCGATGCCCACGCTCCCCCCTCCCCCCCACAGCCCCCTGACCACTCACCATCGTGTCCGCCCCCCACACTCTTATCCATCCCTTGCTCCAAATCGCCCCCACCAGCACTCCCCACCCCCCACTACCAGAGAGCCTGCGCACCATTTCCCGCAACCCCTCCAAAACAGCTGCCACTCCCCTGCTTTCCCTTCTCCCCCCCTACTCCCCCACATATCACACTGGCCCCCACACTCCACCCGACCAACTGCACTGCACCTCCTGGCCCCCCAAACCCTAATCCCCCTCCTGGAAAGTACCCCTCATTCGGGGCCCCGCAGAACACGAGGCGCTGGCTTCAGGGAAGGCCTTAGGCCTACAGGCCCTGCTTAAAGGACATCTGGGGTTACACTCCCTGGCAGCCGCAGCCCCTTCCCCTGAACTCCACCGGCGATGGGGATTCCTCCCTAGCCTAACACCGACCTAGGCCCTGCTAACCCTGGCCCGCTGGCTAGAAGGGTTCCTTGAGGGGCTACTATTATGGCGCTGCCCGCTGAATAGTTTTAGGACTGGGGCACGCTGTAGGCTAATTCCTCCAAGGCTGTAACCCTGCCAACCTAGCTGCAGAGGAAAGAAGACATTCTCCTACTTCCTGCCCTCTCCTACCCTCCTGCGGAAACTTTTTCTTTCCAAAAGAGG
The DNA here is from genome assembly GCF_032062135.1 of Pyxicephalus adspersus. Lineage (NCBI taxonomy): Eukaryota > Metazoa > Chordata > Amphibia > Anura > Pyxicephalidae > Pyxicephalus > Pyxicephalus adspersus. The sequence goes on along the minus strand of NC_092858.1, from coordinate 83,254,737 downwards.
GCCTCCCACTCCCGTTTCCTCCCTTTTAAGCCCATCTAAGATTGTTCTCCTCCTACCTCCCACTCAACGCTAGCCCTGTTCCCTCCTCCCAGCTATCAAATCCTATTAACCCTTACCAAACCTGGTCTAGGGCTCCCACCCTGTCATGAAGGTCATGCGTGTAATGTTTCAAAGCTACGGGCCTCTCTTTATCAGTTTTGGATTAAAGCTGTACAAGATATTTTAAAATGGTCTTTGTTATACATAAAAATATTATTTAGGGATGCCTGTAAAATAAAAAGCAGATCTATACGCTGCCCATGGACATAGTTAATAGGGAGGAGTGCATTCAAGGTATTGACACATGTAGTTCAGTTTACAAGGATAATCAATCAGAACTCTGCCAACATGTTCCTGTGCAACCAAATCAAAAATCTTTCAGGGAATACAACATGACCAAGACGAGTAATATTATAAACCTCTTCCTGATTTTGATGAGAGGAACAATTCACTTATACTACATGGCAAGATCTGAAAATACCTCCCAAAGGTTAAGTTTTTAATGAGAATCTCACCTTCTGGTGGTCAGCAATATTTATATATCAGTTGAACTTTCACCTATACACTATTTTACTTTTTTCCTAACATGTGTTAAGTGGTTTCTTCAATTATGGCAGATTATATGTGGTGGCACCTCCTAATGCAGTGTCACCAGCTCAGACATAATTAGTCTAACAATATGTCTTATATAAAACAGCTTAGATTAAGAGGAAAAAAAATTAGGACACGGAGGTTAGCTGGTAATAATGAAAATAATATTTGAATTTTTTATGTAGCACCACTTTGTGCAACAAATAATTGATGAGTGCACAGAAAATAATAGAGTTCTTATTAAGTGGATTTTAAAAGGGGAAACACAGTTAAGGCTCTATGGAGATAGAATTCCCTGTGCTAGAAGAACAGGTAATTTACTATTTATTAGCAGCTCTTTATGATGTAAAGAAAATAAATCTCTTAGATGATCTTCTGTATAGGAAACTTCTTCATTAAATTTGGACAGCCTCAAATTTACTCTCATAAAAGGATCCCATAAATGTTCTTACTGTGAATCTGTGGGTTTATTTTTGGTATCCTTTCACAAATGCATACTGGTAGACTATTTAGCTTCTACAAAATGACAAAAAGTGACTCTAGAGAGTTTGGGGTCTGCAAACTCCGGTCTTTAGGCCAGATACCGCCTAGTCTAATGCCGGTCGGATCTGCCAGGGGGCGTTAGGAACTACTGGAGCCAGAGCCGCCTCCATGCTGTTGCGCCCTTATTTACTGAGGCCGTTGTTGATACTTTCGCCGCTGCGGTAAATAGGGAACGCTCCCTGAAGGTAAATCCCTCTCCTCCGCAATGCATACGGAGAAGAGGGATTCACTTCAGAGGGCGTTCCCTGGTGATGGGCGCAGAGATATTAGGGCGGGATTAGTCCGGCCTAGTGTACTCCCGCCCACCCCTGAAATGGCCTAGTGGCCAAAAAAGTTTGCCGACCCCTGGTCTAAGGTAATCAAGCGAAAGCTCCTCTGTGGACACAGTTTTATATGAATGATCCTGTGTAACTAATATGCAAGTGAGTTGAGTATTTGAAGATAAATAATAATTTGATTGGGGCAGAATCAGATTAATTTACTACTGACTTCCGCAACAGTGTATTTGAAAAGTATCTTTTTGTTGGAAAACTGTTGCAGATATGCATCTTACAAATCTAGATAATACAGAACACATTGGTGAGATTTTAAGAGATCTTGAGAATAAAAAACACAGAGACAGGAAAATATATAATAAACAATAGGGAGAACAAAGTAATTAGCGAATTACATAAAAATATATGAGAATAGTTGTTGCATTTAACAACTTCTGTTAAACTACTACTAAGTTCCATCTTTTTTGCAAAAGGTGAAAAATAATCAGGCCCTTTTAGGAGTAAAGGGAACATTCGAGATCTGAAAAGTCGTTTTTTTCCTCATTGTAACTTTTTTCTTCTGAAAATATAACTTAAAGCTAAATCAGAAAACATAAAGTATACAAAGTCTAGGCACTTTATAGAAAGTGTCTTGCATTAATTTTCTAGAAATCTAACATATTTCACAAACAAAAAATATAACACCATAGCAAAACTGAAAAGAAATGTAGGCACATTTTTTTTGAAAATCATGTTTTAAAATTCTATTATCAATATGAAAATGCTGTACAAGTACTAGTTCATGTGGCTACACTAATGCATGACATCCCAACCAATAATTACTTTTTTTTAGAAGCCTGAAAAAAAGAATTGCCACAATTCAGTATTTCTCTCATAACAATATACTGAATGAAAATTTACTGAATATTCACAGCTTATTTCACATGCACAACTTTCCCTCTGATAACTCTACATTCACTTTCCCCAGTGACTTATGATGCATGTGTCACCTATACTGCCTCAAGAGACCTAATGTGTTCAGTCTCCTCTCCTCTTCCGGACTGACCTACTTCCATGAGGTATTCCCCCATAAAACATATGGTGCTCTGAGACTCAAATCTTCAGCATGATGTCAGGTGAACTGGATCCTTACTACATAATCTCTATAAAGCTCACAAATATGTAAGGCAGACATCTCTTGAGGCTTGACGTAGACATAGACTTAGACCTATTATTCCTCCGATTAACATTTTAACATTTTTTGTTTCTGCAGGCTAGTTGGAAATGTGCTAGGAATCCCTGGTATATTTTCTTTTGTAATAAATATAATGATCTGAACATTTTATGCAAAAGATTTGCAAAATAATATTGTCAAAAACAATGACTGCCAATATATATATATATATATATATTACATTGTTATTGTCAAAAAAGAGGCCCGTATTAGAAATGTAGCTTCATGATCTGAAGGAGGTAACAAAATGGATGTGGTTAAATGAGCATGATTTAACTAGTGAATTATTGTTTTAAGTATATTTGCTATATAATTTTAATATATATTTAATATATATATAAGTATAATTTTCAATATATTCTGCAGTGGAGGTGAAGCATTAGAGGACCAACCACTATAACATCATCTCGGTGTGACTACAATTTGAGTTTAGTTTGTGGTATAGTTTGACACCTTGTCAAAAAAACAAATATTCATTGTGATTCTGAAATTACTTCTGCCCAGAATTCAGCTCTAGGACTGGTGCTCTAGTTTGCTCCCAGAACTCAAAAACATAGTGGATGTTTAATTGTCTTCTACTTAAAGTTGGTATGTGTATGATGTATGAATGTGGTTGAGGAATTAGTGTGTACGATCATTTAGAACAGGGACTAAAAGTGCATTACTGTATGCATTCAATAAAGTAAATTAGTAATTGCTGAAAATACTAATTCCATGGCTGCCATGCTTATCCTTGTTTCAGTGACCTGAAACAAATATTCAAATCAGGAGTCCTGACTTCAATGACCTTCCAGTATCAATGGCTCTGAAAATAGACAACCAAAAATGTTGCCTGGAAATGTCCATGCAAACCAGTGACTCTCATTGCATTTTTTTAAAAAAACGTTTTTATTATAGCCCTGGAGGAAAGCCACATGTCATGAAATATTGCATGATTGTACCAGACACTGGTGCGTCTCTATTTTTTCTGTACTACTGCAATCCCAGCATGCAGGGAATATCTTTGGTTACTGATGAGCTGAAAATGACAGCATTCTTTGTCTAGTGGGTCCATGATAACAATATGGAATATATTAGCCAGCCTGTCATTCACTAGATGTAGTTGGGCTCCAATTTTGAACATGCTGGGTATTTTATTAGAAGTGCTGGTTTAATCTAATTTAACAGCCATGGTCCCTCATTTACTAACATTTAGCAGGATAATAAGTAGCATGTTCCTGTTTAGCTGCCAACATTGCATCCTAATTAGTACTTTTATATTAATAATTAAAGAAAATTGTGAATGGGATGTTTAGCAAGTATTAGAATAGTACAGAAAAATCTAACATTGTTTAGCATGAAAAATGCTTATAGTCAATCAATGATTTGCCCATTTAGTGCAATAACTGGTGTGCATTATCCCCCCCGCTGTCCCTAGCATTATTTCAATTCAATTTCTTTCAGGCATGGAGAAGCATGCAACTAATGCCATATTTCAAACCCATTAAAAAATATATTTGGGAGCAACTTTATGTACGTTTGCATCTACACTTACTGTTTTCTCGTAGTTTTCCTGTAAAGTCCACAAGAACCTGTTTTCTACCATTGCAATTCACTTAATGTAGCTTGTTGATGATATGGCTATGATACCGTACTGTTTTTGAATACAGAGCATAGAGACTGCTTTAAGCTGTTGCTGCTTGAGCTACAGTAGGATGTAAAAATGTTGCCGGGGACCTCTGCTGATTTATATGCCAAAGGCTTTCAGCCAGTACGTGGTCATGGCTACACATACTCCTGCCCATTGCTTTCTGGATTGACAAACCGCCTTCTGCTGATGATAATATTTTCTCAGTGGGAGCTGCAGGGTATGATTTAATTAATAATTGCTTGTCATTGGCTCAAATTATAATATATATATATATGTATATATATATATATATATATATATATATATATATATATATTATCTAAAGAAAACCAGAAACCGGTCTAGTGTATTAGCAGTGATTGCCTACCTTTGTCATGTCAAATATAGTTTTATATACTGAAGCACTTTTTTATCTCAACTTGACTATAAAGCAGGCAAACATGTTTTAAAATCATTACAAATTTCTTTACAATTCACCTTGACTAACTGTGATCATTAAAGATTTCATAAATGGAGTCAGCATCAGGAGAGTATTTTTCACATCAAAGTCATCGAGGGAGATTGTGAACATTAATCAAACTTTACATCACTTTATATAAAAAGCCCCTTATTCATGTGATCACTTCATTGTGTTATAAAGGGCACTTTTTACTAAATTTGCAATGAGAAAATGTTTGTGCACCCGATTATATACCAAAACGCATTCCTGTCTTTTTTTAAAAGCAATAACGTTTTGCAGAATAAACTTTAATAAAGGAAAAGTAGCAAGAAGTATATTTTATTAATAGGTCAATAAAAATGGAATGCCCATCAGTGTTGTAATAATGTACAGCTGCAAAGAATAATAAATATTTTTTATATTACGCTCCATCATGATGAAAAGCACTTAATGCTTTCATGACCAGAACAATTTTGACATTAAGGGAATATGCTGGAATAGCTCCTAATCATATAGCATACCATAACAAATTTTTATTGAATGCTTAAACCAAACAGAGAATATATAGGCATACCAATGGAACTATTGTGCAGTTAAAATATAATTTACAGCACAATGAAGAAAATTGCACTTTGGCATTATTTAGCAATTAAAAAGTTTATTTACCATGATCCATATAAATATATATATATATATATATATATATATATATATATATATATCCCTAGATTTGCAGACACAAGTGTTTTGATGATATACTGGAGTCAACATTGTGCTAATCAGGTGCTTCTTGCATATGCAATATCTGGGGTAATTAGTTCCATGTGGACTAGATAACATATACAACTAAGTTCATTAGAAATCATTAATGTCTGCAAGTTAGCTAGCCCTGTTTTATTAGCATGCAAGCCTATAAGAAATAATGTGATTCCAGTGTGGTAAGTGTTTTGACATTTTGACATTTTGTTTAATTAAGTTGGAAATAAACTTGTTAGTGTGGGCTGTGCATAGTTGCTGATTATGGGACATGCCTACCATCTTCTTTGTGCTCTCCAGTGTTGATGGGTCCAGGATACTGTTACTACTGCATTCCCTGCAGCCCCAATCTGTGTTGCAGACTCTTCTGAATCAACTACAATAATCTTTGGTCATTGAGTGGCCACTGAGTATGGAAGTCTTGCGTGTGTGCAGGAGCTCTGTTGTCTCAGAAGTGCTGAGAACAGAGCCAGGGTTTCTGCTAAAAACCTCTAACTCCTGGAACCTTTTTGTGTGTTAACTTCAGGTGCACCTCAAAGCAGTATGTATTAGATAAAGAAACAAGGCAGCACAAGCTTGCTTTGCATTTACTGTATGTCTGCCTGAAGTAAACCTCCATCCTAACTATTTATTAAGGGATGACTAAAATTGGGAAGAGGAAACCAAAACCCCATTAGCTAGCTGGATGGAAGACCAAATAAACTTTTTAATAAAAGTTTATGTGTGATCCACACAATTACTAAAACAGACAATGTCTTATAAAACATACAACAATTACTACAAACAGTAGGTAGTCCTTGAAAGCTTACAATCTAAACATCTAGTTCGTAATCAAAGTAATAGTAGCTCTTCAAAATGCTGATTGTAATATATTAAAAATGCTTAATAAATGGAATTACCAAAAATACAAAAAAAGCTGCCTATCCTTTCATAATCTAGGACTATCACAGAAGCGGTTAATTACAGTTATAATATAGAACATTTCCTTTCACAACACAAATAGTAGACTGTGAACTGTATTTGTTTAAACATATTACATTTTTTAAATGCTCTTTTGTGCATTATTAACATGCCTTAATTCAAAACACATAAAAAAGGTTGGATATGCTTGTTATGATTCAGTAGAGAAAATGATCCTCAAAAACATCTTTAAGCGGAACACTAATCTGCTGTGATTAAATATGCCCTGCGGTCTGCCATTAACATGGCCTTCACTGTCATTCCATTCCCTTTGGACTGGAGCTGTCCAGTCTTGTTGACTCGGTGTGAAGCATGAGGACCCATCTCAGCTGGAAATCCATCACTCTGGCAATTAGCAAGGATCAGCTGTGCTCACACATGTGAAAATTGCTGACTGTATAAGAGAGACAAACATAAATGCTTGACACATTTCTTCCCCTCTCTATATGTCTTACAGACTAAAGTAACAAAGGGTAAGAAGTAGAAAATGGTATAACATTATGTGACCATAAAACTGTAGAAATATATTTTTATACATTTTCATAGTGTTCTCTGTTTGGATAAAGCTATATCTATTTTTGTGGTTGGACCTGGACTTTCTACTCTACATGAATCTTTAGCTATTAATATTCACTTGCATTTATATAGCACCAACAGATTATGCTGGACTTTACAAAGTCTACAGTCAGGTCACTGTTTCCCAAAGGGGCTCAAAATCGAACGTCCCTACCAATGGGGCAATTTTGAGTGACCAACCGACCTGTGGGAGGAAAAGAGTGCACTGTAGTAAATCCGCATAAACAAAGAGCGAACATAAAAACTCCTTGCCAATAGTGTCCAGGCCAAGATTCAAACCTGGGACCTAGCACTGCAAAAGCAAGAGTGCTAACCTCTGAGCCAACTATTCAGCCTACACCAATGCCACTATAGAAATGCACAAATATTTTATATTTTTATATTACCCTTGTCAAATGGGCAGGTTTTTTATACTTGTATTTTACACAACATATCTTACCTGCAAATAATTGCCTTCCTTTGGCAACAAAAAGTGTTAGAAAATATTACAATTTAGAAATTTTTGGTGCTCCAAACGGAAAAATTGGAAATATCCTGCTGATCCAGTGTGTGAATATAGTACTCTGCATTATTGTCTCAATCAGTCCTGCTAAGTTCACCTTTGTGGACTAAAGAACATATCCTTCTTTATGGAGGTAAGTAGATGGAAGGTGTTTGCAATCTAATAAAACTTTTTTTCCTAGGATGACAAAGCTAATCCTTCAAAAATATTGTACATTGAGTGAGCACTGTAACCTTTAAACACAAATAAATAATCAAAGAAAAAAAGGAAAAAGTAATGCAACCACCACATCCAAAATGTGGTAAGCTGTAATACTAAAATTGTGTTCTTTGCACTTTTCAGGGTGCATGTGCAATAATCTCTCTAACACATTTCTGGTCGGTTTCTGTTGGATTTTATTTTTCTGGTTTTATTTCTGTGGTCTCCTCAAGGTCAAGTGAGTTTTTTTTTGGTTCAGAAGGAACATATTAATTTAAAATAATTTAGCTAGATAGCTAAGCAATTTGAAGTTACAGAACATCCATAAAATTATTTTACAGTTAGAAAATGAAAGATATGGTTTCGACAGGTAGCTTCTAAACTTTCCATGATATGTAAATGCAAAGAAGGCACACTTTGCTCATAATCTCCTACCATGTAATTGGCAGTGATCCAGTTTTTGTCTTTTTATAACATTTCCAGCATATTTTGGCCATCCAGTTACAGACCTTTACCTATAATGGTACCCGAGTAACATGTTTGTAAACCCTCTGCTTTTTGATAATAAATTCAGAAAACGTCAACGTTTTTCAGAAAGAAAGAAGTCGGGAAACAGCAGAAACTAATTTAAAGCAGATAAAACACAATTTTATTTAGCAAGTGAACTTATTCTATGGAGAAAAAAAGATCTGCATCTGGATAAAAGCTAGTTTTATGCTAACAGTTATGAAAGAATCCTTCAAAAACTGATATGCAAGTTTGGTTGGCAACTAACTATTGGGAAATATACTGTATCTGTTCAAATTCCTATTTTTTTTGCAGACTCCAGGTAAAAGATTTCCCCAAAGTATGTTGATCCTGCATGGCGTTGTTACTGTTTCATGTGTAACAGAAAACGCTTTTTCATATGTCATATGAAAAAAAGGGTTCTGTTACATTTGCAACAGTCATTTCCCATATGACAATTTTTCATGTTTTTGTTATCTGTACTAAAAATATAAATAAAATGCTTTAAATGCTCCTGGAAATATCTTGTTTTTCATGATTTTAAGTTTATTAACACAAGAAGCACTGAGACCTGCATTCCTTTAGTAGTATAAAAAGTTGAAGCTCCTGTGACAATGTCAATAAATGAACAGCTATTTGTCTACATCTGTTGGTTTAAAATGGTGTAAATTCCACATACATAAAGTGAGTTAAAGTGTTATACTCTATTATATCTGACTTCTTCAGTTATTCACTTTAATGTAAGAGGAACATGATTCTAACATCCAACTTTGGTCATGATGGCTTGACATATGCTGGGTGCTGTAAATTAGTTTAGAAATAAGTTGGCCTTTAAAATGGTACTGTCAGAAAAAAAATAAAAAAAAAACATTTACCTTTTCTTCTGGAGAGCCCTCAATCCTTCCACATGTGGACTTGAATCAGTCCTGTGCTGTCCTTGAATTCTCCTTCGTCCTGGCACAGGAGACGGAGGAAGGGCTGGGCACTGCCATCTTCTTACATCTTCTTTCTTCTTCTGCCTAAGTCACCCTATCTTGCACTGTGCAGACACAAGATCCGGTAATGTCGTAAATGGGGGGAAAAAAAGTGTGCCGATCTCACTGCGCATGCATGGGATCAGCATTTTTTCTTTTTTGCCCATTGCAGGAGAAAGCCATTGCAGAAGGAGCAGCCTGAAGTTTTAAAGTTATTTAGAGGAAAAAAAGAAGATTGTTTTTACTTTTATATAAATGTTATCCAGCCTTTTACTGTATATATGTCATACCTCCTCCTTAACTAAAGCACAGGCATCACTCTCCTGCGCATGCTTGCAGTTCTGAAGCTGGGCGTGCCTCTGTTTCCAAGTTTTATTAATTCCGTCGAATCCACTGGCCAATCAAAACATAGCCTCTTGGTCAGCCCTGGCTATTTAGCTGGCTCACAGACTGCACTTTGTGTTTGTGCAACAAGTCTTACTAGTGCCGAGCTTCCTAGTTCTGTGATCTAGTTCCTGTACACCTGCTGCAAAATCCAGTGTTTCCTGTGTCCAGCTCCTGTGTTAACCCCTGGTTGTCCAGTCTGTTGGTTCCCAGCCAACTTCCCTGTGCTGTTCCTGTGTTCCTGTCTGCCTGTGGATATCCCTGCATCACCTGTACCTCCTGCTGTTTCCAGTGTCCCCTGTGTTCCCTGTGCCCGCAGTGGCCTCTGCGTCAGTGCTATCTGTCTCCTGGATCCCTGGCTATTGACCCTTGGTGTATGACCTCACCTCTCTTGCTTGCTGCCTGTCTCGACTCTGGCTTTCCTTGACTACCCTTCTGCTTAGTGATTTTGTACCATGCTTGATCACCTTGGTGTGCCCAAGGATCGGAACCTGGCCGTAACCAGCAGCGCAACCTCCTCACCATCACCATCAATTATTCCAGAAATAGATCACTTCAGATCACTTAAGTACCTAACATTATTGCAATTTACAAAATTTAATTCTAGTGTATGAAAGGACAATTATGTCAAGTACGGAAGGGTAAGTTATCAGCTGAAGAACGGCACAGGAAATGTTATTATTTTATTATTGTTAAAATGTATCCAGACCCAAAGTCATAGAGAAGGTGCAAGATCAACAAACTCCAGTTTAACATATTTGGGCTACAGTAAAATAGATTTTCTGGCATACAACATGACTCTATTATAAGTAATTACATCAATATAAAAACTGCCATTATTATTATTACATATTTAGCATTTTGAACTAATAGCATTACATTTTTTGAAGATTACAGTGTTTGTCTTTAGTAGAATCTGGTAAAAATACAGATTATCTTTCATGACAAATTAGACCCCCACAGGAATTTACTGCGGGTTTTTTGGGTTGATACTTATGTAATGTAGCAAGGTAATTTAAAAACATAATAATCTCATTGTTACATTTCCACATTTGCATTATTTACAACAGGCATATTATTTTGGTTTTATTCAGACTGCAATTTAGCTGGCAGTTTCAGGCACTTTGCTGGCTTTTATTTACTACATGTTCTAATTACTGCTAGATAAGACCTACCATCATTAAAATGTTATTGGCTTTTCTCCCAGTTTAAAGATTAGCTAAAATTCCTAAAAAGTTTGATTGGTGGCCCTTTCATATTTAATATTTATTTAAGTACACATATGGATACATTTATAACAAATGGAATGTTTAATTGATTTTTCTATAGATTGCTTAGCTTCCCATACAATATATAATAGTATTTATTTACCCACTCCTAATAGGGATTAGTGAAGTGATCTGGCCAAAAATGTTTTTTTCTGTGAAATTGCTGAAGTTCCCAGCTTTACTCATTGAGCTACGAAAAGTGATTTAGTCTTTTTTTTCTTTTTCAGAAGGTCATGTTTTGCTGGGAGGAGGGGGGGGGGGGTTAAAGGTAGTGTAAAGTACTTCCCTTATAATTTTTTGTATTTTATACTGTATATATTTCAATATATACAATTTAAGTTTAAACTAAGGAACTTAATTTTCTTTGAAAATACTGGAAATTGTTTTAACTCCAGTATATACCTATGGCACAAATATACCAAACGCTGCTGACATTCAAATCAGTAATTAATCAAAATGCCAATAAAGTTAAACGGAATAAATACATCAATGGTGTGGTTTTTTAAAACATTTTTTAATAAAGTGGGTAACATTTTTTTTCTTTCTCCCTTTTTACAGGATAAAGTATTTTGTACTTTTGAGTTGTTTATGATGGGTCACTTGTTCTGAAATTATCTTTTGTGCATTATTGTCCTTATGTAATCTGTGTAACAAATTCATGTGTCTTATCTCCAATGAAAACATGGTGTCAGAAAAACAGTGGTAACTGAGATTTTTTTTCTATTGGCAGTTTAAGGGAAAAGAATCTTGGTTTATACTTGTATATTTATGGTAATTCTTAGTTCTGTACTGCAGCTTTAACCTTCTGAGCGTTAACCCCGAGTGTGGCTCAGGGTAAAAAAACGCTGATATCAGTAACCTCGAGCCAACTCAGGGTAGCTAAAAAAATAAAAAACCTGGTCCCACCAGCATCCTCCAGTGTCCTGCTGGTTAGATCCCATCCTCAGGCTGCGTCCTTTTCGTCCGATCTGTCCCCTGGCAAGTGCACTGACGTTCCCGGGAGTTTCTGGTTGAGGTTGGTGTGTGTGCGTCGGTGCATGTGGGAGCGTGGCGGGAATTTCAAATTATTTTGTATTGGATTTAATACAAAATAACTATGTGGAATCCAATACAAAGTAATCATTTTAATATATATATATATATATATATATATATATATATATATTACAATGATTACATATATTAATCATATATTATATATATATATATATATATATGCTACTGTACAGTTATATTACAGGTTTTAGTATTTTTTATTTTTTTTGTTCTAGCAGATTTTTGTGTTTTTTTATGTAAAGTTTATTATTAAATGTATTACATCTATTAAATATTGGACATAGTTCAGTGAGTTATGCCTAAGAATTACAGGCCTAAAATGTAAAATACATTTTCATGAAAGACAAGGTACCGCTTTTAGATATATAAATCCGGACAGAAATTAACTCCCCAGAAGGTTAATTCTTTTTAATTTCCACATCTGTTACTGCCCATTTTTTTCTTTTGTGAAAAAATAAAGGTAATGAGGCCCATAAATACATTTTTGGGGCAAAAGAACAAGTCTAGGATAGTCAAAAAAAGAGTTGTGTTAACCCAGGCCAAAAACAGCCAAGACCATCTAACCCCTTTCCTATTTATTCTTGCATTATATCAAAATGTCAAAATTTTGCCTGAATATCTTCTATTTAACTAGATGTTAGGGAAATGGAAATTATTAGTTTCACTTACCATGCAGAATCTGCTCTTGCAGAAAGGAGAGCCTTGGCTAATGCAGAAGCAAAAATAAGGTATGTTTTACCCTCTTATCAGGTTTTTATCCTCAATTTATATAAACAAAACATTAACTAAATATATCCTGATGTATAAAAGGAGATAAAATACCCCAACCTGTTCCTGGTTGTGATTTAGTGGGTAAAATGCCCTGATGGATTTCATATGAATTTATGGAAAAGAGAATGATTAGCACAAGCAATGATGATGCTTGATAGTTCACGTTTTCTTATAAATGTTTTGTAACAATAAACATGCTCTTTCTTTTATGTAGAAATTTTATTATATCTGTAACCTAATTATGATGAGTTACACAACAGACTATAAAGTTAATTAGCCATTATTGTGCAGTAAAAAAATAATCTGTTGACCAATTATAGTAAAATATATTGTAACAATGCCAGTATCAATTGCATTTTACATGATCAGAACACGAAGCCTTTCTTTTCTGCTTTTTATAATACTGGATATGAATGTTATGGTACAAGAGTCAAATGATCTCTATAGTCACTTTAAAGGCCTGTGTCGATGAGCTTTGGCCTTGTGTTGATGACATCAGTTTGACATGAATTCTCAGTGAATCCTAAATGGATTACCTTACATACAATAAATATGTCATGTGGGAAACAAAGTGGCTCCCATTGTTCATCTTTCCTTGACCCCAAACTCTTTGGAAAATAAGGACTTCTAATCATGCAGCTTATATGGAGTCCATGGCTTTCTGATACAGATTTATTGAAGTAATAGCATTTGGCAAATACGTTTAAAATAAAGAAAAAAAAAAGAAAATAAATATTGCTATGAAACCAATTAGTGTCTGCTTAATAATACAAGGAATTGCTCTCAAGAGTTCATGAAGAATTGCTTTTAGGAAAATTAGAGTGTAGGGTCTCATTGCAATTACAGCAGTTTTTGGTATTGGAGTTAAGGTGATAGTATACCCAGATATTGTTATGAGATTTGTTGTATTGTTCAAACTTAGGTTAAACTGAAGTTGGATGTGTCAGAAGGTAGTGTCGGTTTTGGTCTTTCATTTTTCTGTAATGCTTCATTTCCATTCTGCATGTTTAATGCATTAGGTTCACCTAAATTCTGGCCCCTGCAGCAGCTTACACTGACATTCCTGTCACTTTCCTGTCCATTTGGCCATTAAGTAGGAAACATTATGACACTGATTCTTGACTAGGGCTCTAATTGCAATTTGGAGTTTACATAGGGCTCCTTCTCCTTACGATAGTAAAAAGAGTGATGGAGGAGCAATGTTTAGGTAAGAATAAGCTGCTGTAGATACCAGCATATAAGAGACCTCAAAATAACTCCTAAAAGGAACCATTAACTTTGATGTTTCAATAGTTCAATAGTTCAAACTAAGTTCTATCCAATCCTTTAAAGCAAAATAAACTCTACTTGCATCCCCATAGCTTTGTTCCTCTTTCATCTGTGGATGCTGCTGACATCTTTGCCTGGTTCTTCTGTGTTAGAGTCATGGGCCATCTGCATTGGTCAAGTTAGGATGTTGTTACTCAAGTGGTCTTTAAATGTTTTTTTACTAGGTGAGGTCGAGAATGATCTAAAGGATGCTTTTGAGAAAAATACAAGGTCTTCCAATGTTGTCTTCACTCTAAAAATGCTAGCTGTGTTATACTTTCCAGCAGTTTCAAACTTTCTGACCCAGTTCTGACCCATCTTCTCTAAAGACTATTTATTTTCCCCTGATATTATACTGAAATTTTAGTACTTGTGTTTTGTTGTGTATTCTTGGAAATACAAATTTTGCTATGTTTGGAAGATATTTAAAAAGTCACCAAGCTCAAGTTTGTATTAGTAAATGTACTGTGAGTTTTACTCATGTATTAGGCTCAAGAAAGGGTTAAGCCTTTTCAAGTAGGATTACGTTTCTTATTTTTCATTTAATGATTGTGATTTGGTTTCTGCTGCAGAATGAGTATTGCTGCTGTACAGCCAAAATCTCTACGAAATGGATAGCTAGAGAGAATCCCTATAGGCTGGAGTCAGCCAGCTTGTAACTGTATGATCTCAGCCCTGGTGAACTCCTATCGCTTGTGATACACTGCATGCTGGCTATAGCTTGACCTTCAACTTGCAAAGGTCGAACTCAGCTACAGGTTACAATATGAAATGCTGTAATAATTCTATAATACATTGCAGATCTGTGCAGGTGTTGAATATGTTTAAATTTATGGTAAGTGCACTATCGATGGTTTAATAATTCACAATGTTTCAGCAAGTAAATAGGCAATAGACACAAATACAAGACAAATATGGCATATTTAATATACTACTTACTTAGATTGTCTCCCTTTTTATTTATAGTAGTTTTACCATTTCAGATATTTTATTTCTAACAAAAGCAAACACAGAGGAGTTGAGAATTATGAGTGGATGGAATATTTGCTTATTTGGCTCACTATGTCATAATACAGTCTGACAGCTGAGATTTAAAAGTGCCACGTTGAAAGAATGCAGCATACAGAAAAATATGAAAAATATCTGAGCTGGATTTTAAAGGTATTGCAATACAGATAGGTTGCCAGAAAAGCCATGTTATTCAAGCTTTCGTTTAATGTCCTTAATGCAACATATGACTTGAAATGCATTTGTTGTAATGATTTTGACATGTTTAGAAGATCATTGCTTTATGTTGTTCATGGACTTATTTCATTTGTGCTCTCCAAGGTATCCTTGTCAAATGCCCACTATCTAACATTTTCGGTGTCTTTTATGAAAGTAATTGGTGTAATGATATGTGCTTTGGGCCCCCTCTGACACACAGGGATGAATGAAGTCATAAATACTTATACTTAAGTTTCTAGTTTCTGAATGGTGCTTTCTTCTTAAATAAAAAAAAAAATTGTGGAGAATGATAAGCATTTAGGTTTTAAGAAAAAGTAAGTATATTTACTACATATATCATACAAAATAATTTTCATGTTAGCATATATGGCTAAAATATTTATTAAAAATTTTAAAAACATGTTACAAGTACTTGAATATCATACAGATTTTCAACATAGATGTTTTACTTTTTGTATCTAATACATCAAAATATGCATTTTGAACTCTGAACTTTAATCCAAGACAGGGTAGGCTCACAGTGAAAATTGCAATCATGTATCATAAATCAGTCTTTTCAAGTATGCAAGCATCACATATTGCAGGTTGAATAATGGAACAGTAACTATATCACCCAAGTGTTGATAATTACTGTATTCAAGTAATTTCACATGAGGCTTGATGGCAAAAATGTAAAATGCTGAACATCAACAGTGCGAAAATGTTTCAACATCACTGTCTGTCTGTGCAATTTCAGTAATGAAATATGATGATAAATAGCATCAAAATAACAAACAGATGCTTTTATCGCTCAAATGGATGATCATGTAATCATATAATATATCACTGGTTTCAGGTAAGTGTTATGAAGACATCTTAAACATGATTTCCAGCATTAATACTACTGTGCTGTATTGAATACACACATTGTGCCAACCTGTTATTAACTATATGCACATGTGTAATTAAAAACAATAAAAACAATAACATTTAAAAATATTTAAAAAATATATTACATTTTCAATATTAAAAAACACTATTTTTGTTAAAAATACCCTTTACTAAGAAAAAAAAACATTTAAAATGGAAATAAAATCCCACTTTGATCTTTAGCAATTCAGGTAGGTGGTTATTGCAGAAAGAGTTAGGCGATGTTCCGTCTCCAAGAATTGTTCTTACCTGCCTGATCGTTTCCGAGTTTTTAAATTTTTCTGAGCTGCACATGGGCCTAGTAATCCCAGTTTCCCTTGTGTATACCTGCATGGCTAATCAAGATGGCCACAGATTGTCTACATGGAGAAAAGTAGAAGGAAGATGGTGGCACCCTGTGATGGAATGGGGATAGGTGAGTATTCCAGGTTTAGTTTATACTGCATCTCTAATAAATACTGGATACTAAGCACAGGACTGTGCACCTCTCTGACCCATGATTGCTTATAAAAATGTTTCCTGTCCCATGTAGTCCTCATGCCCAAGGCATTTGCAGCGGATTGGGAGCGAGGTGGCAGGGAAGCAGTGCTAATAGTGACATGTTTTAATTGGCCTAAACTGTGTTACAAACAAGCATACATTGTAATAAATAGTTATTTTTCACTGAAAACTTACAATAAAACAGTGAATTCCTATGTTGAGATTTTACATGTCAGAAGTTACCATGGCTACAAGAGGTTTAAGTTTTCCAGAAGCCTGCGTATGACAAGGAAAGATGACACATTAGGTTAATTATTAGGATAAATAGGGCACCTTTATTATCTATAATATTGCAAGGTAATACCAGTTAAAATTACCCTTCTAATTGGCATTGAAACTCTCAAGTGTTTATATCAATGGAGCACAAATATTCACATCTTTTGACCTGTAATTGACCTGAAAATACAGTAGTGTCAAAAAAAGGAAATAGGTGGTGAATACTTTATTAGGTTCATTTACAAGACCACTTGAAAATAAGAAAGATTTGTTATTTCATGGTTAACTGATATTAGTTACAGGTGCCCTGATTCATTAAAGTTTTCTAAGACTGAAGTTAGATTATCATAGGAGAACCTACCGTATTTTTTGGACCATAAGACGCACTTTTTTTCCCCCAGAAGTGGGGGAAAAAAGTCCCTGCGTCTTATGGTCCAAATATAGCCTACACATATGCTGTTAAAAAAAAAGTTTCTTACCGTGTTTCTCTCCAGTGTGTCTCCTTGATGCTGGCGGGGAAACACGGTAAGTTTGTCATTAAGCATCATTATTAATGCCTGTTTTAACTTGTATAAATGAGTATTTGTACACATATCAATATATGTTTCGCATACATTTTTTTCATGCGATTCTATTGGTTTGAAAGGCACCCTTCTACATCCGCTCACACAAATCTAAAAATATATGTGTGTTTTTTCCTAATAATTTCTTATTAGATCATAGGTATGAGTAATCCTTGTTGTTCTCTTTCTCAATAATTAATCAGTGGGACCTCTGGGAGCAGCATCACTGGAGTCAGATCAAATCATGGCCAGTTTAGGACAATAAATGTTAGCATTGTTAAATGTTATTAAAAAAAAACAAGGTAAAAGCTGGATTTTACAGTAATTCACTGGGTAAACATGCACGTATTGCATAAAAACTCATATGACAGTCATGCTGCAACAGAGTTTTAACCTGCATAAGCACTTCTGCTCTGATCAGTATCCTAAATCGGCTTTTAGACACTGAGCACACACAAAATGCTGGAGGATATTCTCGTATTTATTTAAAGACAATTCAGGTTTTCTCTTCAATGACAGAAGCCCTAGAAGAGTTTTGAGTAGGAAATCTAAGCTCTCATGGTCTTTACAAGCCACACCACACTTGTCAGCTTTACAAATGTCTGACCATTTCAGTAGTTATTGTATTTACCTTGTTTGCTCTTAAGGCTGATACTGCTGTCTGCTTTAGTCAGCAGGGTTCTGATGATATTCCCAGCTTGCTTCAAGTAGGCAGAAGTACCAGGAGTCATGTCGCTAATGGTATTAAATGTCTCAGCTTATTTAACCCAAAACAGAACAATGAAGAAATGTGGCCATATTCTATTTCATATTTTATCTTAGATATATTTATATATATATATATATTTCTATATAAATTATAGAGAAAGAGAGAGACAATATATATATATATATATATATATATATATTTCAAAAATAGAGGCACTTGTAGGTCTTATTTAAATAAATAATAATAATCATATTAGAAAATTATGTGTATGTATCTATGTATCGTATAGTATTTCCTAAACTGCTATTTCTTTTATTGTGACTATTGTGGCCTGACTTATCTACTGTAGCATGTTCTTCTGGAAACATGATCACCTCACTAGAGTTCCTGGCACTGACTACGCTATTACAGTATTAAACAATATGTTGCTATCTTTAGGCTTTTCAGATGCATATGTAGGCTGAAGGCTCATTTTTAAAAATTACCTTTCAATGTGTATGTGATACCTATGTCATAGTAGGCATAGTAATCTGACTGGGAACCACACCAATATGTTAAATGTCAATCATGGGAATTGCCTGGAGCATGCTTGGTTTCCATCAATTTGCAACTTCCAAATGGATCAATGGTAAGGCATGTCAAACACATGAAAAATGCATGGCATATAAAAGCCCCACTCCATTTGTACAGAAGTGTGAATCTAGACTAAAATGAAGGAGACTTATATCCAAATGTAAAATCTGGCAGAAGATTTTATCTTTCTTTTTAAAATACTGGCAGTACTATATGTCTATTAATGGATCATCAGGTATATCAGAAGTGAATTAATATTAGTCACTGTTAAATATTAGTTAAATTTTACCCCTGCCTATCAAGTGACAAAATATCATAGATTTTAAAGAATAATAATAGGAATTCATTTTTTTTCTATATGTGGCATGGGGAGGACTGAATACACCATGACAACATTAGCTGCTGTTTTAAGTAAAAGGTACAAATTGGAGTTTACTTTTATAAAATAGGCTTTGAAGAACCGTTAAGTCACTGAAAGCACCAGTAATGCTGAATACTTCTGAAATAAAATAATTTGCTTTGATGTATTATTCAGCCTATATGACCTATTCTATAGTTTGGTATTTCAATGAACAACTTGTGTATTCTTCCAGTGTATAGAACAAGTCCAAAAGATTGTTACTTTGTTCTAAGACTTCCAGTGAGGTCAGCTGTGTCAAAGGACACAAAAATGATTGCTCCCTGCGGCATACTAATTGCCTTGATTATACAGGCAATGTCCGATGGATGGTTGGGTATGCACTACTCTGACAAGCTGCTAATGTGAAGTCTGTAGACAGGAGAGGTAAAAAATGACACAGTGCATTGGTCAGCAACTTATACTGCCAGCATAATGGGATAGAATTGCTGAGGACACTATTAGATTATCCTCAGGACCTTTATGTCAGGTCT